>NC_091824.1:129767634-130067634 GCF_038994185.2 Dermacentor albipictus
GCCTGCGCGGTCATCGAGTGAGTTGTGTTCATGTTTCCTTTTGCACGCGTGACACCATGCTTGTTAATATAGTTAGTAAGCGAATGTTTACGAGTTTATACGGCCAATCATACTACTATCCTTACTTCGTATAGGTGTCTTCTCATTTGCCATTGCAATCGATGCTTCGCCTTTCGGGTGAAACTGCGACTTCTTTAAGCACCAGGAAATCCTCAACAAAATGCTATCACATGTTGAAGAAAATTAGGTGCATATTTTGCATTTTTGAAGCAATGTAACGCTTAATTTTAATACAGGCTACTGCCGTAATACGTTTCGGTGTATGTGCGAGTTCAGACACAATCTTGCATTTGCTTCTCCTACAAGTCCTTGTTAATCAGAACTTATTCCGGCCTCAGCTCTGTCGCCAAATTCCCAGCGTAATCACTCAAGTCAATACCAGCGTGTATGCTTCATTACCAGATTCAGGCAGGCTCCACCGACTTAATTGAAGATGCCACGCATTGAGTGCGAGGCCGCCTTCCAGACTCGTGCTGAGCGAAGCTTTGGTCAGGAAATATTTGTTTGATACATTTTTGACTGAAGCGAGTACGTGAGCATGTTAAGCGAAGTCGCAACTCTCTTCGAAATAGTTTAGTTTAAAAATAATTCGAGCAAGGAGCAAGGAATCCTTGTTATCCAAAGCGTCCAAAGACTAAAGCACCCGTAACACCACATTTTGAAAAATAAATGCTCTAATTATAACGTATCGTTCATTGTGCACTGCACACTGCATATGGTTTTGCTCGTTTCGTCCACACAATACAATGTTAAAATTTAATTTCCTGCATTTTGTTTCACGTTGATACGTCCGCAACGCACATTGCATGCGTGCGCGACCGGTACCAGGTCACCTTTATTGTCGTTTATATGTATTGAGACCTGCAATATTTTTCTAACTTTCCTGAATTCTTCCTTTTTTATTTCTTTCAGTTCCATTTTTTGCTCCCCTCAGTCCTTAAGGACAGACAGGCATGGCGCCCCTTCTAGCGTATATTGTTGAGGGTAACTACAAGAAAAAATACAAATAGTAACATAACTTTTTTTCAGTATATACTTCTCACAATGGTACAGGAGTGCACGCACTAACACCTTCCAGTTTCCTAAAATGCGTGTGGTGTACTGATCACATAAGAAGCAGAACAGCTCCGTTTAATGAAACGTATGATTGAACTTTTAACGAAATGATCAAATGTCACAATTTACATTCGATTAGGGAAAACGAAGGACTTTTCTAAAACCATAAACAGTGTGTAATATAAAGCACCGACATTGAGAAGCACGTAACACGCTAAGCGAGTGAACAAATTCTCGCATTAAGCACTACTTCTGCAGCACAAGGCAAAGCGGATGTTTAGTCAAGGCAATCACAGGCACCGTAGCTGGCGGCCAAGCGCAGGCTGATGGTACACGACGCTGGTGTTCCGCAATGCTGCACCTTTTCTATGTGCAACCCGGCCCCAACAACTCTGGCTCCTGAAGCACGAACGCCGATCTCAAATTAAAAGAAAACCCTTCAACAAACAAGCTTGCCTCCATGGACCAGGTTGCGCATTCTCTGTTTGTTTTTGCTTTCACTGTGTTTCCACGAAGCTTCGAGAGGCACCGCAATGTGTTGCCACATCTCTCTTAAGGATGCGGCGACAAATATATCGAAAGCGGCAAAAAAAAAAAACTGGGCGTATCCGGCTGTTGACGCTTTTGGGTCCTGTCGCGATATTATAGCCCGTCCCATTGGCAACCAGCTTGAGGACAAGAAATTCTTATATTTCAGTTCAGTCAGTCAGTCAAGAACTTTACTGTTATATTTCAGTTCATATATTTTTTACCCTCAGGGAATTCCTACTTTACAGATAGAATTATTTTATCTATTAGTAAATGTTTAAGTGATTGAAAAGAGCTAGTTTTTCGCTACAGTTCAGCTAGCGACGCGTTCTTTGCTCTTGATGTGCCATTTCTTGGCTCTATTCCGCCATTGTCCAGATTATGAGCCTCGATATTGCCAGTCGTCAAGGCTCAAGACCTAAGACGTTATGCTGCTGTACATGCGGCGGAGTGTTGGAATGGTACTGGGCAGAGTTCGCATAATCTCTTGCGCTAACATTTCGGCAGCACGCGCAGTAAAGCCCCAGGTGCACAAATGGAATGAGATCCCTGCATTTTGGCGCTACAGCGCAATGCGTAAAATAAAAAGCAATACTAGTATCGTATGTTCAGCAGGAGTCACGCGAATTTTCGCTCAAGGGGTGGCAACTGTTACGACCATCATGTAATTATGTAGACTGCTGCACTCAAATATATGAATATCGACTTATTACATAGCTCACAATTTGTTGTTTTTTCTCAAGCTATGGGGAATTGAAGAACGTGTCCAGTGGCTAAAAGTATTCTACAGGAACTATGAGGACAATTTTTCACAATGTCAATAGCGACATTTAGGGACGCTCCTCGGAGTATTCTGCGGGTCCAAGTTGAGACAGTCAGTCATCAGTCTGCCCGAATCACATGCAATAACACGACAAAGAAAACGTGATGGCGTCCTTCTCTGGCCGTCTTCTTAATTCTAAAGCTTACCGACCATAGCACTAAAATTATTTTTGTGTACTCCTGTTGCACCCGCCGTAGCTGCTAAGTGCATTTGGTGCTGCGTTCCTAAGCACGAGGTCGCGGGATCAAATCCCGTCCATGGTGGCCACATTTCGATGCGGGGCGAAATGCACAAGCATCCGTGTACTTAGATTTAGATGCGCGTTAAAAAACACAAGGAGGTCAAAATTTATCCGGAGTCCTCCACTGCACCGTGCCTCATAATCAGATCGTGGTTTTGTCATGTAAAACCTTGTAATTTCAATCTTGGAACTCCTGTTGAACTAACAAAGCTTTCAATAATACTTGAAAATGTCCGCTCCATAATCGGAGTTGTGTGCTTGGTGCTAATGAGCACTGGTCATAACTTATAGTTGACAGAATTTACTCTAAAACAGTAGTTGAAGTTCACATTGAATCAGTGGACGGAGCTTCAATTGGTGAACCTCCCGGATGTAAGGGATACCCGGGTGCTACAAAGTAGGCGCAATATATGGCGCAGATATCACCCTTGTAAAATAATTTCACTGATTTATTTTTGCTGAAAATGAATGAGTTCACCTAATGAAACATAAATGAAATGCTCAAAATGGGACTTTGGGAATATAGTGGAGGTGCAAATATTTTTTTATTGCTTCATGGGTAAGAAGGAAATACTACTTAAGGTGGTTTTAGTTACGCAGACACGAATTATTTCACAAAAAAAAGAAAAAAAGGACTACAGATCACTAAACTTTCTTGACCTTTCTATAGACGCCATTTATTCAACTCAAGCGGCTTTGCTTCTTCGAGCGTTAATTTTTATATTCACCACCAGTAAGTGGAACTCCCATCGACGCTGTTAACCGCCGGCTTGCTTGCCCTTAAAAGCTGGCTTCTTCTGTTCACTTATCGCACTGCAACGGAGCACGCTCTACAGTCATTCAGGGAGAAGGTGGCTCTCGAACCTTGCGTCATGGTCCATTATCCCCTTAACGAAGCCAAAATTAGGTACGAGTATATACGGTTTGCGATCATTAGGTAAACTAGGAGGCGTTTTCTTGCGTATAAGAAGTCTCTCATCGATTGAATTTCTGCGCACTGGCCAGAGAGGTCCTCAATACTGGAGACGTGCCTGTTGCATGCTTCGTCTTTTAACTGTTTCCATCTAGGCTAGTCTTCGCAAAGAAGAATTTCGTATCAGTGGTATTAGCACTGCTAAGTCACGCTACCAAAGATCTCAGTTTATCATGTATATCCCTATGAGTAAGGCTGAGCCTCTCTCAGTTTCGTAACACGAATGAGGTATTAACGTTTCAAATATTTACAAGTAATATTTAAGCACTAAATACTTTTATTCCAAAGTTGAATTAGAATAATAATTTTGAGTAACATTTGCCTGTGAACAGGCACCACTCCTTATTCGATGAAAACGTCTACGCCCATTTTCCCAACTTAGACTATTACGGCTGTTATGTTTCTACAGGTGCGCGAGATCTTCGATGGGTCCCCAAATAAATAAAAGATTTTTAAAGCGAACAGCTTCTTTCGCTATGTAGCTGGTAATTGTAGTGCTTGGTGGGGGTCGGACTTTAATCGCGGATGCAACTGAGGCAATGCAAAGAGCAGGTGTTCTCACGAAACCAAGTTGCAGGGCGCGTTGGTTGCGGAACGTCAACGTTTAAAGCTGTATGAGGCATACGTGCTGTCACTCGTGACCTTTGGGGCGTCCGAAGGTATAGCTGCGGGAGTGGAGGAGTCTGAAAGGATACTCCTTATTTTCTCTCGCCTCTCGCTGTCCCTGTGGCGGCTACTGGAGAGGGCTCCAACGGCGGCAGAGGTCAATGACAGCCGCTGTTACAAGTGGGCGTTTGCGCCGCTGCCTGATGGCTACATCTTCTACGCAATCACGCAATGAGTCAACAAGCACTACCTAAATATCTGCACTTCAACAAATATACGCCTTCAGCAGCGTCATTAGGGAACAGCTTTCCAGAAGCGGTCGGCCAATTGCTTACATTGTATGAGAGTCAATGGCTTAAGCACATTTTGTTTTCTAAATCTGACCTACAACTACTAGTATTTCAATAAACTGGTCTCAAAAACTCCTTTAAAAAATTAGAGAGAGACACTCAAAACTGCTTACGTGTGGGATTGCGAAAACATTATAGTTCCTTAGGTGAAATATATTTTTTTTTCGATAGTTCCTTGTCCGCGCAAGCTCTCGCCTGCGTTATAACAAGGCCTCGGTAAGGCAAACTCAAAACGTGCCAGCCAAGCATCTCAATGCGCATGCTTGCCCGCGAGGAGTTCATGGCGTGAAGGCCCACTCAGCACCGTTCAGCTGGACAATAATGCTTTTTATTTTATACACTCATTTTAGGTACTCAAGACATGGCACCACCTCCTCCCCATCGGCTGCGCCGTCACGCGTGCAATGACGCACGCACTAGGAACACCTTTAGTCAACAAGAACCGTGGAGCCACCGTGGCGTCTATTGGCGTGGAAAAGACGCCACAGTGGTTGAAAGCTCCGAGCGTTTTAAAGGCGGCAATCTGTCTATATTCACAGGTACGACAATTTGCAACTTGTTCCTCATTAGCGAGCTGTGGTAGGAGCTGCAGATATTACATTGATCACGTGTTAACATTCAGACATTACATCACGCTGTTGCTGCTTTTGTCTAGGGATCCATGTGGGAAAGAACTAAACAAATAAGTATTTTTGGGCGTGTCCGCCTAGGAGGACTTGGCCTGTAACATCTGTATCATAGACAGCTGGTGAATCGCTTTATGTTTTTTTTTTTCTGCAATGTTACTAACGACGTTTTGCGAACTGTGTGCCAAGTGAGGTTAGGTAGATTTGTACAAAATCTAGTCGTGTGGTCCGAGTGTCTGCCAAGTAGCATTTTTGGGTATATGAAAGAAGTGTACCTTTCGTGTTGTATTTTACAAGCATGCCTCTTAGGGGAGGCGTAAAAAGTTTTTTTTCCTTCAAACTGCATACTAATACGCTTGAAGTAAAGACGTACATGGAGTTCGTACCTTGTGTACTCACTGTTTTATTTCTAGGAAACCTAAGACAATTGAACACGTTTTTCTAGACTGTTGGGGAGGTTACTTCTTTCGTCATATTCTTCAAAAACTTTTAAAAAAGGACCTACCCATAGATAGCTACGTCATTATATTTTTACCGATCCATAACGACGAAGGCATTCCATTTGACACGATAATGCCCCTGGGGCTACATAGTATTTAGTTGTCAAGAATGGCTGATTGTCATACACATCTGGACGTGAGGCCAATAAAAAACTAACTTCGTGAATCTGTAAGCAGACTTGCTCAAGTGTATTGACTGCTAGAACCAGAACCAGACTGGCTTCCTAGGTTAGAAGCCTTGATGCACATGCCAGGGTTTTGATTGTTTCTCTCCTAAGAACATGCTGGGCGTGTGTGATTGTACAATGTATTTCTGTGTGAACTCAGTAAAGGCAAGGAACTCAGTGGCAAGAGCGGGATGCTGGACAGACCACTTAGAGGGCTCCCCGAATAGTTTTCTCTTTCTTTTCTCTTTATCCACTGAGCGGGCTGGTTCGCAGAAATGGCGCAAAACCAACGTTTCCACTCGCTCGCCTGCTGAGGAGGAGTAGTCATACGTAAATCGCCCGCATCAACGCCGATCGATAACGGCGTTTCTTCTGAATAAGTTCACCCCGGGTGCTGCAGGCCATTATGACAAACGTAGCGACTCAGCTTAAGAGAACCGACCTTAGTGTGCGCATGCGTGTCACTTGGAACTGATTTAAGGTGTGATGCCCTGTGCCCGAAAAACGAACTCGCCAAACCAGTGATGCTGGAGGCAGGGAAGCGACAAAACGAGGGAAACGGGTACGGCACGAGGATCACCCACGAAGAAAGAGACCTTCCAGAAAGGGTGGGCGGGGGGGGGGGGGGGGGAGGAGACGCACTGGAAGAGAGGAGGCATCTGCAGAAAGGCTTCGTTGCATGGACAGTACAACGCCCCTAAATGGGAGGGCAGTAATCCCCGTCAGGCGCCAATGCCTGTCAGGCACGCCACCTGTCGTGACATCCGCCGGCTTTCCTGAGAGTGGACTGCATAATTATGATTTAGAGGAATCCCTTGACGAAAGCGCGCGCGACATTCTTTGTCGGTACGTTCGTCCACGGCCTTTTCCGAGCTCTCTAAAGAGGCGCCTCTCGACGAGAAGATATTGGCCGCACCACCCCCCTCATCCTCCTGAGCGGGCGCCACGAAATCGAGAACGATGTTTGGTAAGAATTCACCAGCGTGAAGGTAGGACACAATAATATATATATATATATATATATATATATATATATATATATATATATATATATATATATATATATATATATATATATATATATATATATATATATATATATATATATATATATATATATATATATATATATTGTGGCTAGATCAAAATCAAAGCCAAGCGCTTTGATTTTGAACATATTTGCGGGCGTGTACCGCACGGTTTTAAATCGTTGGCTTCGACGCTTATCATCTTCTACTTGACTGCATGTGCGTTGGCTTGCATATCATTTCTTTACTTTGTGTCATCCTTGAACCAGGCGGTAACGAATACACAGATAAATGCGATCGGTTCATTTAATGGCTCGCAACTGCTGTTCACAGTAAAATGCTTAAAAAGTCTGGTATATTACGGGCCAGAACCATCATATAATTACGACTCATGCCGTAGTGGATAACACTAGATGTTTTGACCCCTTGGGGTGCTGTAACTAGCACCTCATGCATGGCACACGGGTGTTTTTGCATTTCTCTCCCACCAAAGTGCGGCCGCCGCGGCAGGGATCCAGTCTCGAGCCCTCAGGCTTAGCACCACAGAGCCACCCACCACGCCACCACGGCGGCTTGAGTACAACGCTTCCCCCATGTGTCTGATATGGTGCCGACGCGGCCATTCAAGTTACCTCACACCATCGGTTCTTCCACGCGACACACCTAACGTTTCAAAGTAAGGATTTTTTCTCATTTGTTTTAGGAAATTACATCACCGTCACTGAGGAACATGCAGAGGTCCATATGTATTCTTAATACCCACAGCATCAGTATGTTAGATCGTAAGTGTGCTGCCGAATCATGTCCATGAAGCCACCTAGCAGCATGGGTATTCAATAGCTTTAATTGCAAGTGAAGCTGCTGAATAGGCCGACGTCATTCTCTAGAGTCTAGAGTATTATTAGTTACATGATAGTATGCTGAAACGGTGGCATTTCAAGGAAATAAAGTAACTGAAATAGCGCTACTGGCAACACAATATTGCATCTCATTACTTCTGGCACATCTCTCGAACGTTGCCTCTCGTTTCGCATCTGGCACACGCGGGGCTCGGTACAGTGCATCGCGTACGAAGCAAGCACTCAACTGGGAATTGCTCGACACCCGGCGAAAAAAGTTGAGTCTGAAGTTTTTCGTGCTATTAATTATTTAGCTGTTCGAGTTGTTCGCGAAAAGCTTGTGCAAGAGCCTTTCTATAGATCCAACCATGTTGACCGTGCTTTTAATGCCCGTGAATTCGCGACAAAAACTGAATTCTTTAGAATGACTTTCTTTGCTAAAACCATTAGGGAATGTAATAGACTGCCGAGTGATGTTGTGAGGGTTGAATCAAGTGATGCTTTTTTTATGTTGTAGATTGTAGATGTGCATTGCTAAGGGCTTTGCTTATTTCTCTCCTTTCCTTCTTTTTTTTGTTTTCTTTTTTTTTTCTTAGCACTTATAACTCTGTCCAGGAGCAGGTGTGTCATATGTACTTCCTCTTGCAAGTCCCCCCCCCCCCACCCTACTGTAATGCCTTGGCGCTGTGGATTCCTTAACAAATAAATAAAATAAATAAATATAAAAGTAGTATGCTACATAAGGAAGGACTAAAGTGCAATCTAAAATTATTTTTACAGTCGTATAAAAGAATTAATAAAGGGAAATGAAGTTCTGGCTCACTTAGCTAACACACGAAATCTGGGACAAATGCCTGTGTAAGCTACGAAACTTAAAAACAAACGAGAGAAATGCGTGACTAACCGTAATAAGCAACCGTTAGGCCATTTTAGCGACGGCGTCCTATAACTAATCTAGCGCAATGAACCTAGCGAGAATAACATGAATATTCTCTGATGTTTATTGCCAGCACTTTGAATATGGTTATTAGGTGTGACCATTAGATGTTCTAAAGGATTGTAAACTACAATCTTACAGAAGAAAATGCATTGTTAAAAGGAGGTTTCAGGTCAAGGATAACTACCACCTTCCTATTCACAAGCATGGAAAACGGCATTATGCTCTCTTTAGAAAACAGTTGAACGAATTTGAATGAAATGTGTCACATATAAGAGCGAAACGTGAGTCCTATCGACAGTAGAAATCAACATTTCAATTAGGGCTTCGTATCGTTCCCGAAAATTGCCTAACGTTGGTAATTTCTAATATTTGAAGCACAACGTTTACAAATCCATAACTCTTACCTAAGAACAGACATCGCAGTTCTGCAAACTCTGCGTGTTATTGCATTTGAAGCGGACAATCCTTGTATACGAGTTTACGCCTTATGTATTATTTCTGCACTTACATGAGTTTCTTTCAAAACTTTTACTCAGAAATTGGTGGTATATGCGACAGCGTTGTACAACACTTCAATTTTAACCACTTTAGAAGTCTAAGTAGGGCACTTCAGAGAATTGTAATACATTGTTTTATTGCTGAATTACATAAAAGCAAGCTTCATGCTTCATTATCATTCTCCATTTTCAACAATTCTAGCACAAGAACAGGTGACGGTCTGAAGAAAACAATCAGCCTCCTACAGTTCTTAGGTACGATTTTTTTTTCTTTTCAATGCTATAGTCTTCATGGTATTCAGTGCAGTGCACACTGAACAAAGTCATTTATCCATTCTCACGTATTTCGGATAGAGTTGCCTCTTGAGTGAGCATGAGGGAAACGGGAGCGATGTCGCGGAAAATATTCGATTGGAGTTATAGACAATGTTATTGCCCATTGTTTTTGTTCCTGCTTGCATTGATTCTGCTGTGACTTTATTTAGAGTGGAAATACGCTTGGTACATTGGGAATATGAAGAAAGCATTTTTTTGGTGTACAACATATTTGCACGTTCAGCGGACTGAACGTTAGTGGAAGCAGACCTGATAGCTATACGGTCGATGTCGAACTCACCCTTTGGAAGGCCACTGGCAGCATTGCTGCATCAATGGATTGTCCATAGAATGAAAACAACCGATTTCTAGAGGTTAAAAAAACAAATCCGATAACTGCTATTCCAGGAACTCCGTTCGTGAAATCATGAAAAGATAAATGATACTCTCTATCAACAATATGACCAGCACGTTCAAAACAGCATTTGACTAAATATAGACCACTAGTGGAGCATGTTCGCCAAGCACTGTTGGGGCAGCAACTACAATTTTGTTGCCGGAAAGGGACTTTGCAGCCACTTCATGCTGTTACATGAAAGCACAGTAGCGAACATATTTACAGTGCGTATTTACAAGGGTAGCAAGAACTGGCCAAGTTGGAAGCCAGCCAACGACCAGCAAACCACATCGTCATCATCAACTCAGCAGTGGCCGCTTATGGGTATGTGCCACGAGATACAAGAGTCAACATCATCGTCTTCTAGTAGCACGTAGCATGACCCCCGGTGGCATAAGCGCCGGCCCGGCGCCACTGAGGACCCACTGCAGAGGAAGGGTGGTAGCGCTTGAGGTACGGTACGGAAGATGTAGGTATGGTACGGAAGGTAGGTATGGAAGATATAGTAGGACTTCCAGACACGATTTCGTGCGAGACGTCAGTAACTTGTCGAAGGACACGGTTTGAGCTCATGCAGCGAGGAAGGAGCTTTTCAGAAAGGCCCCTACGTCGGCAAGGGGACCAAAGCAGAACGAGGGCACCCGGAGCAAAAGGTCTGGGCTGCCTCTCACGCGCAATCATTCTGGGCAATGTCGCCGCGTGCATATTCACTAGTCGAAGTTGCAAAGGAAGAGATTACTTCTCACGCGCAATCATTCTGGGCAATGTCGCCGCGTGCATATTCACTAGTCGAAGTTGCAAAGGAAGGAATAAATGTGTCCAGCGGTAAAATTGGTTCCCGTCCGAACAAAAGCAAAAGGGAGAGTATCCAGCACTGTCAAAATTTACAAAATAAATATGGGGTTTTACGTGCCAAAACCTCAATCTGATTATGAAACACATCGTAGTGGGGGACCCCGTGAATTTGGACGACCTGGGGTCCTTTAACGTGCACAGATACCATCGAAGGATTCAGTGTGGATTCGAAGGATTCAGATCGAAAGATACCATCGAAGGATTCAGTGTGCTGAGAGTCACAGTTGGCCACAGGGTAACGGGACAAAGAATCCGCATCCTTCTGCAGGCTCTCTGTCTTGTTTGGGATCATGTAGGCGTACTCTTGCAGCCGCAGTGCCCATCGAGGGATCCTGCCTGTAAGGTCTTTCAAAGAGGCAAGCCAACAGAGGGCATGGTGGTAGGAAACTACTGTGAATGGTCGCCCAAATATATAAGGGCGAAATTTTGCAACTGCCTATACAAGAGCGAGGTACTCATGTTATGTTAGTGAGTAATTTCGCTCCTATGCTCCCGGCAGGCAACTGGCATAGGCGACAATGCATTCCCCCCACTTTGACGTTGGGCCAAGAGAGATCCGATTCCGTAACCACTCGCGTCAGTGTGGACTTCGCTTTGGGTAGATGAGTCGAAGTGGGCCAAAATGGGAGGTGATTTGAGGAGTGCGGGTAGCTCGGGGAAAGCCGTGGCTGGTAGAGGACTGCAGGTAAAAGGGGCGCCTTGATTAAGAAAATCTTTATGTGGTTTCGCGATCACTGAAAAATTCTTGTGGTAGCCAGGTTTCGTATGCCGTAATACTAAGGACCATATAGTGTGCAAAGACACCATGCATGAGCAGGACCTCAGTAAGAGGCGTCACGTAGTAGTCGCCATCGGGAACAGCTGGCGAGCATGACGATTCGACATAAGTCACGGTTCTAGAAGGTAGGCGAACAAATTCACGGCAATGTAACCGAGACGGAGAAGTTTGGTCCCTGCGTTCACAGAGGCGAGGGAGTTCAAAGCGGAGAATACTGGCAGAGCAATCAATCAGGGCGGAATGGGCAGAAAGAAAATCAAGTCCAAGTACGATATCGTAAGGGAACTGTGCAAGTACGGTAAAAATAACAACCGCCTGGGGACCAGCAACGGTAACCCGAGCTGTGCACATCCCATCAACAGCGACCGTCGCACCATGCGACGCGTACAACTCGGGTTGTGAGGTGTAAGGATCTTCTTCTTGTGACGACTAAAAGTTGCACTCATGACGGAGATGTGCGCCCCGGTATGAACCAAAGCTCTTACAGGAACGCCGTCGACGTGAACTTAAACAATGTTCCGGTGGGCACGTAAGTGCAGGTGATGATTCAGGGTCAAGCTCCACAGTGCAGCTCCACCTCCAGAAGCTGCGCAGTTTCGTCTTGCGGCAAAGAGTGACGGTAAAAGGCCGGGAAAGGAGAGCGGCTGGCGAGTCAGTGAACGAGACGGGCAGCGATGTGGCGGAGGCGATTGGGCATAGCGGGTACCTATTCGTTGCGGTGCTGCTAGCGTCTAGCAGTGCAGAAGGGAAATGCGGGAAATGGTTCAGCGTACCGAGAGGGCCACTGGCGGCGACAATAGCGAGGAATGTGTCAAGCTCGGCTGTAGCCGAAGCAGATCATCGGGTGCTCTTTATTCCGACTAGTTTCTGGAACGATGAAGGGCGTACGGTATGCGACGAGGCCTGTCTGCGGAGACTAGGGCAACGACAAGCGTGTTCACTGCCCAGAAAGTAGAGCAGAGGCCAAGGTTCGCAAATTCCTGTCGAACAACGACCAGGATAAATTAACTAGCTGGCATCGAGGTATCGAGCGCCGTGGGTTTATGACAAGCCAGATAGATAGGCGGCCCCGAGGTCTTCTCGGGCGATGCGCGTTACGTCGCCTGATGTGGATAGTTGACAAGTAGTCGCCTCGCAGGACGACGTGGCAGTGTTATTAATCAGACGCTTGATCTGAGGCGAGATGCGCCAGCATTTCAGTTGTTCTACACGAGGGTACTCTTTAATCACACTGTTAGCGGTGGTCACGTTGGTGAAGACAAGTAGATTGAACCCGCCATCCACAATACCTTTCAAAATGTGGGAGATCTTGTCAGCCTCGGAGATCTAGCTGTCAGATTGTAGACACAAGGTCAGCATGTCCTGTATGTACGACAAGTAAGGCTCAGTTGATGGGCAAGTAAGTACCATCAGTTTGTTTATTGGCGGCAAGCTGTCAACTAAACGGGTTGCCGAAAAGGTCGCGGAACTGCTGCTTGAACGCGTGCCAGCTGTAGAGATTGTCCTCGTGGGTCCCAGATAAGAAGCGAGGGGTGCTGCACAGGTAAAATATGACGTTTGCCAGCATTTTGGTCGGATCCTAGCCATTGTGTTTGCTGCCTCACTCGTACATGCTGAGCCACCCATCTACGCCTACGCTGTTCGCCAGGGAAAGCGTCCCGGGATTGCGGGGCTGTGCGAGGGCAATAAACTTGGTTGGGGTCACAGGCGTAGCTGGCGGTGACGTGCCATCACGTGGAGGCATGGCGCTAGATTCGATGTGTCGTGTGCTGCGAAGCTCCGTCTTCAGAAGTAGTACCCAGCACTTCCACCAAATAAATGTTAGGTGAAAGCACAGTGGCGAAATTATTTACAGGGCGTATGTACAAGGGTAGCAAGCATTCCCCAACATGGAAGCCAGCCAACATCCAACAAAGTACGTCACCGCCATCAGGTTAGCAGTGGCCCCTTATGGGAGCGTTCATTTAGATACGAAAGTCAAGATCATTGTCTTCTAGTATCACGTAGCAATATGCGATGATTTCTCTCGTGGAATCTCAGAGACTCTTAGAAGTGGCGTGCCTTCGAAAACGTCCCGTAACTCCCATAAAGGGTCCGTGTTATTAGCAGTAGCAATTAAATTCCTTCAGCAAGGCTATAATGAAGGTGAAGGTAGTCCTTTGTGGTAATATGAATCCTAAAGTGTGGCTTACTTAACCGCATATATATACCAGTCAGCATGAAACAATAGTTCCAGAAGATAAAACAGTGGCGTCAAAACATCTACTGGCTGCGCGCTTGACGATGTCAGAACTACCAGGTGCAATATGCGTAGTCAGGTGACGGGAGCCGTCATAGTCATTTTTCAGTACAGCAATCAAACCCAACTCGCTGCTTACAATGAAATCTTTGAACTCCTAAGAGAATTAGCACACAAAAATTAAACAAGAAATTTAGGCTATATGCGAGGTATGCAACGGTATACGAGCGTTTCTTGGCCAGTTGCCTCCTCCTAAGCTGATAATACTTGATAGCTGCAGGTAAGAGGGTGTTCCATGTTCGCCGCCTTAGCCATGAGCGGGGCTCTCTCACACTACCAGGGCTAACCTTGTCCGCATACGCAAATGTCCAAGAAAGTGGGCAGAGGAATAAGCGGTAACTGGTAAAACATCGCATGCGTAAAGCGGACTATACAGGCTGGGTTATCACTTGCACCAAGTCACCTTGCCGTATACTTTCATTTCACTTTAAATTATTATTTCTACAGATCAATCAAAAACAATTAACTTTCCCTATGTTTTCTCCGGGTTTACTGCTTGTCACTACACGTGGTAATGAATAAATAACAAGCAGATTCAACTCCAGTTGACATCTACTAAAGCGAAGCATTCTTGGGGCGATTGGCTTATGAACCATGTGTGTTTGGATAGGAAGTGGGTTTTTTTAGGTATAAAAACTAGTATCAAATAATAGCATATTTTACGAAGAAATCATTTTATTTTCAGTGAATTAAAGAAAGGTTGGATGTTATATA
The DNA here is from genome assembly GCF_038994185.2 of Dermacentor albipictus. Lineage (NCBI taxonomy): Eukaryota > Metazoa > Arthropoda > Arachnida > Ixodida > Ixodidae > Dermacentor > Dermacentor albipictus. Next base: position 129,782,227 of record NC_091824.1, read on the forward strand.
AACATATAAACATGCAGCACATACATATATTATTTGTTGAAATTTTCAGTGGTTATCCCTATTGCCGTGTCGCACTCGTAGTGTTTCTGATGCGCCGGTTCCTTCTAGCGCAAGTCAGTATCAAAAAAAGACTACCGACATTCAACGCGATTAAACCAAGTTTGTCGAATGCCAGCACGGTTTCGCTCGCATTGGGAAAGGACACAGACGCTGCTCAGCAACTCCCACATCTACATTACACCACAAGACAGCACGCAGACGCTGCTCGGTGCGGCCGCAGCAGCGAGCGAATTGACCTTCATACTGCGTCTCACTTCAACGCGAACAAAGCGTCCAAAGCACAGCGCATACCAAGCTACCAGCACTCGACGCATCTTATACACAACGCAGATCGCTTTCAAAAAAAGGGCGACCACGCGGCGTGCGTAGCCGCTGGTAGTGGCAGGCTAAGTCCCAGTTTCACCTTGGTTGAACTTGAAGGTCAGGTTTACGGAACCAAGCGTTTTCTGGGTTTGTACCGGGAGTAGTAGAGCCATCACTCTAAAACAGGCCAAGAGTCTCAACGCACTGGCTTGACTGCGAGAAAGGGTGTTCTGTGCATCTTCTCGACGCATGCTTCCGTACCGTGCCGCGTTAGAGGCCAGATACGTACGAAATAGTGCCTATAACTCGGCAAGAAAGCTTCGCCTTAGAAATTCCGACAAACCCTATCTGAAGATGAATGTCCACGTCATTGTAATTAGCACTGAAGCAGTGTAGCGACACACCGTATTGCTACCAAAGAAACGCGTCTTGTTAAGTTGTGGGCTACAGCCGGGCTCCTCTCTCCGGCTTTCATCTCGACAAGTTGCGCCATCTAACGACGTGTCCGCGAAGTCCGTTCGCGCCCTCCAAAATGCATGGAACGCCAGTTCGTGCGAAAACTAAGAATCGCTGCCTCGCAGCCCTCGCGTTGAAGCATCGGGCTACTGTGCTTCAGGAACCAGTGTGGGTTCGATTCCTTCCAGCACAAAAGAAATATTAAATTATTTCTAAGAGAGTGGCACATGCCCATTCAGGGTGATCGACCGAGAATGGTCACATACCCAGTAGCACATACTTAGAGCCACATAATTTGTGGTCCAAGTTGTTGTTTATTCGGACACAGACACAGTCGCGCATACCCCGGGGGCCTGAATCGTGGCGTGACGAGTTTAGATACAAACATACCATAAAGTATATAAAGTTCCTAAAGAATACTAATTGCATTGAGCCCATATGATTTCCCCCTGTTTTTGTCACTCAAATCAGCATGCAGGCACACACATGTTAGAACTGGTGATCTAAATGACATCAAAAATGAAGCCCTGTAATTTAAGTACAAATCCGCGCATTCCTCTGCTCCCTCATTCTTTACGTCTTCTATGTTATATGCTGCTGATGAGCTGAAGGGGTTGTCCCATGTGTCTGTTTCTTTTCTGACAGTTGTAAGGACATATCGCACTTAGTTGAGTTTCTTAGTTCCCTTCTCCTGGTCTACCACTGAAAGCCTCTTGCGGTTAGTTTCAGGCATAAGAATAATTAATCTTCGAGACAAATGCGCAGCTAGTACCACTTCCCACTTTTAAATGTGGAGTTCATTTCATGTATAGCTATAAGCTCTCGCATTATCAGCGCCGAAAGCTACGCTCGGGAAAATAACACAGCAGCTAAAACTACGCAGTTTGCAATCAACGCTTCCACATCTGGAGGTTGAACTGCATTCCTAATGAGCAGAGGAGAATATATAGATTACTGGGACAGGCGTATCATTAGCCGCTTCCTGTGAATACAGGCGAACGCTTTTCATGCGGCTTAGTCGCATGTTCGAAGCTGTCGGAAAGTGAACTCCGTCGTAGGAGACAAATTGCCTTAACGATAGCACCACTACTGCCGTGTATGTTCTGGAAGCGACCTCAAAGAAGAGAGCTCAATTTCAGCATGGCATTTGTTCGGATCTTGTCTACCCTGTACTGTACTGAGCAAAGGCCGAGTCGATGAAAAAGGCTTGTTAAAGTTGACAAAAGAGCTTCTTAATACCTCCCTATAGCTTCCCCGCCCTCATCTTTTCCCTAATTATTTTTTGAACGACCGACAGCCAGGCCACAGCTTAGTACACGCGTCGTCCTGTATCAACACGATGCAACGTAGCATCTTCATAACGGCCCGTTCGGTGACTACAGTTAAAAGTTCAAGACTGGGTTTGCTGTCTGTCTCTTTGTCCTGCCCCTTACGTCGACAATAGTCGTCACCATCAAGTTAACGTCGTTATCGCGTCGTCGTCCGGCCATCTACTCTACATCTACATCAGGCCACCCAATTACATCACCGGCCATCTAAATGAGGCCACCCTCAGAAAACGCAGAAGAAAAATAAAATATTGTTCACCACCACGTGAGAGCGGCCTGGATCAGTCCCAGACTGGTCTACAAGGACCTAAATAAAGTCATTCATACATTATCACTCCAAGCAGTCGCAATGCATTGCAACCATTAACACATCCTACCAATCCAATTTATACCACCGAATGCATTTTTATAGAAGCAATACTGAAAAGGAAATGTGTATAGATTAGAAAAATTGTGAACTTTACAGAAGTTTTTACGATCTCGATTGTCACTTTAAAGCTTCACCTTAGCAAAAGGATAGTATTCCGATGTTGCTGTAGGAAAATATTGGCATTTCTTAATACCGGAGAGGTTCGGCCTTTGATATTTGTTTACTTCTTTTTCTGGATATATGCGTGTATGCCTCTTTCCCCAGCGAAGCGCATGTCAATTTAATTTTCTACGAAAGAACGGTGTCACAACCTAATTGACAAAGGAACAGAAAAGAATATATAAGTGTCCTTCTTTGCATAGAACATTCGAAAAGCAAAGAAATTAAATTATTTCTGCTTAAGTACCAGCAACAGCAGTGGAAGGCCTCGCAGAAAGAACGAAGCAGACAGAATCGCTTAGTGAGCGCATTAACACCGGACTCGGGTGAGGAAGAGATGGGCGGGAGCGACGGGTCCAAGCAGTTGTTTCAACAAAACTTGCGTTCATCCGTTATTCCGCTCGCATTAGGCAGCTAAAGCGTCGATTTTCCGGCCAAGCCGACCGGACAAAACAAGAGAAAAACACGAGCAAAACTTTCGCTGATGCGGGCGTTCTGCTCAACAAATGGCCAGCAGAGAGGTTCGAAGCTAAAAGTTCTTAAAAGCGACGCCAGAAAAAAAGAAGGCGGCGCAAAACAAACAGACAGGGGAACCGCTGGTCTCACGGTCCAAGACATATGATCGCCCGCGGCCGAAGAGACGCATCCGACCGGAGTCCACGGCCTTCACCCTCCTCTCCAGAGCGCTCCTAATTGCAGTGGGCCGCGACACTGGAGACAGCCTGCGTGCCGCAACGTGAGCAGCTATCTCCCACGAGTGCGTCGCGTCGGGGCCTCTTTTCCGCGAGCACGATCTCGCGGGCCGCGCGCGCAGCCACTTTTGGACAGTGCCAACTCTTTGCCGCCAACGACGGCAGCGCAGACGGCAACCGCGGTGGCGACTGCTGCTCGAAATCGATGTGGCGCTCTTTTGGAGAAAGTTTTTCATTCCGAAAAAAAGAAGGAAAGAAACGAGGCGGGAGGAAAGTTGGAAAGCTATCTCCTTTCCCCGCTGCCGTGCTGGCGGCCTTCCGTCTCCCCCATCCCTATAGTCGTTTGGAATCGCGCCGGCGCGACAAAGATGTACGAAACGGGCGGCGAAGAGCGAGGGTTTGTACGCGAGAGCGGAGTTTTACAGCGACGAGACGCTTTCTGCAAATGAGCCCGCTGGAGCAACGCGGCGAAGCTGGCTCGCTCTTCGGCCGCCTTTGCTCTGCAGCGGCCGGACAGCGGGCCGCGCTGGTGGCTGGCGTGGGCAGTAGCCGTGCGCGCACGGCGCCTTTCGCGGTACCCAGTAATCACGGGCCCTTGCTCCATTTCACTTACACGGGACGCTCGCGCCGGGGCGGAGCCGCCGACTTGTTTCGCTTCCGGGCGGTCGCTTTACCGCGGCGTACGCGATGGCGCAAGAGAAACCTAGCGCTCCCTGCGTTACGGACGACAGCTCGCCGTGCATCAAGGCGAACTTTTATTCCTTAGCACGGGGCTCTAACTCTGATTTTACAAACCTTTTTCGTCTGCTTGTGCGATTAAGAGTGAGAGCGTAATGCAGAGCCTGCTGACAATTTCTCGTTCTGCTCCGCACGACGCAGTTTTTCGGGAGGAACATGTTTCTGCATAAACAAGTCCTCATATCGCTGAGACAACCCCCTTTAATATATATTCTCATCTACCGCACTGTGTTTCATTTCTTTGTTCCTATTCGGGAAGATGTCTAGAAATTCTCCGAAAGCCAGGAAAAAGAATTCGGGCAGGGACACTTAAGACTGCTTACGCGTGGGAATGCGAAAGCGTTGTAGTCCCTTTTCTGAATGCTGAAAAGTCTTTTTTTTTTCGCGAATTCCTTGTACGCGCAAACTCTCTCCAGTGTTCTAACTACGCCTAGGTAAGTCAAAATCAAAACGCGCCAAGTGTCTCAAAGCGCTTGCTTGGCCGGGAAAGATTCATAAACGTGACGTGTATAATGACACACGGACTGTGCACACCTTTAGAACCAGAACTTCGGAGATGTCGTGGCGTCGGGGAAGCGTGCTTGTCTGACACCCCAGAGGGCCGGGCTCGATTCCCGCTCAGACCGAAATTTATTCATCTTCTTTTTTTTTCGAACCCATTATTTACTCTCTTTGTAAGAGCCCGCTTGAGAAATGGTTCGTGAATCCGAGCATATTTTGATCTATTTTTATTATTTGCAGCGTCGCTCATTTTTGATACCATCTGTTGGTCACGCAGACAGATTTTCGCGTAATAGTGCATATAATGCTTTTGCCTTAATAAAAGAGCTCACGATAGCTCCGATCACCTGCTTTTCTTTTGTAAATAATATGTGGTGTTCACTACCTGACTCAAGATTCAGGAACTGCCTTTGATAAGCAATGCAAGTGTCTCCTTGGGAGCCTATATCAACATGCGTGGCCAGGATGCTGGGAAAAGAGAAATTGAGTTCGTACATCGAACGTAGAAGCTCTGAGTGCTGATCAAAGAAGGGCGAGGCTACGAAACATGTCTCGGTCTGCTCCTAAGGTAGCATTCGGGGTAAGATTACGGAATCTTCAGGAAATCAGGTTTCAGGTGTCCAATCCTTCGGCAGAGTGAAATCTGAAACGGCTGCAAGGGGTGTGTGAAGGCAAGAAAAATTAGAGAGACGAAAACAAAATGACGTGGTGCAATTGCCGTGTAGAAGAAACTGAATGCTCAAGACTATTTCCATTTCCGCCATTTTGACGCCGAAGAGCAGTAACAGACTGGGAGAGAAAATATATGTAGATTTTCCTTGAACTTCATGATAAGCACAGGTACAAACGTTGTAGAGATAGCCTTTACTATCATTTAAACACTATTCACGTTGAACAGCTTGTGTCCTAGCAGCCGGCCAACATCTTTCTAAACGCTTGAAAATTATCTTTGCAAACACTTGTTCCCGATCCTCTCACACTTTGCTACATCAGTGGAAACAAGAAGAATGTTTCCCAATACAACAGATTCCTCAGCAAGAAGTACCTATAGCAAAGGACCACGTGTGAGTCCATGATTTTTTTATTAGTATATGCCTTTTTTTCATTACACACCATGCGTCACTCGTTACAATGGCATGCTGGTTTATTGATTGATTTTTCTTTCCTTTAAGAGCGGGAGAGGGGGGGGGGGGGGTGTAATGGCGAAGATTGGAAGGCAGTCCCTGTTAGGCGAGCCACTATCAATCAAGGTTAACTTTATTGATTTTCTGTCAACACTGCAACTTGCTGTACATGCTGTGAAGTTACAAAGGCTAATAAGAACTGTCGCTAGATAAATTTATAGTTATACCAAGGACGCCTAGAAGTCTAAACATCTTCACCTTAATATATATGTATATAACGCGTGTTGGAGCGAGCACTTTCAAAAATTTTTGACGGTTGCCTGAGGCTCGTAGCACCAATTTGGTTCATGAGCTGGTCTGCTCGAAGAGGCGGACATTACTTGCACAAAATATGGAAAGGCATAATGCACTAGTTGATAGAAAATCACTAATTACGATTTTAACTAATTACCTCGTGGCCCATATTGCAATTTACAAATTCTAGCTGTGGAGTTCGCAAGGCGGATCCACTTAACACGAATTCTCAGGACGATGCCAGTTTCGAGATATTAATTCCCGTACTTTGTGGAGAAATGCATTGGCGTCCCAGTTACTTTCTTAACAAAACATTGTTTTACACATTCAAGCACAAAAGTAACTAGAATGCCACTGCATTTCTTCGCATAGTTCGGGAATCAATAATTCGAAACTGATGTCATATTGAGAATTCGTTCCAAGTGGATCCGCCCTGCGATCTCCACGGCTAGAATTTGTAAATTGCAATATGAGTCAGAAGGTGGTTCGTTAGAAAGTTAATTAGTAATTTTTTTGTGATTTACTCCATCATGGATTTCATTTTTTTTTGTCCAAGTAGTGTCCACCGCTTCGAGTAGATCACCTCATCAACTAGAATTGTGCTATCCGCCGCAGGCAACCTTTCAGAATTTTTGAAAGCGTTCGCTGAAACATCCTGTATATAGGACAGCAAAGATAGATAGTTTGTTTTATAATAAATGATGCTGCCGTGGAAAAATAGGCCACCGAGGGTTCCGCTATGCCGAACATCACAAATAAACTCCAGCGACTAAGCGATATGGGAAAAGAAAGGAAAGGGGAAAAAGCAGTAAGAAAAAATAGGGGAGGTATAGTGCATCATGCAACTCAACCGTAGCCTGACACACTACAGAGCACGCTGTATCGGCGACATGAGAAGATGGAGCATTATCGCTTGTCGTAGGACAGGTAAGAGTTCCGGTGTCGAACATGCTTTTTTGGAGTGACAGGGTATTTCACAAAGGTGGGTCAACAAGCTATCGACGCTTATTTCGAACACGTTTCCCAATAACCGCTGTGTGATGCAGCGCGAAGCGGGAAAAGGGACACAGGAAAATGAGGACAAGCGCTTGCATCCGACTGAAATTTTATTTTCTGGTGCAGGGTTTTATATTGAAGGTTTTTTAGCCCTGTATTGCCACGCATGCGGATGTACCCCGTTCTTCGAGAAAACAAAAGTAATATTGACGCATATGAATGATCGCATGCGCATCATTGTTAAATCAGCTAGCATGGCACGTGAAGGATGCCAATGAATCCCTGGCCTTCACAAGAAGGAAGTTGGCCTTCTTAGACAACGCCAGCGCGACCAATGAGCTGTAATGGCATCTTTGTTATTTATGTCGGTCTTTTCTTCTGCTTATTCTTTATAAAACCCTCTATCAGACAATAAAACTTGAGTTCTCAGTAAACGCTTGTCCTCGTTTTTCATGTTTCCTTTGTGCCGCTTCGCGCTGCATCACGCAGCCTCATGGAAAACCAACTAGCCCAAGCCGTCATCTTTCTCGTATACCGTTGAGGATATCACCGCCTGCTTTTCCCTTTTCATCACCTTCCTTCACCTTGCAGGCTTCCACAGAACTACTTTGCCGTATTCACTATCGCTACACTTCGAGTTGTCGATTACTTTGCCCTCACCCTGCCGTTTACAAGCCTCCTCGTTAGCTCAGGTTGTAGAGGGACCACCACGGAAAGGTGTGGGTCCGGGGTTGGCCCGCCAGACCAGGACGACTGTTTCATCAACTGCGAAGCTTACATTTGGACAAACGTGCATGGGTTTGCACTGTACTTTGTTTTTTTCTCGGGTAGATCAAAAGTTGTTGTAGATTGTGAATAGACCCTTAGAAATAAAAAAAAGAAAGAAATCTGAGTTGTGCTTCTGGTGAGAGGTGTATCAGTAGAATTGCTTCTCCTGATATACAGTCGAATAATTCTGGGTATTTTTCAAGCTGTCTCTTTATTATGTACTCAAAATTGACACATAGACGTCCTGTACTGGCGCCACTGAGAAAACTGTGCAGCGTCCTTGCATTACATGGGTGAAAGTTGCAAGCAGTCGTTTTTCTTAAAGCAATTTTTTGCAGGAAATTAACCATTCTCATGGTTCTGACACGTAAGTGCCTCAGTTTAACTCTTCGTGTATCGTTTTGCCTTCGTATTATGAAAGCGTGGAATTACTTTCGACGCCAGTGGAAACACATGCATGCTAAAATCAAGCAAGCAAGAAGTTAAATGTCGAAATTGAAGGTATTTCCGAACCTTTAAATTTGATCCAGTTTTTATCATATCAAGTTCGTCCAGTTGAGGGCGCTGTTCCGTCATTGAAGTGCAACCTCTTCGTTTGTATTTACATAGCTATACAGCAGCATATTAATCATATTAAGACACTGCTGCTTTAAAGCAATCGCATTTAAAACGTCTGAATATCCATACCACTTAAAGTGGTGCCACTCTGTTCGCAGTAAAGTTGCGATTTCTTTGCGCGCTGGACACTTAAGAGCTCGCGTACAGTGCAATCAGTGAAAATGTTAAGTGAATTAGCTTAAATATCGCGATCTCTAAGCGGGCCGAAACTCACAGCGCTTCCACATTTGATAGACGGCGTTGCTCAGAACACGGGGACCATACTTGCGTTCTTGGTAATTTGCTAATGAAATCCTGGTTGCTCGAGCGTTAAGATTTGCCTGGGAGGTCAGTGCCATTAATTAGTGGGAAAGGCCTACACCCCGTCTTGTCTCGCCGCCTGAGACTCCAGTATGTACTACGTGGAGAAGTACTTCATCTGCGAAGATCTTGCACTCGGTTATCTGATTGGTGTCTCTAAGGCAATGGAAACATGTTAGCATTCGGTTCTGTCTTGAAGGGCCTTCCACTAGAAATTAAACTGCACGTAACTGCAGTACTTCGCCCCTAGTGTCGATCTCAACATTGCTTCGGTCATGCTGAAAGCGGCTAGAACTGAGACATACATAACTAGCGCTAAATAACAACATAGATTGAGTGAGAGAAGCCCAGAAAACAGAGGGGTTGCGCACTGTTTCGTTCTTGCCTTACGTATTTTTAGCGGTAGTTAAATTTGTCCCACTTCTGTAATACGCGCTAACTGGCCCAAGTTTCTCCTATAGAAGCGACATATTTGTGGAATTTGAAGTCTCTAGAAGCATCTCTTTTTAAGATACCCGCAGCAGCTTACCGACTAATGCAACCAGGCGACAGGCCCAGCCTGGTGTACACTGGCATCTGGTAGTGGGCAGAACGGCGAGAGGCACTTTGTTTGCACTGTGAAGCGGAGCTTGAGTATAAGTGCTTCAAATTGAACATTGTTACAACGGTAGCATGTGCAAGCAGCGCAAGTGAGGCACTCACAGCCCGTGACAAAGGCCCCACCTTTTATAGTTTTCTGCAAAAACTGGCATTGGAATATTTGGCGCTAGACTCTACGGGAGTTTCAAGTATGGTGGCTCATCAGCGTGAGAGTAATAGGCAGTTCGTAGATTTGCCTAAGAATTTGTCCTTTCGGCTTCAAGAGGCTTTGCTACGTTGCAAATTTAGTGTTTTCAGAGAAATGGTGCGTACAGATGCCATAATTTAAAAGTGTCATGTATGGGGACAGATGCTAACTAATTGTCCTACTGCGTTTAGAAAACAATGAGGGGTTGAGAATTTAGAAAGATAAAGCGTAAAAGTAATTCTACAAGATTGTGTGAAGCCACCAGCATGAATATAATTAAGACGTCCATGTAATATATAGCAGTAGTTCCCCTGGTACAGCTGAGCCATTGCAGTACGTACCAAAGTTCCCTGCAGTAAATGTTGTATGAAACGCTGTGGCGCTTGCTACGTAGGCATCGCGCGAAAGTATTTTCGGTGGAGGCAGCTACAAACGGGCTCGTACCCGAACCTAAACGTACTCAACAAAATTTATCCCACACAATACAATGACAAATGCCCCTGGTGCCACGAAACACCCACGCTGTACCACATAACGTGGGCATGCCAGCAGATAGACGTGGTACCCGTTATACCAAACCCGAGTGCGGAGCAATGGGAGGGAGTGCTCTCCAGCGATCGCCAGGTCGACCAAGAAGGTCTGATTCGGCGAGCACAACTGGCAGCAGCATCCAGCGGAGCCCTGGACTAAGGGCAACCGACCGTTGTGCTGGAAGATGGACGATTCCATCTGAAGACCGCAGAAGACCAGCGAATCTAGAGCTAATAATGTTTTTCACTCACTCACTCACTCGGCACATTCTCAACGTGGTGCCGCCACGCTACGGCGTGCCTATTTTAGGCTGCATGGTAACGCCACTGTTGTGCCAATCAAATTGGGTTTTATGTGATATCGATGTATGCGTACCATTCGCAATATGAATTCAGCTATGAGGACGAACGAAATTCCTTATTAAACACGCTCCATAGCAGTTAGTGGCAGAGCTGACCCTTTGTCTGGCGCACCACGCCTGGGACAGCGCGGCGCTTTAGTCCTGATAAGGTGAAAGTGCCGATAACTGGCGGTGGATGCGTCGTCGAAATACGGCGCTCACTAACTACCGTGCAGCGTGATTGAGGGCACCGCTTTTTGATCCGGCCGGGTGGTTAGCCATGCGATATACTTCATTTTTCGCGGGCTTAGTATATCAGACGGAAAAAAATTAATGGACAAAAAGTACCTGACTTAAAACATGCCAGCTTTAAGTTTCTTTCAATTTTCTAAAGATTCTTCGTTTACAGCCCGTCATTAAGAACAATAATTACCAAGATGGATAATTTCAATTATTTATTGAATGGCGCTAGCAAAAAACTTACTGGTGGCTTCTTTACTCAACTGTGAACAATATGCAGTGGGTTATCTGCGCGAACAAAGGCTCGTCTTTTTTAAAAACACGAAACATGATAGCTCGGACATACTGTATATTGCTCAAATAACCGTTCTATGTGAAGGAAATTAGGAGTTACGACATTTCAAACATCTTACGGCCCTCACTGCATCAACACAATTGTCCTGCGGGAACTAACACTGTTCGTTCGTTCGTTCGTTCGTTCGTTCGTTCGTTCGTTCGTTCGTTCGTTCGTTCGTTCGTTCGTTCGTTCGTTCGTTCGTTCGTTCGTTCGTTCGTTCGTTCGTTCGTTCGTTCGTTCGTTCGTTCGTTCGTTCGTTCGTTCGTTCGTTCGTTCGTTCGTTCGTTCGTTCGTTCGTTCGTTCGTTCGTTCGTTCGTTCGTTCGTTCGTTCGTTCGTTCGTTCGTTCGTTCGTTCGTTCGTTCGTTCGTTCGTTCGTTCGTTCGTTCGTTCGTTCGTTCGTTCGTTCGTTCGTTCGTTCGTTCGTTCGTTCGTTCGTTCGTTCGTTCGTTCGTTCGTTCGTTCGTTCGTTCGTTCGTTCGTTCGTTCGTTCGTTCGTTCGTTCGTTCGTTCGTTCGTTCGTTCGTTCGTTCGTTCGTTCGTTCGTTCGTTCGTTCGTTCGTTCGTTCGTTCGTTCGTTCGTTCGTTCGTTCGTTCGTTCGTTCGTTCGTTCGTTCGTTCGTTCGTTCGTTCGTTCGTTCGTTCGTTCGTTCGTTCGTTCGTTCGTTCGTTCGTTCGTTCGTTCGTTCGTTCGTTCGTTCGTTCGTTCGTTCGTTCGTTCGTTCGTTCGTTCGTTCGTTCGTTCGTTCGTTCGTTCGTTCGTTCGTTCGTTCGTTCGTTCGTTCGTTCGTTCGTTCGTTCGTTCGTTCGTTCGTTCGTTCGTTCGTTCGTTCGTTCGTTCGTTCGTTCGTTCGTTCGCTCGCTCGCTCGCTCGCTCGCTCGTTCGTTCGTTCGTTCGTTCGTTCGTTCGTTCGTTCGTTCGTTCGTTCGTTCGTTCGTTCGTTCGTTCGTTCGTTCGTTCGTTCGTTCGTTCGTTCGTTCGTTCGTTCGTTCGTTCGTTCGTTCGCTCGCTCGCTCGCTCGCTCGCTCGCTCGTTCGTTCGCTCGTTCGTTCGTTCGTTCGTTCGTTGGGTTTTATGTGATATCAATATACCAATGTGCGATATTAATGTTCATGTGATATCAATCGTTCGTTCGTTCGTTCGCTCGTTCACTCGTTCGTTCGTTCGTTCGTTCGTTCGTTCGTTCGTTCGTTCGTTCGTTCGTTCGTTCGTTCGTTCGTTCACTGATTCGTCCGTCGTGGTTTATTTATTTATTTTAATTATTTGTTTTCAATATTTATTTAATTTTTTATTTTGAAGATTTATTTGGATTACTTATTTTAATTATTCGTTTGTTCGGTCGGTCGGTTGATAGTTTGACTTAAATGCGATAAACGAATAAACGGGATAAAAATACAGAACTGAAACGAAGATTTTGAGAAAGATCATACTGTAAACAAATGAGTATTTAATAATTGAGTATTCATGTCAAATGAACATACCGTTGAAATTGGTTTGCACAAGAAATTGTCAGCGGGAAAGGGAAACTACAATTGAACTCCCTTCGAACTTATGCGTAAGCTCAAGCCATCAGTCATATTGCTTACAAAACATTATCCTTATTACTGTACACACATCTTAACTTCAGTACCTCTGCCTTCTCATGGTCCTTGATTACGCAGGCCGACGTCATAAAATACAAAATTTTAGGGTATGCATCTATTGAAAAAATCATGATGCGAAAAGCTGCTCACGCGCACCATGTCTGTGCCCCTTCATGGCCTATTTACTGGATTACTCACACTATCGAAACAATACATTATACATGAATTACACTTACAGCTCGACTTCCAAATTTCTTGCACACAAAGGACATGGTGGTGGGACATGGACAAGCACAATACCCTGATAGCGTAGAGAATCGCTGCTCACTTCTTTATATATACTTACATTGATTGTCTCCTAGATTTGAGTGGTCACATTCCCATATTCATGTATTGCGCCAAATCGGTAGATTATCAAAATAAATGGATAGGCGTGATTAAAACTACTCCAAGTGTAGGCATTTACTTTAGTTCGACGCAATCAATAGTAAAGTCACAAACAATAAATATCACTATAACTCAGGGTAACGAAGAACACTAAGATGAAAAATGTGTACATATCGTTGGCGGCTTCCTCGCCCACCGAGTTTGCGTTGCTCTCGCTGTGAATTTTTGATAAACATGATATTTACTCTTTTTTTATTCTTTGCAGATTCATGTCGTAAGCATGCAGCCTAGAGAGGAGTTTGCAGTTTTTTTCTTCTAAGAACATGAAATTCCTCTTCGGTACTGTGAACATTGAAAATGAAGAAAAGCGCTGATATGCTCAGATACATCAATGCGTCCGATGTTTTAGGTATAATGTTTTGTCTGCTTCCTGATACAACGACAGATTACTTGCAGCTTCTTGAGCTATAAGCTGAAGTCTTGGTGACTTCGTTCCTCAGCCATGTGGTGCTGGTAAACGCGTCCCTGACAACACCAAGGCTTCACGGGAGGATAAAATCTTCAAGTGATGTACAGTGAGTGGGCCAACAAGGGAAGTATCTGCCTGGAGACAGCGTTTCGGCAAGAGGACTTGTCTGCATCAAGGACTTGTCTGCATCAAGGACTTGTCTTTAACGTGACGAAGACAAATGCTGTTGTCAGAACGTTGGCTCCTAGTCGAGGTATATCCTTATTACCCAAGGATTCTTTACAAAGCTTATTGAAACGCTGTTACTATAGGAACTGTTGATCGATATTACACATGATGTATAAAATTACTAATTCTGTTGTCGGGTTTAGTTAACACCGTAATGCTTAGCTAACTTACAGCAGGGAGTGACCTAAGGCCAGAGGACATTAGCATTCTCTTTTTCTTCGACAACAACCCAAAAGAAGATATTCAAGTTCATTTACCGTCTTCTTACCGTACTGCAACCGCCGAAACACCTGACGTGCGTAGCGCATATGCAGCCCGGATGCTCTCTCACGCTTCCCTCTGGACCCGCTGCGCCATTTAGCACCGCCGAAGCGAAGTTCTGGCGTGGCGTGTGTATGAACGTGTACACAGGGAAGATTGCTTGAATATTTGTGGTGTGGAATCAACTTACTTAACTCTCTTTTTTTCTCATTGTAGAGATGTACGCACGCAGTAAACGCACACAAGCACGTACCCAGTCACCGAAGTTGGTGGAAAACTGGCTTATTAAACAGCGGCGCAAACCTTGGAGCACATACCCAGCGGCAGGTATTTCGCGACACAAGTTGCTGTTAAAGAGATTCATCGAAGAGCAGCGCATACTAAGTAGCACATGTGCAGCGACCCAAATTCACATCTAACGGGTTCATTGAAGTGTAGCGCATATCTTGTTTCCCACACGCCGTGATCCTAGTTAAGGTGAATGGAGTTCATGCAAGATCGGAGCATAAGCAGCGGCACATAGCCAGCAACACAACTTGGCGTGAGAACGTTTACATGCATCCGTACGCGCGCGCGCACGCACGCACGCACGCACACACACGCACACACACACACACACACGCGCGCGCACACACACACACACACACGCGCGCACGCACACACACACACACACACACACACACACACATACACAATGATACACACACACAATACATGCACAATGATTATGTGTTTTTATGGATTTTTTTTAAAACAGCCTGCTGCAGATAATGTAATTGTAGTCATCGTACCTGATGATTCGGAGAGGCAGGAATTACTTCCACCAGAAATCGAAACCAATATTCAATTTTTGTCAAAAGCGACTAACTATATTTAGGATTAATTACCTTAAAGCACATATTGCACTTGGCGAAATGCGAAAACACCGGTTTACTTAGATTTAGGGGCCCGTTAAAGAACTCCAGGTGGTCCAAATTAATCCGGAGTCCCCCACTACAACGCGTCTCATAGGTCATGGTTTTGAGCCGTAAAACCGCACAATAATATTCGGAAATTGTAGCCGGCCAATTTGCAAGGTGATGAGGATGAAGCAACATTTACTGGTGTATCCACTTGGAATGAGCTTCCAGAATGACGCCAGTTTGGAGATATGCGCCATCAAACTTGCCGCAAAAATGCACTGCTGTTCCACTTGCTTTTCTAAAGAAAGATGCTTTTTTATGCATTGAAGCACAAAGGTTCCACACTTTAGGAAATAATATCTCAAGCTGGTGTCATCCTGGAAATTCATTTCAAGTGGATCCGTCTTGCAAGCTGACCGGCTACAATTCGTAAATTGCAATGTGTGCTATAATGTAATTATTTGAAAATTATTAGTGAAATTCTGTTAATTCGTTGAATATGGGCTTCAATTTCTTGTGCTAGTAACGTCCACCATCTGTTAAGCTTGCGAGATGTGACAAACTAAGGCCTGAAGAAAATCTTCATCTTCTTGAAACCGATATAAATAGGCAATTAATTCATTTCGGAAAAGCATTTAGTACTTTTATAACTTTAGACCCGTGCAGTCACTGGCTCGGAACCTTTGACAAACCTGTGTTTGTCAAATAGTGCCTGCATTATTTATTTAGATGTTTCCACATCATATAAAGAATTTCGATCCAATACACTGGATTCTCATACTTAAACATATATATATATATATATATATATATATATATATATATATATATATATATATATATATATATATATATATATATATATATATATATAGCTGATGTAAATGTAAATGTAAATGATGTAAATGATATAGCTGATGTAAATGATGTAAATCATTTTGCATGTCCGTATCTACGTTTAGCTACATGCGATCATCCTTGCATGTGCTTTCATATCAGAGGTGACTCAGCGACCTAGGCCCACATTTTCATTATGGGCAAACCATGGAATCATTTGAACCTCATTCTTCATAACCTGTGTCTAGAGTTTAATAAATTTGACTTGTTGTAGGGTGTACATTTCCCCATGTGATTTTGAGGTAATTAGGCGAAGTCTCCACAGGAAGCTACGCGATCGCATCCGCATGTCTAAGGCAGAGTCGTTCAAAACTTGTTGATCACGTACCAAGAAAAGGAAACAATACAATACGAAGGAAGAGAACCAAATAAATCAAACTAGAAAGACAGACTGCTTGTCTGAACTTTTGTCCGATGTTATATTTCGATACCCCTTTTGCAATAGTTTGCAACAACCTAGCAGTCATTGACAAGCCTTAGAATATCGACATGGACAATATCATCTCTCACTGATATCGCCTTTCTATTCCCGGCTCCTTCTACTATGCTGAACAGAGCGTATGCAGTTATATTCACCCAAGAGGATTCTCTCTTCTTTATCAAACAGCTTTATCTCTATCTCCCGTTCTCTAGCCGTCTCATCTGCTGATGCGAATGCTTTGCAAGTATGTTTGTTTTCATTGCGCAAGACCGTCAATAGAGGGGAAAGGACGCAAATTGCAAAGCCGACTCACCGTATGGCTGCTCCTTGTTGGCCGGCCCCTGTATCCTAGTTTGCACCAGCACTGCACCCAGCAGAACGCGCACCGCGCAGGACACCAGGGGCGATCCTAGACGAGCGGTCCGCCTCACCATCGCGTCCGACGAACGCACGGCCTGCTCCGCCACGGGCTGCCGCGTCTGTCTCTCAGCTGCTCGCGCCGCTGTCCCAGCTGGGGATCCCGGCGCCGAGTCGAGGATGACGACGTGCCGCCCCCGCAAGCACCAACGCGAGAGCGAGCGCCCGTGGGGCGCGAAGTATAAACCGCGTGGTGCGTCCCCTGGAGCGCGCGCGCGTCGCCCAGCGGAACGTGCCTCTGCTGCAGCGACGAACCGTGCGTGCCGTACCGGGATCGATGCGCGCAGCGGCCTTAGTGGCAGGGCACCGGCGCTGTGCCGGGCGGCAGCGGCGGCGGGGGACTATCTTCGCGTGCGCGCGCCCTCGCGAGGCACCCGCTGGAAGGAAGGAAAGCCGAGGGAGCGGGAGGTCGTCCCAGTGGCGGCCGCCGCCGAAGAAGTACAAGAAGAAGGGCGAAGATTCTCTCCCCGGTGCTTGCTTTTCCGGTCCGCTTGACGAGATCCGATTGCGGGGCGGTGTGGGGGGGATTTCGATCCGCGCCCGTCTCGACAGCACGCTTTCTCAAGGTGCTCAAGTGTTGGCCTTCGTCTTCGGCAAGGAGCCCCGCGTCCCGGTCTCGCGCTCCCGCCCGCCCCGTGAGGACCACCGGTGTTTTGCTCCTTTCTCTCTCCCCCACTCTCTCTCCGTCGCACCCGGCCCTATGGGCTGACGCTCAATGTTCACCTCTCTCCTTCTTTTTTTATATCCTTCTGCAATTTGTGTGTGGCTGTCCTTTGTCTTTCACTGCTAAAAGCATTATTCGGATTAGATCAGGAATGCTGCGTGGGAATGCCGGAGCTGAGGACCTGAGTGCAGTTGATCGCGCACCGATACGGTGCTATCTTATAAAGGTCAAGTGAGAGACTCCATTTTGTCTGGGCAAGCACTCCACCGAGACAGGTTCTAACGGCTCCCTACCTAACTAACAGGTTTGTTTTAGCCGTTGATGTCCTGGCGGTAAGGGGTGAGCCGTTAGCGGTGACTGGTGCGCACTGAACTGCGACGCAAACACAACCACTGAGAGACAAATCAACGTCCCTAAAGCCTTCAGCGAGTTCCACCCTCCCTCCCTCCCCCACCCTTTCCTTGTTTACCTTAAAGTTCAGATGTCATAGAACCGTTTTAAGCCCCTTCAGCAGCGCCGTTTTGGTTGCTTAGCACTAGTGTTTTCGGGCCAGGAAAAGGTATTATGCGAAGCATAATACTAGAGCTCAACCCAGCTCCTCAGGCGCGGCGGTGTCGCCTTCAATACCACGTGACACCGTGACGTCACGACAGAGGAGAAACGGGGCTCCAACTCGCGCCGTCGCTCGCGGCGTCGCCTTCAAGGCTGACCACGTGACACCGTGACGTCACGACAGAGGAGAAACGGGGCTCCAACTCGCGCCGTCGCTCGCGGCGTCGCGGTGGTATATAAGCAGCTGCGCTTGCCTCTGCTAGACACTCACGAGGTGAGATGCCTCCTGGAGAAAGAGCTGCTCGTTGTAATGAGAAGCGAAGGTTGCGGCGTGCTACAGAGACTGTTTCTAGGTGGCTTTGCTACGGCGCAGCGACTACGCGCCCCACATCGGACGCGGTGAGCGTCGAGCAACGCAGCGTTCGGCGCGACAACGAAATGTGCGCATGAGCAGGCGCCGCACGCCTGAGCCGACGACACCGGCTTTTCTGCGACACGAGCTCCTTAACGCTGTCGCGATAAAATAAAGGCTAGTATGCTTCGCATCCTGGGCTTAACCTTAGCTAAGCCACAGCCATTTTTTTATGCGGACCCAACGAGATGAACTGAAAGCTATCATTTTCCTCTGCAGTGCGGCTCGAGTATATTCCGGCAACAAACAAGCAGATGAAACGAGACCTGCCTCCTTACTCTCGTGTTAAGCGTTGTTATGGTTCGCATAAAGCGGGTGCTTTACCACGTCGAAGAAACACAAGCAACACAGTGCGTTTTATTAAGGCAAAAGCATTTATTGACTCGTACCCCCGGAGTCCTTGAAAACAGAAAACGCGTCCGATGATACAAAAACTATCATCAGCAGCATTGGCTCATACCCCCTAAGCAAGCAAAAAATCTAATGGCTACAATCCGACGCTATCATGACTATAGGTTGTGTGGAAGTCATACCTTATTATTTTAATGAAATATTTTACTTTGAGAAAATCAATTAGTTCAGTAATTTATTTGTGCTACACAGAGGGCCTGCGTGGTTGGGTATGAGTGGTCCAGAATAATTTTGCGCGGAAGGAGGGTTGATTCTGGACGCGTTACACCGGACGCCGACGCCTGAATTTCTGCGACACGCCGCCCTTAATGCTATCAGTTCGCCCCTAACTAAGCCGTCATTTTGAACACTAAAAGCAAATACTTACCCAGGCAAGGACTTGTTTCGAAAGACTGTACTTCACCGATGTAAGCGTATTGGTAAAGACCTGTTCGTGCAGTTCAGGAAAAAGTGCTTTCAGAAGTAACAGAAAAAGATAGTGTTCAACAGAAAACAAAGGAAATTCGCCAGGCTGCTTTCGTGTGGGAATACGAAAGCATTATAGTTGCTTTAGTGAAACGTTTCTTTTATTTTTCGTGCGTTCCTTGTCCACGCAAGCTCTCGCGTGCGTTCTAACTGCAGCTCCGTAAGGCCGAATCAAAGCGCGCCAAGCGTCTCAGCGCGCTCATTTGCCTGCGAGGAGTTCTTAACTGGGAGGAACGCTAAGCGGCGTTCAATTAGATTAATGCTGTTTCATGCAAAACTTTCATTGATTCACAAGTTCCGGTGGCGATATGATAAGGCCAAAACCCAGCTGCTCCCAAAGCAGAGCAGCTGAGGGAAAGGGCGATTTGATGAGCTGAGAGCTGCGCCGGTGCCGTGGTGTGAGTAATTAGCAAGCATTCCAACCACATAGGCGCACGCCCACGCCACACGCGCTACGAATCAGAGCAGTTTTGCTTCCGCCGGGGGGGTGGGGACGGGGGGGAAGGGCAGGAAAAGATATCGCGCGTGCTGCCACCGGCTTCGTTTCCGTTCAGTTGAGTCCCGGAAAACGGATGGGACGGCCACGCGCTGTGCATTCCCCCAGAGGAACGGGCAGCGTTCGACGAGCGGCAGCAAGAACTCGCCCGTCGCTCGCAGTCGGTGCGCCGATCCAGCCATTAGATACTCCTGCGATCTCAGGCAATCCGACAGCAAAGAGGAGATTCCGAGCTGAGGGGGCGGGAGGCCGAAGCAATCCAACACCGTTGCCTGTCGGTTATACTTAACAGTGATGGTCAGGTGCATTCAGGACAAGCTTCGCTTACCCCCATTTTTTGGTAGGGGAAGGTTTTTATATAAATATATATATATATACACTCATTCTATGCATTCATGACGTGGCGCCACCTCCTCCCCATTCGTTGCGGCATCACGTGCCCAATGACACACTCACTAGGCACACCTTTAGTCAACCAAAATCTTATAGCCGTTGTAGAGTCGCGGAAGCGTGCTCGTCTCGCAACGCAGAAGCCCCGGCTCGATTTCCACCCAGACCTATATTTACCAAATTTTCTTTCCGCAATCATTCATTTACTTTGTTTACGGGAACCTCCCTGAGAAATTTGACGTCAATTTGAGCATTTCTGACTCGAAAACTCTTTGCGCCGTCGGCCATTTTTGGTACCATCACTCTGTGGTGACCCCGATGACCCCGGGCTTTCGCCTAATGGGGCGTATAATGCTTTCGCATTAAAAGAAATTGGCGGCATGTCTTGGCGGGAAGCGTGTGGAACGCAATGGGAAATGTTTATATCTGCGTATTTTGTCCAAACACCAGCATTCTTCATATTTTGCCTAATAATTTGGTTCGCTAATAACCTATTTGATCTCTGCTACTTTCTTTCTATCCGGCGCAATGTAGCAGGCTAGAGGAATCAACATCATGCCATCGTTTCTTAAATATTTTTTTTATTTGAGTAGCTTTTTATGAATCGCTAATACAAAGGCGCCGGTGCAGAGGGCGCGTGCTCTGGCGCACCCCAGTTGGGGAGCGCGTTCGTCGACGCACACAAAGTTCTTCGGGACGCACATGCCATGTGAGCATACTACAGACACAGATGTGCTCGTTAATGGCTGTGTACGTTATAGAATTACGCAGGGAAACAGCAAGTTCTTCCTAAATATCCTCATTCTAACAAAAATAGGCCTCCAAACGAATCGTTCCTTTATTAAGGGGACTAGCATTATAGAAGCGTTCAATTATTCGCTTACATTGACAATTCCCTTCCATGGTTCCATGGTTCCAGCACAATTTTTTTCTCTCTCTCTCGTGGTACGCGGTGCCATGCTTCTGACTAAATTTTTAAAACGAACATTCATAGTATTACGCGTTTTAATGCGTTAGTATTCTTGGTATTCTTAGTTAGTGCTCCACGCACTTGCCGGGAGCTATCTATCTATGTGTGTTTGTCCCTATGTATACTAGTACTTAGTCGTTTTTCCGCCTACCTGGTTCTCTGGGCAGTCCGTGTTCAAACGGTTAGCACATTGGTAGGCTGTACTTTGGTAACAGGGTTGAAAACAAACATCTGCTCAACTTGGCTCACCGAACACGTGCCACTATACGTGCCTCTCTGCAACGAAGCTCCTTCACGCCGACATGATTCACTGTAGATGTGATACTTGTTGCACACCGCTGTGCGAAGAAACTGCGTGCTCAACCTCTTTGATGCCAGTTTGGGTCACTGGGTATGTGCCAGTAAGTGTCTGCCGTTCTTCGGTGAACGCATTTGACGCCATCTTGGATAACTAGATCTGTGCTCTTGGGAATGTGCTGTACAATGACGAAAAAGGTCTCTTAAATTTCTCGGTTGCTTAGCAGAATCGAGCCCACGTCCCAAAGGTTCCGAAAGGACAGCAACGGGACGCATTAGCAGGCTGCGTCACAAATGCACCGGGTAAGTGCCACTTTTCAATGAACGCCTTTAAAGCCAACGTTTTAGTGGTGTGTCATTAATGCACTGGGTACGTGCCACCCTTCAATCAACGTCTTGCCAACGTTGGGTCAATGAATATATGCCACTGAGTGTGCGGCAAACGAGGGAATAATCCATATTTTGCATTGCGTTGTGGCGCCACCTTAACGGACTCCGCGACAAACAAAATGTACGGCGTCGAGAAACCGCGGGACGCAGAGAGCACGGTGCATGAAGCGAGCTAAAATCGGTTCGTGCATTGGTCAACCGTTGTAATTTGCGTTTTGTGTTACTGGGCGCTTCCTGGGCAGGACACCGAGGCCGGCAATGACTCTGGCACGACTTACAACGGCAAGTCGCCGAAATATGATGACGGGCTTTCGTGCATCTACGCTGACAAAACCCGTCACCGTGCGAGGTGCCTCTGAACGAAAATCATGAGCCACTCTACTCTGTGACGGTGGTTGACCAGCGAAGCTGTTTAGCACACGACATGGAGGTGACACATAATTTTGAACAAAGGTACCAACTCATTTATTGTCTTAACGGGTCATCATCGTCACGAATGGTAAGTACACGCAATTATTGTCTTGATCGGTGGTCATTACTTCACTCGCACTTGTAATCACATTCTTCCATAATGTCAAATCGATGCATGTACGCCGTTGGGTGGTCGGTTGAGCTGGATCAGCGTGGCATCGCAGGGGAAATGTCTGGAACACGGAACGCGTAAACCGCTCCCTTTTCGGTACCGACACATCCACATTTGTATCACCCACAATGACAACAGGGGAGTGTCATCCCAGCTAATTCATGCAAAGTGAGTAAGTAGTCATGAACCTTACGGGGCTGTGAGTCATTGCATTTTTTGCTTGCTTACAGAGGTGTGACCCATTGCTCACGGGGGTGTGAGCCATTGGTAATGATAGTTTTCGACATGCTGTTCTGTATGTTGTATGCATGATTAGAAAGAATGTAAGCAATGTTCGCTTCACTTTGCTGAATGCTTATAGCCTCTGCCTTACGGGGCTATGAGCATTTGCAATTTTTTTTTTTTTTGCTTACGGCAGCATGCTTACGGGGGGTATGAGCCAGTGATTATGATAGCTCTCGTCCACGGAGAACAAAAATGCACGGAAACCTAGTCATATACAGCTTCGCTGTAATACACCGCACCGTAAGGTAATTGCCACCGCACCCACGCTTGCATTCCTATTATTACAATTTAGTCATACTCAATATGAATCCGAACATGCTTCGGGAGTTCAAATGCACGAACATGAGCACCCGCCAGCTGCACACATCAAGTTTGAGCTGGGGTAGATACCATTCAGGGGGGATTAGCCGTATCGCAGCAGCCGAGTTCATGCATTTGTCACTGTTAGAGCTACACTGAAAATACACGCCAATAGCATAATAAAAACGGTGGGCAACGCTTCACCTCTCGGAGGCCACGCGCGGACTTCTCGCAGTGCCACTAAATGGCGCAGCGTCTCCAGAAAAAGGCACGAGAGAGGAGCCCCGTTGCTGCATGATGTATTTCGCTCGCTACGGGTGACTATGCATTTCGGATGCCACCCGAGGCTTCGCGGCGGCGGCGTTAGATGGCGCTTAAGGAAGCCAAGTTTAAGGAAGCATGAGAGAGGATCTCCGCTGCAATACGTGCCTTACAGATAATTCGTTTCGACGGGGGCAATGCATCGTGTACAGCTATACTGATTTATAGCTAACGCATTATCGTCGAAAGTCATCGTGAGCTGGCCTCTGCCGAAATTTTTTAACAAGCTACAAGTGTTTCCATCAACATAGCCGCTCACTTATAAACTAAATCTAGAAACATATGTAGAAGTGTTCTCCATAATACAAATATTATGTTACTAACTAAAGCCAGTGGAATATCATCTTCAAGTAGTTCAATATCATAATGCGTTTGCTTGAAATATTACCGATGCGAAAGCGTAAAATTATCCAATGAGCAAAAAAAAAACCGGCGTCTGTAGTCTGTAGCAGTGAAACGGCACCTAAATTCCCGTTGGCTTCGACACCACGTCACGAGCACATCTCGACGGCGTAGAATGGGCGAAAGGGAACACCAGTGCGCCAGGTGTTGCGTGGGAGAAGAGCATATCGCCGCGACACCACGTCACCCTCGCTGTCGCTCTCGCGCGGTCTGCATCTCTACCTCTCATACCTCACTGAGTTTAGCTGCTGCGCCTGCCTGCCTTGGCGGCCGCTGCTGTTTCAAATCTCTCGTTGCGCAGGACTTCTGTTGCATGCGGCGTTGGCACCGTGGGCTGCTGCTGCTGCTGCTGCTGCTTGTTGGTTGGGGCACCACGTGCCGCTATGGTACATTACTCTCAGCGCAAAACTCTACAGACCGCTTAGTGCCATTCAATTGGACATTAATGCTATCGTACACACAACTCACAAGAAGTGCTTAGATGTCCTAGGATTTTATATGTGCCGCGATTTTATAGCGATGCCTTTTCCGATGCTAGTGCATTTCGGCGCTTTTCGCGTTCGTGAGTGGTTCGTGAGCATGGCCACGTTTGACGCTCCACCCCGGGCGGAGCGTCGAACGTGGCCACTCACGAACGCGAAAAGCGCGTAAAGATAGCATCGGGAAAAGGCGTCGCTACAGAATCTCAGCCGTGTGTAGCATACGCTTTTTTGAGAAGTCCGAAATTTCCAGTAAGCAAATTTGCGCTTTTAAGAAGCAATCATTATTTGGATGCCTGTGTCTTACCTTTAGTCGAGATTGGCGCAAATATTTCCTTTGAGTGAAATTTGTGACTGTGAAAAATTGTTGAGTTAGAAATTCGCCCATAAATTTCTAGCGCCTAGCCGGAAGCCTAATAAGAACAAATGAAATTTTAGCACTGAACGTGGCTCACCGCATAACTTTCCGGCCTGCACTAAGCAAACCCTACCTAACATTTCGTTGAGTAGTGAAATCGGATGCATTCAGCAGAGCCGCACGTAAAGACATGCTGGCGACACCCTTGTCCGTGATAATCACCAATACCCCAATGCTGCAAAGAGCATAAAATCCTGAAAATCGTAAAGACACCGCTTATTGATTGAATGCAAGGGGAAATTGAGAAACGCCCATTGATTGTGTATACGCTAGCCATAGTACAGGCTATATTGAGTGATTCGTGGGCTTTCTCGTCCCAAAGCAACAACGAGGGTGGTGCTGCTGTGGAGGGCACTGAATTATTTTGGTGAGGCGGGTCCTTTAACGAGCACCTAAATATAAGCACGAGGACACTTTTGCTTTTCACGCCCATCAAAATGCGGCCGCCGTGCCTTGAAATCGAACCGGTGACATCGTGCTCAGCGTCAGAAGGCCACAATTACCGCACTACCACAGCGGGTGTAGCAAAGCTTTGAAGCCGCTTCAAGCAATCATCGGTTTGTCAAAGCAGAGCATCCTCACAATTTCTGGAATAATGACATAGCTCATTTCGTTTACCTATACAGATGGCAGAAATATGCGCTGCGAGGAGCAAGCGTTGACAAAACAGAGTGTAGAAATAATTTGGAAGAATTGAAAGACGTTGCTCAATCACAACGCAAACTCTAGCAAAGGTGAATTTTGCTGAAAGGCTGTGTTTTTGCTGAAGGCCTAAAACGGGGCCGCAACGCACGGCGAGTCTCGGAATGTTTTCCTGCAGAAGACGCGTTTTTGTTCATTTCTTATATTTTGCGCAGCCCTCGTACCCTGTTCGCCTACACCTCACACGTGCAGCGGCCTTCGGCACTTGAGCTTGTGTACCACAGTTGTTGTGCTGGCACCGGCGGCCTTCAACACACCTTCGCAATTAGAGCTCTAAAAATAATACTCCTCAAAATGGATACCTTCAGCAGTTGATTCTAAACGTGGAACGGTCGCCAATAGGTACGTGCGAAGGTTCGAGCCTACTGTCCGCGACAACATAAGAATGGAGTGGCCCATAGAGGTACCACTGTCCAACCCAAAGAGAACTTGAATAGATGCCCCAGCCGATCAGGTGCACTCAGTTCCGTGATATCGAGCGCTATGCTTACTTTCTGCGTTCTTAAGATAGCTTATTTCTCCGACCATTGTATCGCAGGTTTTAGGAGGAAACTTGAACATCGTGGCAAGTTTTACGGGCGATATGAGCACTCAGTCAAAAGTGATACCTTAGCTAAAAGGAACGAGCTTTCATTTTTTCAATTAGGCCCGCAGTTGCAATAGCCGAACAATCGAATGACACCTAAGCTGCGAGCAGAGTTTCAGCTGGCGCGGCAATCTTTCAGAGGAGAAGGCGGACCAAACGTTGGTCTTCGCACTCTCTAGAGTACTGTGCTTTGGAGAGCCGAGCACGGAATGGAGGTGCGCTGCGGTTTAGTGCGTGGAACTCGTAGACGGAACTCTTAGCCGGTCACCAAGTATGCATGTCTTACAGTTGGCGCTGTTGGGGTTGAGGGACGGGACGTCGAGATGAAAACCCAAAACTTGGGAGGTTTTATTCTACATTATATACAGAGAGGTGAGCGTCAATTAACATTTGTACAGTCATTACGGGCCGGCAGCAACTCGGACGCTGCGGCCCGCGGCAAGAAGTTCGAGAGAGGTGAATCAGGGAATCAGGGCATGTCCCAGAATGCTCAGGTCTCTCTGGAAGGCTTCTTATAAACCCTTCGAGCACTGCAAGTCACGTCATGTTTGACCAATGGGAGAGTCCGCTCCGATGACGCCACTTTCAGCCAATGGTAGGCGCCCGTGTCGCGGTGTCACACCTGGCGGCTCTCTGCGGTCTTGCCTCGCAGACTGGCAATGCACTTCTAACGAGGAGAAGGGGAGGGCTGCTCATGCTCCATTGTCCGAGGCCCACCTGCTAATCCCGGCGGCGCACGAACTTGTTGGCACGTGAACTTGTTGCCTTAAACTTGTTTGCTCGTGTCTCCTCTGGAATGCGCTTTCCTGCTTCTGCATTCCTCAATTAGCTGTGCTGCAATCCGATGTGGTCTGGGGAACTCGAAGTAATCGCAGGAAACAGCTCCATATCTAACAGCGCACAGGGCAACAATAGTGAATAATAATTCAGCGTTCTATTGCATTAACATGTCTGGGAAGGCACATTGAAAACTTCCTCCGGCACCTATATTTTACGTAAAACTTCAGTATTTGTTTGTGTTCCTTCTAGTTAAAATACTTTCGTCCTACGAAGTTTCATCTCCATACGCCTAGTATTTGGCAAATGGCAAATATTTTAGTAACCCGGCGAGCACCAAAGTTACTCGAAGAAGCATAAAAAACAGAGCACTTAAGAGGTTAAACGCACAGCAGTTAACCAAGCTAACTGTCCGATTAGCTACGCTGCACTGTGGTAATGGTATAAAAAAATTAGTGGAAGAGAAGATGTCAACGGAATCTATCCACACACGAACAAATTTAATTATTTTCTACAGCATTGCCTACAGAGTTACATCTTAAAGAAGTTACAGCGTTGAGCCTGTTTTATTTATTTATTTATTTATTTATTTATTTATTTATTTATTTATTTATTTATTTATTTATTTATTTATTTATTTATTTATTTATTTATTTATTTATTTATTTGAAATATTGGAGATAAGCACAGTCTCCGGGTCCTACACAACTGTAAACATGTTCAGATATTAGCAACTCTCTGCCAAACGCGGGACAGTTATTTGCAATGAAACACAAAAGGAACAGAAAATCGGATGCGACTTATTTCTTAAAGTCAGCCATCCTTCTATTCGAGTTGGTTTCAGTTGGTTTCAATTGGTTTCAGTGTTTTAGTTGGTTTCAGCGAGAGAAGAAAAAAAGAGAAAGGAGCGTTTTGCGTTGCATTCCAATATTACACGAAAAACACGGCGCATCAGAAAAAAAGCAAACTCAAACTCACACTGGAATGACCTCCAAAAGAAAAAGAACTACAATAAGTACAAATAAAGAACTATGTAAGGATGCCTAAGCTAGCTGTATTATATCAGTATTTCGACACTTTATCACAGCCTCTTGGAAACGAACTGTGTTACATATTTTACCTAAACAACACATAACTACAGCCAAGCACCATTTTGATGCGCCTAGTATTCGTGAAACAACGTACTGTTGGAAACTCCACAAAGCCCCAAAGAGCAAGAAACAGAACTTTGACACTTTCGCAAAGCAGCCTTTCTCGCTTTAACAAATACCACCTTTGGCATGCCCAACATTCTTTCCAAATTTAATTGCGTTCTCGTCCTGGATTTTCGCGTCTGATTTTCAATAAGCGTATTGCAGGGTCATCCTTTAAATGACATTTGGAACATACGTTGTGCGCCGTGCATACTCGCAATAAGAGCTTGGCTAAAAATTGCCTTCTCTCGATTATCATTTTTTTTCGGGAATGGGGGAGGGGGTATGGCAGGTGCCTGTAATATACTTGATAATGTAAAACGGAAAGAAATCGATTTATTTTATTTTATTTAAAAAATATATATTGTCCAATGAAACACAAAATGTGCAACCTCTAACACGTTGTGCCGAATCTCCTAGAGAAAGCAAAGGTGGCTTCATGCAAAAGCCGATGCCCATTGTCTCCTTAATACCATGAGTTTTGAGACAAAGAAACGGCGACATAGGGAATAACAGTTTTTTTAGCCCCCAGTGTTTTCCTTGAAAGGCAACAGTGACCCGCCACAAGTGTCATTTTTTGTCTCTTGTATCGAGGGCATTTCTACCAGCGTTTTCACGTGAGGCCAACGTAAGTCTTTCAAGTCAGCTTACGCCTTTGGGATCTCATCCTACGGTTAGCTCAAGCGATATCGAGTCGCGCTGAGCAACGATCTTGTTGCAATAAATACTTGTACACGAATCCTGAAAAGTCGGGTCGGGTCTGCTTGCTGAGCCTAAGACTGGTTCTTCGCTTCATGAAACCGGTAGCGGGTTTAACTGAGAGAGCGTCGAGGTGTATTCTGTGGTGTGGTAGGTCGACTTGCCCCACCCGCTTGGCAAGAGGAATGTAAAGGCGATCTGGTCGGGCTGGGACAGCTCAACTTCCGGCTCGACCCAGTCACATCGAGTTCACGTAAATGAAACTAATCAGTCAATGCGGCTGGGATGCGCTAAGTCAGACACTTCGAGCAAGCCGTGTTTAAACACGGAGAGCGGGCCACATCCAGCCAGACTCATTTGTGTCTGTTCGCGCATGCAAGATGACGCGCTTGTACCTCATCCGGGCTCATATCTACAAAACTGTGTTGATCTAACGCTGTTCTTAAGGGCAAATTCCAACCATTTCTCATGCCGGACGAAATAATATCGAAGTGGGCCAGCCAGTAGTGAAGATCACTTTTCTTGGCAGTGCTCTCTACACGCCAAAAATATCAAACAAACGAAGAACTACTTTCTATAGCATGACACTAGTTCAACAAGACACAGCAGGCAATTAGTAAACGACCCTTGCTTGCTAGCGCCAAACGAATTTTGTCTTCGCTCAGCAACCTCTGCGAATTCACGGATGTCGTTTGTCTGAGCTGTCTATTATTCGCTGACAAATGAACTCGGCAGCTCCAACAGGAAAAACATGTGTGGAGCCACTCTGCTGCCATCCATCTCCCGTACTGCCGTAAGTTCCAAATATAGGGCCAACTTTCGAGATAAAGTAGCGCTGTACTTTGCCCGACTACGGTGCGTAGAAAAAAGCAAGCGCAAGCACTCGTTCTTACCTTGAGTGCTTTAAATTCAAATGAGAAGTATCGACCAGCACCAGCCATAATGAAGCCAAACGTATCATGCGCATTTTAAGCCACTTCGCCACACTTGTGCGGGAGAAGTAAAATGCAAATCAAGCTTGGGCTAACAGACAAAAAAAGGGCGTCTGGAACTGGCAGTGCGCGTCATTAGCATTGTAAGTTAGGTGGGCAGCATAGGGGACCCTAGGAGGGGAAGGTAAGAGTCAGGGCGCCGATGAATATTTATAAAGGTCCGAACGCAGGACGGTAAACTTTCAGAGCCGTTGCTGCAAAATGAATAAAGCGCAAGCTTGTTCGCGGACGTTGCTTATCGTGCATGCTACTACACCGAAGCCGCTAAGCGTCAGTAACTTCTGGAGTAGAAAGGCAGTGCAGATTTCACGCGCAGTGGGAAGAGCGTATACCTTCCAATTATTCGATTTGAAGCGTACTCCGACGTGCGATATTTACTAGTTTCGAAACACAGGGTCCTCAGCATGCTTGGCGAAACGACGCGCTATGCTACGGGTCAATGTCAAGATGACACCCTGTATCACTGGGACTAATGACTTGGCAGCAATTAAACAATGAATGTTTCCGACTTCTTAACTCTATAAACAAACATAATGCATAGTTCATTTGAAATACCAAATTATCAAAACTGTATTTGCGTACGTCGATACAAATCATATGTTTGTACAATGTCCCGCCATCTTATTGAGCTCAATGTCGACGCCAAGCCTTAACTTGATGATTAAACATCAATTCCCCTTCCTTGTTCAGTGGCATACAGCGTAAAACTGAAACTTTTAGGTTCATTGGGTAAAATATATAGTAACACACTGGCCACATCATTTTATATATGCAACACAGCGTCGCTCGTAATATATAACTCGTTGAAATAATTGCATACATTGTTCTAAGCTGTGTTCGTGCATCCATGTGCCCCGAAGCTTGCTCACTTCAGCTTGCTCAGCTCGTTCTCATCATTAAATCATGCTAATTCATGTCAACTGCAGGACAACGGCTTTCCCTGCGATTTGCTGTTACAGCTGTCTTGTGTCAGCCAACCTCATTATACGCTTTAAAAATTCGATCAACACTACCTAGTCTCCTCCAAGGCAACAGTGCAGCGGCAAGTGCCCCTCAAGGAGAACATGTAGACATGCGCGAGCGACCCACTTTATTCATATCTCCTTCTGCTCCTCATCCTTTGGATCCACGTAACCCACTTTCACTTCGCTCCGACACTTCCTTGCTGTTGCAACTCCTCACCATGCGACAGATAGGTCATATCTACGGTAATGTAAAAAAGCAGGAATAGGCCGGAGAAGCTCTGTCTCGGGTCTCCTAATTGAAATAGGCGAAAGAGAGAAGAGCAAGGAAGAAGAGAGAGAGGGAGTGTGGATGACTATGATAGTGGACAATGAGCTATAAACACGAACGATGTACAAGCAAACATGCTGCACACGCTGCCCGTTAGGATGCGCTGGAACCTGTCGTGATACAGTGCTACCTAGAGCCTGCAGCTCCCTTTTATTCTGCTGAGTATGACAGCGATGGATGCAAAGGAATGAACCAGGCAATTCACCCTTTCGTAGCACATCTTCTCGGCTGTGTGTGTCGCGCGCACAAGGGGGGGGGGGGGGGGGAGGGGGCGGAGGGAGCTCAACGTCGCTGCTTAACCGAGAACTAAGAAAAAGGACTTGCCTCCTTCAGTATTCATTCCTCGGAAGCTAACCTTGGAATAAACCACAGCGAGCGTCGACAGAGATGGCTTTAGCACGACGTCTGTTGTAGTGAAGCACTAGATTCCTTGAACAAAGGGAGCGAAAATAATAACGAAAGTCACTTTCGTCGCGGAGTCTTAGAAAGCGTGCTACGCTCCACTTATGGGGAATGTGACATAAAACTCAAAAGATTCCATTTTGGTTTTATATAATGTGTTGTTATTGCAATTACCATCAGATTCTGTAAAAATGAGACTATGGCGACGTGTTGACTCCTGCGTATTTCTTCATGATTGCGATTACAAGAAAGAGCGAAAGTAAGGACACCGATGGAAGAAGTAGACGACAGGTGCGCACCCTAATTGTGTGTCTTTATGTGCGCTATTATTTATATATGTTATACTAACAAGACCAAATCTATGCTTTTCTTCGTTGGCGATGTTCTCTTTGTAATCACAAGTTGACGATCAGAATCACACAACGTGGCGCAAACCTTTAGCATCATTCACTGGGCTTACTTCTCATTGCGTGGCTCTTATAAGCTGTGGTCATTTTTACTACCTCAGGCTGTTTCCGCTCAAAGGATTCCCTTGTTACCTTTTCTTTTTCCCTGATATCGAGGCCTCCCAAGCAAGTCGCGTTAGGGTATATGTCTGCAATTTTTTGTCCCAGCAATGTTCCATACCAAGAAACATACAGCTAAAACAGTGACTTCAGAATATATCTAACGAATTCTTGCATCCTCAAGTATGACACTGAGCGAAACATTGTATGAGTAGCAAAATGTTTTCAAAGTATTAGGGACAAATTTCTGCACGCTGATTCGCCTCTATTGATGTTTTTCTTTCATCTTCTATGTATTAGCACTGGCTTGTGCTAAAGAGTTCTTTATTATTCCATTTATTGATTTCGTAAGTGTTATTATATATTTAAAAAAGTAAAGTGGAATAACAGGAGCTGTTCTGCTTCCAGCCTATACAGTTGGAGCCTATTCAACAGTGCTTATCTTCTCAGTGTCGTCCGTTTCATCAAAGGTTAAAGTAGCAGAAGTTAAAAAGCAACGACGGGTCATAAAAGAAAGAAAGGTCGCCGACACTACTGCGGTGTGTCGGTGTAACCTTATTTGTGTGACAAAGCCCGATCCTTCATTGTTCTGCCGTCCATAGTTCGCTAATAGGGGAGTTCTACGCATCACAATGCCTGGTAACCGGCGCTGCAGTTAAGCAGATAGCGTAACATTGCTGGCGAAAGTTACTTTTCTCACCTTTCGCGAGCGGTAATGAGGTTTAGAACGCCCCACTAAACGACTAAAAAAAACTAAGGCTTCTAAAGTTTAGCTTATCGCTCTAATGCCATTATACGGCAGTGCTGTGACGTTACCAGAGGGCATGACCTTTTCAGGAAAGTTCAGTTCCCCGTGACGGGGAAGTCGTCGACTTCTGCGCAGTTAGCAGCCAATAGGGCGATAATATTTAGTGTGAAATTCGGCGCAGGGTCTTACAGCCTTCGACCAAGGCAATCAGGGCAAGAGCGGAAGAGTGGAGATGGACGGCTGGCAGCATAACGGAATATTAATAACGGCCTTAAATAACGCGAATAGCTGCGCGAGTTTGTGCGCCGGTCCTAACGGCCCTAAATTGTAAATCTAATCACGCGGTCGAACAGCCTAGCTAATTTCGTTAAGAGTTTATTTCAGGCATTGAAGACAGGCACTACTGCGACGCCCTGCATGTGGAGACGCGCACTGCGGCACTGATGACGCGCGAAGGCCGTTAATTTGGGCCGCGTCCTGGCTTTTTCACCACCCGGGTGCTGCTCACGGAGTTTTAGTGTGCAACTGCAGCCCGGTGATTAGGGAACCACTGGCCATCGTAGCGCACCAGCAGATTAAAGAGCACCAAAAGGGGCACGATGATTAACAGAAAAAACAAAAGTGGCAAAATGAATTGCGCCGCCTGCTTCGTGACCGTATGCGAAACGCACACCATCCTCCTCACTATAGCAGGCGAAAATTATTCGCCCCGCAGGCTGGGTGCGCGGAATTCGAGATACGGTCAGCCGTGGAGGCACTCATGCGTTGAAGAGTCCCGTGGTGTTGTGTCATCCTGGTTATTCGTTTATTTTGCCATTTTTTGTTGACGCTGCCGAAATGATGAAGAGGTAACTGGCGACCGCTGTCACTGCGTTTGGAAGTGAAGATGGTTTTGCTGACAGGGCGCGGAAAGGCACAATATTTTCTGCGAAGTAACGCAATGTGTCGTTATCTTTCTCTCTGCGTATTTTGCTACATCCTTAATGAAATCGCCCTTGTGTACTGGACCGCAAGACAGTGAGTATTTACACAAACTTATTGCATGCACAATGCCGAAAATGTCCATGCATTTTCTGTGAAAGTGTTGCACATTTGTCTATGTTTGCTTGAAATAGAGGCAAGGGTACGGGGCTTAGAAAACATCTATACACACTGCACACACTCCTAGATTTTCTAGCGTGGTCGATGAACGAGTGACTCCGCGCGGCCCTCCCAGATGAGGCGTGCCACTGTCGGTCTAATCATGGCAGGAGAACTTGGTGCATTTGTTGTTTAATTTTCTTTCATTTTCTGCGTATGCGTCTTCGCCAGGCCAATCGACACTCGCAGTCACACTTACCGGAAATGCAGGGGAAATTCAAACAAAAACGTTGAACAAGGAGAAAGGAAGGGCATTTGCTTGAGAAAGCGAACCGAGGTAGCGTACTTTCTGCAGCAGGCAATGCGTATCCTTATAGTCTGCGGCTTTATATGAGAGAAGGGGAGAAATGGAATAGTAACGAGTGGAAACTAAAGCACAGACCATATGGCATGACTGCCCACAAATTCATGTTCTGAGACACTGCTCAAATTTGTGACTTATCTAGACTAATTGCTGTAAACACCAGTTAATGGCCCATCATCCTGTCTGTAACTTATCTTGACGAAGCAGCCAATACAGTGGGCAGACTAAAATTGTATGATCACTTGATCACAGCCCCGGCAGATCATTGTTTAGGTAGGTCACGCATCCTAAAATCTGGACGTCGCCTCGTGCGAAGGAAACGCGCAACCTAGAAGGCTCCCAATACTTCGTTATATGCTACATGGCATCCGAGATCTATTAACCGGGCTAAGTGCCTAAAGATGATCATGGCTATTCTCCCACTATGCCCATTGCTTTGTAGCACAATGTTATAAAGAAAGCCAATGGCGTGTGGTCTGGAGCAGGGTTTGTTAGATACACACCACCAGTTATGGCCACTTTTGCTATTGGACTTAAAGGGTACTTCCTCTATAGCCTGCAGTGCCTACATATCTACTGGCGTACAGCGTGTTCGCTCTCCTGAGCAAGAGGGTGGAGTTCATCGGTATCGAAATTCAGAAAATATTGTTATGCGTACGTGATTTTTTGAATATTTCACAACATGATTACAATGCACACTCTGTAACGACGGTGAAGAACGACAAATACTGCCATGTATATAAGTTAAGAAACTAACTCTTTACCGGGCCAACTTACGCTCAGAAAACCAAGCAATACTCATATCACAACGAAAGCGGCCAGCAGCCTCGTCGGTCGTCAAATCTGATGACGCAGCAAGCAGGATGAGTTCGTCTTCTATGTATGTATCACTACACGTTGCAGAGTAATCGCTTGTCCACGCACACATTCTAAAATGTACATGTAAAACACAATTCGCGTCACACGCGCCACCTAATTAGACAAGAATCTTTGCTATAGAATCAACTGCAACACATAGGAATTTTCGGTTGCAGTGACGGGTCCTGCGCCTAGCCACAGCTTGATAACAGTGATAAACCGGTGAGAAACAGACACAAGCCAAAAAACTACACGATTACACGTGACAATAATCAAGCTGTTCGCGATGGCTCTGCAAAATATTTTCAGTTCTGGTTTTGAGTTGCAACGTATAGCTTTCACTTCAGAAACCTTTTTAAAAATGAGGCTGATGCTATCTAGAAGTACCATTAACGCAGTATTCGTAAACAACGTGTTATTTCATGAATTTTTTCTCAGTTACATAATGAATAGTGACGGGATGTTTAACCACTAAAAATGCTGCTTTAGGCACCCATAATAGGCACTAAAGTTATCATTTTGGAAGTATATAGGCGACAGAATTTGTTCTTTAGCCCCCCTTCTCTTCCCCGTGTATAGGTTCAATTAATAAAAACTTCCGTTGTGCATTTGAAGATAAGTTATGGTTTTCTAAGGACCACAGCTCACAAAACCCCGGTTTTGAGAAATGTATATCAATTTTCTAGATGAAATGGAGTGAAGCAAGTCATGCGGGTTACAATATTTTTTTTAAATCTAGTATGACTAGTATGACTAAATCTAGTACTAGTATGACTAGTATGACAATCTATTATGAAAGTTTTGAAAGCAGTGACGAAGAAACTCCATCTCAAAATTATCGTGGTTCACATTGCGCCTCTTTCCACTGATTGTATAAGTTTATATACCAAAAAGGAACACGCTCAACATCCGCCGAGGAGGAAGTGGAGGAAGAAGATGTTGCAGGCTTCAGGTGGCTTTAGCCTTGCAAGACATGCCGGCAATTGCTCCGCCCGAGTACCTTCTTTCGGTAAAATTCTTTACCATTCAGAAGCGAAGCACGAGATGGATGAACATGACGACGTGCACAAAAAAATATGCGGCACATACTTGTAACTCAGAATAAAGAATGGTTCATTGCCCTCTGGAATGGCCAGCTGTTCCCCGGTCAGCATGCCTTTAACAGTTCTTTTAGTAGTGAAAGGTTGACGTGTCGATTTAAATACCGAGATGAATTTATGTTTTGAACTAACTCTCAGCAAGTGGTTAATTGGGAATGGGGGCGAGCCTTGTCTGAACATTCAAATGGGAGCCATAATCTAGGTTATAATCGCGCCCGAGCATGCAAATTTTTTGGTGATGTCGGCTAAGTGGAAGAATGCGCGCGAGTACGGTGACATCTTTAAACTTATCGTTGCGTAATTCTATTTCAGTACTTCTCACACCTATGCTTTTGACTGCTGCAAAGCTGTAAATAACAGCATTTGCACCGGAAAACCGTTTGCTCAATAATCGGTTGCCTTCACCCAAGTTCTTCACTCGATGACAGCATTACATATCCTATAAGGCTTGGCAAAAACATGAAAGAAAACGCATCTCTAGGCCTTCAAAATTAAATATACACCCCAAATCAATATATGCTTTTAAGGGCAAGGTGCCACTAAAATGTTTTAGAGCCATAGTTTATGCTTATCTATTAAATAGGCACAATAACGACAAAAGGTAAAAATAACAATTTTGCTTTAAGTCCAATCCCTAGTAATAAGCAGCAACGAATAATGCTTATAAAGATTTTGCGAGAACAGCCCCAACTGGCAGAATGGCCATGTCTATTCGAAAAACCAGCAAGGCCCTGCAAGACTCCCAGAAAGACTAGCAACCTGACACGGGAACTTTTCAGAAAATTCGTTACATAAAGCCCTTGGTAGTCATTTTTAGCCTGAAGCTCTATGCATCGGCAAGTTGTCCGAAATTCCAAGGCACACCTCGTGGGGCACAGTCTGGCGTTATGCTTCTGATCCCGAGGTCGCTTTCATTTGTCGGCTGCGTAAACTTCCAATAGTTCTACTCCGGTTAATTTGATTATTCAGTTAATTCGACTCCGATCGAAGGTTCCAGCCGGCGCCCATGCATTTCTATGGCACAAACTGTCATTATTTCGATTCTAAAATTGATCATCGCCAGATAATTTGAATTTCGCCAATCAGCATGCACGCACCTGACCCCTATGTCGATCGCAACAGCGACCCCTTTACTAGCAGCGTCTGGCTCCACTGAGCTTATGATACAGTGAGTGCATTGGACATGTACATCCGCGTTGAACACATCTGTCGCCGAAAAAAGGCCTCTTTTCGGCTTGGCGTACGCACATTTTTCAGCAATCATGGTAACTCACAATTTCTTATTACACAATTAACCCGATTCTAACGCGCGCCTTTTTCTTTATTTCAGGAAAATTAAACCAAAAACCACGTTCATGGCGTTTTTATGCTTTGCCGCATAACTACACTGCATTGCGGAGAAGCGGACTTTAAAACCACCAGCACTGTGAAACATATTATAACAGTGCTTATTTTACAGCGAAGCTGCAAGCAGGTTGGTTAGGATTTTTCGTGTCGTATATAGCAGTATCATCATTCATCAGCCTTTTCCCTCCCCGTCCTTTTACCCCAGTGAAGAGTAGCAGGGCAGAGCAAGTTATACCTCAGGCCAACCTCTCTGTAAATAAATCTCTCTCTCTCTCTCTCTCTCTCTCTCTCTCTATATATATATATATATATATATATATATATATATATATATATATATATATATATATATATATATATACACACCCCCCCCCCAAGAAAACGGCAGCTGGAAAATGGGTTCGTGTACGTGTTTCCGCGTAACCAAATCAGACTTGTACACGTTACAGAAAATAAGTAACTGATTACAATTACCAGTATTCCTTTAAAATGTGATTGATTACAGTGGTCAATTACAGCCCCGTAAAAGTAACTGATCAATTATAGAAATCTAATCGATTACTTTTGCGTTACTTTCCTTCAAAATTTTATTGCCATAGATCAATAACACAAGTTTACTCAAACTACAACGAACTGCTGTGGCTTGCATGGTAGATAGAAGGCTAGAGGCTTGCGTGAATACTGGGACGCTCACTTTGGTTTCCGTGACATAGTGTTACACGTAGTTAACTTTCAACAGGAGTGGTTCTTCAAAGTTGTCGTTGCAGCTTCTTCCACGTTTCCTCGTTAAGAGGTAAGCTGCCACACTGAACACTCTCTCAAAGCTTGCGCTGGAGGGAAAAACGATGTTAAAGCGTAGGAACACCTTGCGCACCAGCTCGTAGTTGCGCAGTGCTTCAATGCTAGTGTCTATTTCCTCTATGAAGCCTCGCGCTTCGCTGGTTGCTGGTGCTTGGGTAGGACGTTGCAGGTAAGGCCAAGGAAAAGGTGAAAAAAATCGTCAGTAGCCGATTCCTTCGGAGCATAAGATGCGTCCTCTGGTGTGGAACCATAGCAGGAGCAGTTCAATTCGTCGATCAACATCTGGGGAAACTCCTGGCGCCTCCCTTCACTAGTCACCCATTTAGCTTTAAATTGAAGAATTACAACGGATGCCAGCAGAACTTTGCGTTCTCCGAAGAGGTGGCCAAACCTCTAGCGTAAGTTAAAAAAAAATATATTTTCATGAATCAAGTGCCCAATAGGCTTTTTATGAGTTTATGAGTTTTCAGGTAGAAATAATAAACCTTCGAAGGAAAATAATTGTGACTATTTCAGAAGAGATGTCCCGTGCTAACCCAAGTTGTATTATACAGAGGATCTTACCATTTCTGGATGCCGCTTAGGAGTGCATTGGCGAGTGGCGAGACCTTCCATGAGCAGGTGTTCGAGGCGTGGCTTCAGTATAGTCATTGTGAGGAGGAGGTAACCCCTGAAGATGTTTTCATCCCTCTGGACAATGTCATCGCTGACGCTAAAGGCTTCGTTACCTGCGTACGTGAAAAAAAAATATTTTTTTCCTCCATGTCCTCAATTGCATTCAATGCATCAGTGCACTCAGTTGCAATCATGCACTCATTATGAATGAAACAGGAGAGCATGTGCCATTAAAACTGCCTTCAACTAACACAGTACTCCTTCATAAGCTGTAGGTCCTGCAGGTGCTGGAAAGGAGGCACTTGTAGAGCTCTGCAAAGGCCATCCAAGTCTTTTGCTCCAGAGTCAATGTTAAGGATACTCTCCAGGGAATCGAAGGAGTTCCATGAAGGGCCAACTAGCCAGAGAAATGACCTTCCGCAGTACTTCACAACTGTCTCTGAAGCGGTGGAAGAATAGCGTTGTTTATTCCATATGCCACGGCATGTTCGTAAGAAAACATTGCGGCGAAGTGAGAAAATGTCGTCAAGTTCTGCGGAGGATGCGTCAGAAGTTGCTACCAGGTTCAATGTGTCCGCAGAGCAATGGTGGTAAGAGGGGAGACGGTCTTCAGCTTCAGGCACATTGTTCAAGAGAGGAGTTACATCTACACCCTCCAAGAGGATTTATTCTCCTTCATCCTCCTCACACTGCGTGTCTCGCCAAATAGCCTGCATAAGTTCCATACAAGAATGGATTAACCACTGCACAAAACGTCAATACGAACTCGATAAAATAGAATTAGCTACGTGAAAGCCTTCACAAAGATAGAGCCATTGTCCATCACAACCTTAGTCACTTTCTCCTGGAGGTCGTACTCTTCAAATGACATCAGCATGCTGTTAGCTAACTTGTCGTATACCCTCTGACCCATCATACGCTGGCAAAGAAGCACTGCTGATTTGCACGTTAATGACGTGTGTTCCAGTCGCGACACAGAAACTCCCAGGTCGCTTCTTTGCTGCAAAGACGGTGAATGAGAACGTACCCATAAAACAAAACATAGTGTTCCGGAAACTGTCAGCACGAAGAAATTCGCGAAGCGAAACGTTCACGCGCGATGAGACCGATCTTGGTACCGGGACGCCATCTAACAAGATGTAGCGGTAGCCGCGACTCCTGGCATATGATTTGTTTGCGGAGGTGAATAACGCATGCGCCTAGCAATGCGAGCTGCTCCTTGCCTTCTCACTCCCCTGATTTAGTGACTCTTTGAAAAACTTACCGTCAGAATGTCGTCCCGCAGTCGGCTGTTACCACTCCGTATGGAACGCTTTTGAACACCTCCTTCAGCCGAACATTCATTTCCAAGCAGCTTGCTCCCAGACGTGTCATCAACATTCTCCTTGTCAAAAGTTTGCAATATGGCACAAAGTACTGAAGTAAATTCACAAAGCTTGTAGCCTCTACGACCGAAAATGGCTGCAAAGAGTCGACGACAAAGTTTAAGACGAACTTGTTGAGCTCGGAATGAGACCCAGCCTTGTTTCCAAACGGTATTTTCGATTGTTTCGGCTACGAACCTGAAG
The DNA here is from genome assembly GCF_038994185.2 of Dermacentor albipictus. Lineage (NCBI taxonomy): Eukaryota > Metazoa > Arthropoda > Arachnida > Ixodida > Ixodidae > Dermacentor > Dermacentor albipictus. The sequence goes on from NC_091824.1 coordinate 129,822,200, forward strand.
CCTCAGAAGTTTTCTGCTTTCGCAGTATATTTTCAAATTTTGACAAGCTGCCAGGATGTTGTAGCTGAAAAAATAAAAAATTGATAAGTTGCCATTACACTGCAGCCCATGAATTATACATGGCATCCAAGATAATGTAACCATATGCAGAAATTCGTAACATCACCGATACTGTATACAACAGCCGAGTGTTCGGAAATGTTATTCGTCTAACGTTGAGCGGTGAACAAGGAAGCCTTGTTGATCCAAATAAAATCCATAGTTTCAGATGTTTAAACGCAATCGCACTCAAATAAACACGTACCGGTATGCGTATCATGTTTATTATGATCTCCTACCTAGAAACGTAAACCGCCACAAATTATAATCATGAGCTAAATAGTGGATCTTGTACGTTCCAGCTTCATTATGCATAGCTTGCAACAAACGACAGGGAAATGAATCCTGGAATATGCGCCCGCCATATGCATCCGGCAGAAATAGCCATCTCTCCCACTATGGTGGCTGTACGGTTGCGTTGTGGATATTTGCGCATTATTTCATTACTCTAAGCGCATCGATCGCTGCTGGAAAGGAAGCGCTTACGGACAGAAGCAACGGGCATGTCATGGGGAAGCAGAACATGGGGACGCGGTAGTAACTAAACAAGAAAACACGTTACCTGTAAGTGTGTCAGCAGGCTGGAGTTCGTAACTCTTGTGCACTGCAGAATATTTTGCATTGGGCGACAGAGCAGTCATTGCAACGTCACGTTGTTTTTACCTTTCATGTATTTCACTGCGAACATCGGAGCCAGCTGTGGCCAGGGAGATGCTCGGCTTCGTTCTTCCATGACACCAAGTCCTTTCGAACTCTTATGGCCACAAAAGTCAAGGCAAAGTACAGACAATGCACAGAACAATGTCTGAGCTCGCTACACTTCACTGCAACGTTTGCGGAAATATTGCGGGAACTATGCAGCCGAAACACGCACTCCCTCCCAGCATGCGCAGCAGAATATAGTCCCCGCTTATTGCAGTTACCCCTCTCTCAAAACATACTAAGTAGTCAACACTGGCCATTTAAGACATACTTATAACACAACTTTCAACTGTAAACTTTTAAAAATACAAAGGAAAAATAGCGCTCTTGACTAGAACGAACTCACTGCTCAAGTCTTGTAGCAACTTGCAAGAAGCCTCCATAGATGGCGACAGCTATGGCGCCCGGCCTAGCTTAGCTGCCATCTGCTATTGTCACACTAGTCAGTTAGTTTTGTTAAATTAGACTGCAGTATAGAGATGTCGGCAGGGCAGGTTATTTCATTGTACAAAGCGCAGTCATCTGCGAAGAGACGTATTTGTGAAGTAATATTAGTTGCAATGTCATTGATGTATATTAAATAAATAGCAGTGGGCCAAGGACGGACCCTTGAGGAATCCCCGAACTGACGTGAGTGCGGTCAGAAAAGCAGCTGTTTAAACTGATTACTTGAAACCTGTTCGTTAGGAACTCCTCAATCCATCGCGTCGTGTTGTAGTCAATCTGTAGGCTTTTAGCTTTCAGTTTTAGTCGATTATGAGGAACCCGGTCGAAAGCTTTAGAAGAATCAATAAAAATAGCGTCCGTACAAATCAACTTGGACAAAGAAATATGAATATCTGTTACAAGTTCATATATATGCGTCTGACACGAGCGATGTCGACGAAAATCGTATTGGCTATTGAGTAGCAGGCTATTATTGTTAAGATAGGCTATAATGTGAGAGTACAGGATGGGCTCCAATAATTTGCAATAAATGGATGTCATTGATATAGGGCTCTAATTATTATGGTCTGCTGTGTCAGCAGATCTAAGTACTGGTATCACTAATGCTGGTTTCCAATATTCCGGTACGCATCCCGTATCTAGCGATTGCTGAAATATTAGAGATAACAAAACAGAAGAGTGATGCGAGGTTAATTTTAGAAGTTAGCACTTATAGCATCAGGACCTGGACTGGTTTTATGAGGAAGCTTGTCAATTGCAAGAGAGGCGCAATGTTCCTATAATATGATGGATGAAAAAGGGAATTGAATAGATGGTTGTTCAAGTATGTGAGTGTTATCAAGCGGCAGTTCGTTAGTGAAAACTGCAGAGAAGCATTTGCTAAAGAGCTCTGTGCTATCTCTTGTGTTAGGCCCTGCTCCGCTTTCGGAAATAAGTAAGGGAGCAGTGTGATTTGGTTTTGGATTAAGTACTCGCCAAAACTTTTTCCGATCAATTTTTGTCGTTTTTTGAATGGTGCAAATAAAAAACTTGTCTTTAGCATCGTTAATTGCAGTTTCTGTATGGCGGGCTATGGTTTTGTAATTTTGCTAGTCTTTTGGAGCAGTTGTTCGGGCAGCTTTTCTGAACGCTCTTTTTTTTTTCTTCTTTATGAATTTCTTCACTTCGCGGTTAAACCATGGATCGTTCTGCCTTGAGCTGATGGTCATTTTTGGTACACAGGTAGTTTCAGATTCTTTGAGTTTATCGCGGGACAAGCTCCAATCATCATTTACCTTTTGTTTTGAAGATTGTTTCTGAAGTCGGCTGTAAATGAGGGTAACATACCAATCATTCTGCCAGTGTCGCTGCGTGCGTAGTTCAGAATGCATTTTATCGCTGTGTATTTCTAGGCAGGTTTCAATGCAAAAGAACATTGCACCACCCTGTGATCACTTGATGGTTCTAATACATGTGTCGGAGCATGGTCAGGATGATTTGTTTAAAGAATGTCTAGTACGTAGTCACCCCGAGAATAGGTTCGCGCCCCACTTGAATTAAATGATGAAAATGCAAGGTTTGTAGAAAATGAGGACAGTCAGATCGGTTGCTCTTTTTCTTCAAGGACGACGTCGACCACTCGATACCTGGGTAATTAAAGTCACCCCCCTAATATCAATATGCATTTTTGCAACTGGTATATGACCTGTTGTACATAATTATTGAAAAAATGAACAAATTCCAAGTGGCTATTAGGTGGATGATAGCATACACCAATGACACATTGCACACCTCCATTGCGTTCAGAGACCCAGACTATTTAAAGGGGAGAATCGACCATAACTAGAGATGGCTAATAGTCATCTTTAATGACTATAATAATTCCGCCTCCTCGAAAGCCTTCCCGGTCCTTTCGAAAGAATAAAAAGGATAGGTCAGTGCGAGTTCGCTGTTTGTAATGTCACTGAAAAGTCACGTTTCCATACGTATTACTATATCTGTGGTGCAAGAATGTATGAGCGTCTTTAGTGCCTCAACTTTGTGATAAAGGCTGCGGAAATTTGCCAAGAGCAATGAGACTGCATGTATGGACGTAACCTTACGCCTCTCAGTTGTTTATCATCAATTACTGGGAGGTTGATTCATTGCAGCAGCCTGTACAACATTATTGACTGAGTCATACTGGTAAACAGAGCCTTTGAAATGCAGGGACGTAAAACGAATAGAAAAACGTTCGTTTTTTTCACGATTGCTCTTAGCAAAGTCGCGCAACTTCCTACGAGCTAACTGCACCTTAGATGAAAAGTCTTCCACTATCCCCACTTTAGGGGACTCGAGGTTTTTTCAATTTGTGGGCATTTTGTAGCCCTTCTGGTTTAAATTTAAATTTGAAGAACTTAATGATAATAGGATGGTGAGAATCGTTCGTGACGGCACTGACCAACACGATGGGCACGTTCAATGTCACCGACGTCGACCTTCAAGTGAGAGGAACAAAATTCCTTCACAGAGGCTTCGGATTCGATGCATCCTTCATGGTCCTTTTCGGGTATACCCTTGACTATAAGGTTGTTGCGCCTCATTGCGTTACTTTGTCGTCCACAACAACGACGAGTTCTTCATTTGCTTTATATATGTTCGTCTTAACCTCCTGAACGGAATTTTTGTCCTCGTCAAAGTGCTTTTTGATTTCCCGTACACTACTACTCTTTTTTTTTTTCAATAGCAGTGACCCAGATATCTAAGCTTGCAATGTGTTGGTTAACTTGTTTTAGATTGGATGACATTTATTCCCGAAACTCTTTCAGAAAGGTCAGCACGTTCTCAATCCTGGGCCCGGGGTTACTTTCAACGTCTCCAACTCGAAGCAAGAGCAGAGCAAGACAATTGCACAGCGAAGTTAATGAGGGTCTGGGGTAAAGCGCGCGAATAAAGCACGAGCTGTCATGGAAAAGCTCAACCCTACTGTGACTGGGCTTGCGGAATGCAAACAAAGGGATGCGTGCACGGTATGTGCTCAGATGCACACCCATTTCTACATAAAAAAGGCACATACACGGGGGATCGACGGCCACAGAAATCACCTATGGCAAATCGAACAATTCAAAAGTATGGCATACTTATGAGAGGAAAACGCACAACTTAGTACATGCTGCTTGTCTCCGCAAATCCCAACCAGTTGACGCAGTGCTGCTGGTTTTACAGGTCCAGATGGCGCTGCCCCGATACCGGCAACGCAGACTAAGTGAAGTTCGCTGCCGAACCAAGATAATCCTCAGATCATGCAGAGCTTCGGGGACCGATTATGGGTGGCCAGGCAGCACACGGCGGCAAGCACGAGTCAACCTATGACAGGAAAACGCACACCTTACTAAATGCTGCTTGTAGCCGCAAATCCGTTTCGTTCAATAAAGCAATTTCACTTTGTAGACGGCCTTGAACAATGAGGATGTATGCTACACTTCCAGACACGTGCGGGCACAGGGTGACGTGCGCCGCCTAAGGCGGTGGTGGGGCTTGTGTAACGTCGTCTGACGTCCGCACCAGCTTCGCTGTACATGCACTTTCACAGGGCGGAATGGGGGCGGAATTTTTTTTTAGAGCGCCGCTCCCAGGCGCCCGTTCCTGCGGCGAGCATCGGCGTAACGGAGCGAACGAGCACAGCAGCGAAGAATGAAAGAGCAGCGCGGAGCGCAGCGGGGAATGAAACGTGGCGATAGCGAAGAGAGCGCGAGGAGGAAAACGCGAGAAGAAAAGCGCAGCGCCGTGCAAGACGCGTTCTGCGGCGTCGCTACGAGATGGCGCCACAGCACCGCGCGTCAGCTGCTCATTTCTTTTCTTTTTTTCTTGGGTGGCTGCTTTTCATTGGCTAACAAATATTAAACGTTATTCTGCACACATCAGACGTTTCTCAAACGTTATCGATAGTGCTATCCGTTGGCTGTGTTCACCAAAGCTTTTTGTAATCTGATTGCATACGCGACGCGAATTGTATAGTGCTTTCTGGAGGCCACGCGGGAACTAGTGATTACACTGGAACCTTCGACGAGTCATGTATAAAAGCCGATGCTTTTGACCCACAGATCAGATTTTCAACAATCGCCAACTCTGCTAGCCTCTATCGTTGTGATTGAGTGTTCCTTGTTTGGCAAGGCACAAGTTCGGCCAATAAAGAGTTTGCAACTCACCGTTTCGACATTGTGTCCTTCTTCCATGTCACTACCACTGGACAAATATAAATCACGACACAAAGTCAGCTCTTCCTGAACAATTAGCGACGCAACCGGTGGAAGTGCTTCGTCTGCCGCAGAAGCTCAACGCCGCCGCCTGTCATTCCGAATCAAATTATTTGCCACTATATATCGCGAATTCAAAGCCCCTAACAGCTGCACTCAAAAGTCGCATTAGGGAGTATCGTAATCGTCGGGTGAACTTTTTCTTAATAAAAAAGCAGGTGCGTGTTAGATTTGTACTTTGTTTAGGAAATTTAATATTGTCTCTATATTACTTTGCTACTTTGGATATATAGAGGGAGCACGTTTGATTCGAGGGCGTGTTAGAATCGGGCAGGTATTGCCAAATGAATTAGAGGTGTGCGTTGATTGCATCTATTTCTTTGCTTTTTTTGCATCTTCTTTAATTCCACATACTGGATAACTTTAAAAATTTCATCGCTCTCATCTGAGTCGAATTATCGGAAGTCGACTTTGATGATATAGCCGGCTGCGGTGCAGCCTACCTTCCCGTTCTTCAACGGTTATTAAACAGCAATAAAAGAGGTGGGCGATTTGATTCCCTGCTGTGGTGGATACATTCAAATTGGAGTGAATTTCGAAAGCGCTAGCGTATGGCGTTTTGCGTGTCGCCAAAGTGAACTTCGAACCCCCCATCTACTACCACGCCTCGCCTCCCCCCCCCCCCCCATGTCATATCTAATCGCTAAGTCGGTGCTTTGAGACGTATAATGTCCCGGAATTATTTTTTAAATTGAAAAGGTTCTACGGTATTGCAAAACAAATTAGATGCTCTATGGTATTATTTTTATTACTATGATTCTAAAAAACACTAAGAACGTTACCGGAGTCTTTTTACCACACGTTTTGTGCGTTTTGTGCCACTGGTGTAGTACAAGTTCATAGGAAGATAAGAAAGATTATTCCTGTACTGAAATCAATTTTTTAGTCCCTGTACCATACCTAACGTCAATTCTCTATAACACGCTCCTACTCCAGCTTAAAGGAGCATATCGCTTATTCTAGCATTATGAACTCCCTACAAGCTGTCTGCTTTTTTTTTCGTTTTTTTTTTCGTCATAGTCAGCATGGTTTTCAAAAAGGTAAACGCTGTGAAATTCAGCTCGCCCTCTTCATTAATGACCCGAGTTCCTTCCTTTATTCTAACCTACCAGTAGACGTCTTTATCATCCATCATCGTAGTTCTTTCGGTCCTCTTGTCTATGTACGCGCTGCAAGTCAAGTTTGCAATGGGATACTATCTAACATTCCTTTATTTCCAGACTATTGTGTCATCCACCACTCTGTTGCCGACTGTACCGACATTGATGCTCTTCAGAACGATCTTGACCAAATGCAGCGTTGGTGCAGAAAGTGGCTCATGTTGTTAAATGGGAACAAAACCACGTTAGCCTTATTTCACTGAAGGTCGAGTTATGTGCCTCAATGCTACGCGGTCGTACGTCTTGCATATATGTTGTCCCCTCATGCAAGTACCTCAGCGTAACCATATAGCATGATCTTAGTTGCTAATCCGAGATTACTCGTATGACCAATGAAGCTAATCGCGTCCTAGGCTAATTACGGCGCAACTAGGTATACCCTCCGTCGAATCATTAGCTTATTCTGCTCCAGTGCGCCGAAAACTAAAACACGCATGCTCAATATGGGATCCGCACTAATCTTGTCTATCAGAAACCCTTGCAAGCGTTTAGTACCGTGCAGCTGGGTTCATTCTTTCTGATGTTTCTTATCATTCCAGCGTCGCCCAACTCAAAGCACGTGACCACTTTTTCAACTTGGTATACAGACATAAAATATCCCAATATTGTCATTTTTAAATTTTTTTCTATCATTCACAGCTCGGTAATTCCGTCATCATTCCTATTCGCCAATCATTTTGTTGCGCAAGCAACAACCAAGCTGTTAATTCTGGCCACTCTCGCAACTCCTCCCATCTTCGGTCCTTCTTCATACAAACTTCCCAGCCTCGGAATGCCCTCGCTCCTGATAATGTGTTGCATTGCTAAGCCGTCACCTTCAAGGAGCGCATTGAAGATTATTTCGTTTCACAAACGTCCCACCCCTCATGTACTACTCCTTAAGTGGTGCATATGAGGTATAAATGAATAAACAAAAATACTGTTAATACGCGTGGAGAACGCATTTACCTGCTTTCAGTTCTCTTCTTGAACAAACTTTTGTGAGTATGTGCAATGAATTCTCAGTGGTATGATTCCCCCTTTTCACTCGTCCCTCAGCGCACATGCCACATTGATTAAGCTACCTTGATCACTTTATAGACCCATAGTTCGGGCTTATATAAGGACGTAAACATACGAATTTTGTCTAAAGTTCCGATCTCTAACTGCAAGACAGCTATTCATGATACAGACACAGCTCGACTGACAGGTGAACGTTCATTCCCGTACAAAAAAAATATATGTACCACAGTACAAGAAGGGAAAAATTCTTGAATGCAAAAGCTTGAAATAAGCCTGCTAGGAAAGGACCGTAGTACCATAGCGCCACACGTTGCCTTGATTCACACTGCCAGGGCTGCGGGTGCTCGCCTTTGATAACACTCAAGTTTAGGCTAAAAATGCTTAGCAGTTCACCAAATGAACTTATAGAAGCTTTTAACGCTGTCCACGCAAATGATAACTGTCTTAGTGACCGATGCACATTGTTGCCTAAAGAAGAAGCCCCGGTTGCTCCTTTTCTGAAGACAGCAATACAATCTGCAATATTAGAATATTTTGTTTCTTGTTGCGCGATGGTACGGGCAATCACGGCCGAACAAAGAGTGCCGCTGTTCGGGACGACGTGGAGGCAAGCAGACGGGGACAGAGAGGAGGGGTACAAACGTTTTACGACACATGGTCGTGGATTGGGGATGTGGAGCAACTACGCCTCACAGGGCGTTGCAGACGTTGACTGAAAGTGTCCCCACATAACAGCGGTATATACGACAACCACAGTGACGCACGCGCTGAATGCTCACAGGAAAATCAGTCTTCCCTTTGGAAAAACCAACTTCTTCAGAAGAATCAAAGGCCGCTGTAATGCGTACGTGGTTTCCCTACAATTTCTTAAGTGCGCCACAAACACGTTACTCTAAAAGAGAAACACGATGGCTGCCAAGCATTCAGATTGATTGGAACAAAAGCAGAATTCGAAAAACCACTAATCCGGAACTGCATTCTTTATGGAGGTTAGGGAGGGAGGGGGAGAGGGCGGTTCCTCATAAAACCTTTCCAAAGCACTATTCTGTAGGATGACTAGTTTAATCTTTCGCCTTCAAAAACAGAGAACGACAGCTGTTCTGCTTCCACCACACTTGATTTTCCGCCATGCTTTGAAAGTTTTCCACTGGTTACTAACCTGACGCTGTGCACTTTTATTGCTTTGAAAGAACACTGCTGCACACAGATTAAATATTGTTATGGTTGCTCGGCCCTGTTATAGTAGCGTCATCCATCTTGTAGCTGAGAAATAAAGTTAAGGTGGCATAATCATCGCGCAACTCAAAGAAGTGCGTACGACGTTTATATAACGCTCCAATGCAAGCGATATAGTGGCTCTCAAAATAAGAACCCATCATTTTAGCAGATCATAAATGAGCAGACAAAAAGAAGACAAATGGCTGGGTGTCTGAATCCACGACGAATTTCACCAAAGCGCGGCGGACCTTCATTCGCGTAAATTGCGCGCAAAGTTAAGCTCTTCTTCGCAAACGATGGCCACACGGCGCCGCGAGGTTCACTATCGTGCCAGTGCACCGAAATAAAACAAGAAGAGCGGGTCGCAGATAGCGACAAATCCGCTGGCATAAAGAGGCTGTACGAGAGCGGGAGCCAACCCGCAGATTGAATCCTCGTGGGTCCACAGACGCAAGCGCGACCGCGTCATGCGCCGGATCAGCGAAATCCTTATTCCGCGTATATAGCGTTACGGGCACGCTCCGGTGCAGTCGTCAAACGGAATTCAAATCAGCGTCTGCGGAAACGGTCCACCGAGGGAGACCGGATAGACGGGGAGCAGATCAACGCTCGGAGCGGACTCGGGCGCTGCCATGATCTCCCCCCACCCCCTCGCATTCCCGCGGCACTGCGCATTCACTAAGCGCGCGTTCGTGGTGCACACGATTGGCTACGTGTAAAGAAACACACATTCATAAATAGAAGCAAGTTCGCTTCTAGAAGCGGCGGGAAAGCGGCACGCGCCTCGGGAGACCAATGCGCGCCCCGTTGTGATTTCTCCCCGCTGCAATCATCCACGGTCCACGAGTGTTCATCGAGTGATAAAGGCCCGAACCGAACGATGTTACTGAACTTGCGCTTCTTCGGTTTTCCGAATTTCAAGCTGCGAAGCGGTGCGCATTTCTGCGAGTTAGTGTCTGCGTGTGTGTCAGTGTCCAGGTACGTGCGCGTCTCTGTCTGTTTTTCTATATGTATGCATGTGTGTGTGTTCGTGTGTGTGTGTGTGTGCGTGCGTGTGCGTGTGTACGTGTGTGTGTGTGTGCGTGCGTGTGTGCGTGCGTGTGTGTGTGCGTGTGTATGTGTGTGTGTGTGTGCGCGCGTGTGTGTGTGTGTGCATGTGTGCGTGCGTGCGTGCGTCAGATGACATCAGATGACACGGTGTCTCCGTGCTGTAACCGCACTCTCCAGTTGATCTATTTGCTCTCAGCGGCAGTCTATTATTGCAACGAGTATCTTGTTTATAAGTATACGTCATATTAACCAAAAAAACACTCAAGCACATAAAGCAGTATAGCAAGTCTTCGCACCATATATTATTTTCACACGCGCTAAACTTCAAGCGTTATGTTTCGCACTTCTCTTTGTACACCCCCGTTTACAAATCTACCAGCTGCGCAAGCCTAACCGCGTATCGATATTGAAATTGTGAAGGAAGCAGTTGCGGGTATGGATATGCTCAAATAAGAACAGGTAGCGAATATTATCCGCGTTCATAATATTTAAAAAAATACAGTTTCCCCGTAATGCGAAGCAGTGGTACAAAATCTGGTGAAACGTAACGCGGTGTAAGCTTTAGGCTGTTTCGTCTGCTGTAAATTGGAGTGAACACTCGAAGGTGGGATAGTGAAATCTCTTTTTCGAAAGTAAAGAAGTATGAGTCGTATTATTAGTCTGTGGGAATACTGCTTCCTGGTGAAGTTGAAATACACGGCTTTTCTTTCTCATTTTAGCTATCCGGTCACAGCCACAGGTCTCTACTACAACAGCATTCGCACGGCTTTTATCGAATTTATGTTTGGCTACCCCTTTAATACTCATCACGCTTTCCTTGAAGACGACGTCAGCGCCATCCCGTAAACATGAGAAGAAGCAGAGCGCTTGAAGAAGACTAATGAAGATGGAACAGACGCGTTCAATCGTTTTCGTTACGTGCAGGAGAAAACTTTATTTAGGACCATCTTCACAACTCTGAAGGTGACGTGCTTACATGATGAAAGCGCGTATACGTATCTAGGACACAGACGTTGAGCGGGAGTTAGTCAGTCATGGAGGTATTGGAGCAGTTGCGCACTCCAGAATAAGTATTCTATGTTTCCAGAACATTGACTGAGTGGCTGAGACAGAATTGTGGTCTACCAATTTGTTGATAGTAAGTTGGAAACCTAACAGCACAATGTCAATTTTTTAATGTTACGCATTCGCGGCGAGTTCAACCCAGTTTTCTGTAACGACTATCTGGCTGACTATTTGGCTGTGTTCATTGACCGATCCAGAAGTTGGTGTAGTCTCAAAATGCGCGGCCAAATTTTTTTGTGTCGGCATGCACCGCCAACAAAAACAACCCCCGGCGCCGGAAATCGTTCTGGATTTTATCTATAATGTCTTTTTCACGCTCGGAAAGACAGTTCGGCGCAAACATTGTGAGCTCTGGCTGGATTTTGTGGCAACGCCCATGCACCGGGAGTCACATAACGCCAGGAGCCTCATCCGAGTGCAAAGTTTCAAGGGCATTTTGACGGCGAGCGGGCTAGTCGCGGCATCTCGTAAGAGCCGCAAGATCTACGGATCGCGTGGATTTCAATTCCGAAACTTTAGGGGTGCAAATTTCTTATACACTTTTTATAGCCAAAGGTGCATTGACCTTTCCAAAGTTGTACTTCAGATTTTCAATTATGGAACTTGGTGGGTTTAATGTGCTTATAACTTAGCATTAACTTCGCTAGAGTCGTATATCGGACAATACAATGAGACAAGCCAAATCAACACATTATCAGACAAGTTGACAAAGCACGCAGCAACGTCCAATGAGACGAAGCGTTGCGGTGGTTCAAATGTGCGGTCATGTCACAGAAAAGAGTATCAACATTCTTTTCATCTGCGTCAAAGCATCCATGTCAAGACACTAAAGCCCGCAAAGGTAACTGCCTTCTTATTTACTTTCATACCTTGACTTTTATTCGGGAAGACATATTGAGCCTCTTCAATTTTCTTCTTGTCGCTACCCACGGGCTGCCAGGGCCAGCTTGCGTTTTTCTCGCATGCGTTTTTCTTCTGTTGCCCCGACCGCCACGCGGCCCACTTCGGTGCGCGTTCGTTCTTCTCTGGCCCAGTGTATTTTCGCCTGGCAGAGTTTTGGACGCTTCCTGAATTATCATCAGCAGCAGCAGCCTGTTTTATGTCCACTGCAAGACGAAGGCCTCTCCCTGCGATCTCCAATTACCCCTGTCCTGCGCCAACCGATTCCAACCAGCGCCCGCGAATTACCTAATTTCATCGTTCCACCTAGTCTTCTGTCGTCCTCGATTGCGTTTTCGGTCTCTTGGTACCCATTCTGTAACCCTAATGGTTCAACGGTTATCTGACCGACGCAGCAGACGAGAATTCTCGCATGCTGAAAGTTCGATTTCGTTACTTCTTCTTTTACGGAAAGTAATGGGTCATGGGGACGCTTCAGTTGCCGGGTATACTCTTACTATGTTATTGTGATAGCAGTTATATGGACACTCCAGGCGTCTTCATGCCGTCGCCGTCGCCCTCACGTTCCATATACAGTTCGAGGGCGAGAACTTCGTCACTGCGCGCCGCATGCTGTATGTGCGAGTGAAAGCGTATGGGGCGCGGGTGAGGCGACGATCGTAACTCAATCTTGTATGTGCAAGGGAGAAGAGCGGGGACGAAGCGCGCCGCCTTCCATCGCGCGCAATACATCGGGGGAGTGTAGAGAGGGAGGTGGTGGGGGGGGGGGGGGGAGGCTTAGGATTCTGTGACCTGTGTATCTGTGGTTGCGCAACATGTTTATTTGCCTTATTTGACGCATTGTGTACATTTACTTTCTCTTAGATACGGCGATTTATTGGAGACTTATATGTATATTTAAACATCTTGTTGCGAGGTTTTGTGTATTCGTGCCGTGAACTTTGTTTCCAGTGACACTTTTTTGCCATTTATCAAGTTGTATCTGCGAATTTGTATATTCCATTGTATCTTCGCATTTCTAATGTACGAGGGCAAGTCAAATGAAAATAAACCAACCCACCCCACGCAATAATGGTTAAACCCCCCCCTCCCCCGTCCTCTCCCCGAACGAAATTTCTGGCTTCGCCACTGCTATGTTCTACTAGTCTGACCGCTCTGATGTGGTCCTGGCTTTAATAAGACATGCGTTACTCACTCGTGCAAACGTTCAAGCCTTCTACAGGAGCACCCATGCTGATATCTCAAGCGGGCCCTCGCTTCTGGGCAAGTTTTTTGTGTCAGTTATGCGTGACCGCGCGAGAACGAGTGCGAAACTGCGCACGTGTAAGGCACCTGCATTCACTTATGCAAAGCGAACACATTGCTAGGAGAGGCCTAAATAAGACCATCACGGGCGTGCACCGTGTGCCGTGGGAAAGCTGAACACTCAAGCAATCTTTAAAGCTGGCAGAAAGCTCGGCGTTGTGATAAATAATTTGATGGTCGCGATTCAGTGTGGAGATATCCAGAGAAAAAGAAAAGACAAGGACCTTCTTACTGCCTTGACAACCTTCTAACAAGCGGCGGTGCTCGCAAAAAGAAACAGCTTTCCTCCTGTTTTTTTTTTCAGCTCCCAGTAACTACCTTTTATTATGTTAGTGCTGATATGAGACTACTCAGACTATTCAGGTTATATTCATCAGCCGGGAAACAAGCGCATGCTTTGTCTAGCTGAGGAAAACGACATGACTCGAACGTTATCGTCACCCATAGTTTCGCTTAATGATGTCAAGAGGAAGTACACAGTGTCTCGGCGCCCAATTTATTAAGTCGCGTTCACCCAGGAGCCGTAACAAATGCAAACACGCTTCTTGTACGGCTAGTTGAGTTGAAACACGCGCCCATGGTAATGAAACGGTGCAAAAGCGCTAGAGATAGACGCATAGTTAAAAAGCAATGTGCCTGTTCGGCGGAAGACACACTGTAATGAAATTACACGCGATTCATGCGCGGCGGCAGCTGCACTGCCTTGCTTCATACATGACAGGTTGTAAACAGCGCTATCAGTTCAACAGGCAGGCGGGCTTGCGCGCGCAGCCGGACCGCCAGGCTTCTCGATGTAAACAGGGTCAAAACTGGTATTCGCGCATCAACACGCGGCCGCCTCCGCGTTTCCGGGAGCTGGGCCATCTGAGGCGGTCCGCGCGTGGTGCTAGTAATTAACAACGCGTGCGGAAGCCCAAAAGTGCGGCAACAGCAAAAGGGAAGATAAGGGTTCGTAGGGTGCCGCCAAACAGAGGCAGGCGAGCGCTGCTAGCACCAAAAGCTTTTCGGGTCGCTGGCGATGAATGCTCTTAAAGCCTTATAAATGGACGCTTCTTTCGGGCGTCCTTGTGCCCCACGCAGCTGCGCCTGGCGTCGCAGTGAGGGGTGCCTCTACCCCCCGCTGGCAACCGGCCTTGTCCATGCGCGGCTGATATCGTGTCGAGGCACGCTATACGATGCAATTTTGAGACGACTCGAACAACGGAAAGAGGACGCGGCCCATGCAGGCAGGGGGTGCGCTCGAACACCGTACCGTGCAAAAAAAAAAAAAGGGGAGAGAGGGAGGGAGGGAGGGAGCACAAGTAACCAAGACGGAGTTTAACTCCTCCCACCCTCCTCTTCTTTCTTTTTTTTTTTTGAAAGCTAAATAGAATGTTAGGCACGAGCATATAGCGACAGGGTCGAAAGCAGGAACAAGTATAATTTCCCAAAGCCAGCCGCTATTTTCCACCCGGATTAAGCTAAGCATCGACTGTGTTTGATCTTTAGCGAAGAATCTAGGGACCATTTGTTAAGTTAAGCCGCACGAGTCGGCGCTTGGATTCATTGGTTCGGCCGGGAGACAAATACACTAGCCGTGATGCCTATCGTGAAAACACGCGTTCCTTCTTCCGCCAGAATTTGGAATAGAAAGAAAAGAAAGAGAGGGAAAACAGAGCTCATGGTTTACGAAGTTTTGGGAAGCGGGAATTAGTTTCGCTGGTGTTATTTAGCTCCGCTACCTTCGTTACACTCGCAGGAGTTAAAATAGCTAAGAAGAGTCATGCCTGTAGAAAGTTCGCTTCGTTTAAAGTCTTGTGTGGTGGGTTATATAAAAAGAAATTTTATCTCTACTTTGTTACCACTTTACCTCCCCCTCCCCTCTCTCCCCAGCGTAGGGTAGCCAACCGGATCTTTTTCTCTGGTTAACCTCCCTGCCTTTCCCCTTTCCTCTCTCTCTCTCTCTCTTTGTCTCTCCCTGTATATTTGGAGGAAAATAATTTGTGTACATTTTAATGTATGTGTTATGTACGTAGATAAATAGCGTAATAGCTATACTCTTGAAAATTTCAGGACCATCGTAGAACTACTAGTGATAAGCTATCATAATTGTGTTGATGGAGATATCCTTGATTATGTACTCGAGCTTGTAGCATATACTTAACTGAAAGGCTAGAAAGAAGATTCTCAAGCGTTGTCGTACTTCCAAACATTCACTGTCATTTCTTTCCCTGGCATGCATACAATATATAAGCAGCCTATTTTTCTGGGTGTACCCGGCCGCAGTAGCTTCGTGGCTGTGGCGTAGCACTGCTATAATCACGAGGTCCTGGGTTCGACCGCCGCCGCCGCGGCTTCATTTTAGTGTAGGCCATAATTCAAAAAGCCACGTGTACTTAGATTTAGGTACATTTTAAAGAACAGCAGGCCGTCCAAGTTAATCCGGAGACATCCCTCTACGGCGTGCCTGATAATCAGAGAGTCGTTTTATATTTAACCTATTTATTTATTCCGGGTACCCAGTATGATGTACGTCACTACACACAAGTGCTACGGTTGCGGAGGAACTTAGGGGAGCAAGGGGCATATTTATTTGGTTTCGCCAGATTCACTTCTTCAAATAGCGTCACGCACTTTCCGATCTTGTAATCTAGCATTGTTTTACTGCATTATGAACCGTTGATAGTGAACAATCACTCGCGTACCATGACTTCATCAAAAGTGACTTTCGGCAATGGTTAGTTCTTCGCTTGTGTTAATGCGTAAACTCTAAAACGCCCTCACCCATACAATAACGACTGTTACAGAAGTTAAAAGTTTGAAACTGGGTTTGCAGGTGTATCCGTTCATTCTTTCCATTGCCTCGACGACGCCAGCCGTCGTCCTAATCATCAAGTCGTCGTCGTGTCGTCAGGCCACCTCTTAAGACTCGTTTCCAGTCCGGTGTAGCCCGCGTGCAGGCCAGTGTCGCTCCAAGTCCACCACGTGATGTGCGCTACGCTGCATGCTGTTCAAATGCGCCGTCTAGCGTTGCTCGACAGCGACGGACGTCGAGGGTGGGCAGACAGCAGTAGTGAATCGACAGACGCCAGGCGTGCTCCTACGAATACGGGTGTCGGCGCCACGCGCAAACGTGATGCGCAGGCTCGCCTGTCTAGCGTGGTCTGCCTAGAACAAGAAGGTTTTTTAAAAAAAAAAGTTCTTGGCCTAGAATGGTGCTCATCTGGCTGTATTTCAGAATAGATTGGGTGAGCTCTGCTGTAAAGGCCGTTCCTTTGTCGGTTATGAAGAATTCTGGGGCACCATATCGCAGCCGGATGTCGACGACGAAGAATTTCGCCTCTTCGGCTGCCCTACCTTTCGGCAGAGCTGTCGTTTCGGCGAAGCGGGCGAGGTAGTGCGTCGCCACGACGATGCACTTATTCCCGTATGTTGACGTCGGAAAGGGTTTCAGCAAATCCATCCCGATCTACTGAAATCGTCGGTAAGAACGTTAAGGAGGCTCGATCGGCTGTTGTAATCCTGCTGGCATTGTCCATGGTGTCTTGTGTCGCTGATAGTCTCGGCATGCCTAGACGTAACAGCCGACGTCGGTGATCAGGAGCGGTCATTAATACTTTTCCTCTATCCTCGATAGCGTCTGGGAGAAGCCTAGGTGTCCAGCTGTGGGATCGTCATGTAGGGCCTGCAGTACTTCTGGACGCAGTGCTGAGGGAACAACAAGAAGGTAGTTGGCACGGACTGACGAGTTTTTCTTTACGAGCAGGTTGTTTTGAAACGAAAACGAAGACAATCCTCGCCTAAATGCCCTAGAGACAACGTTGATGTTCCCTTCCAAATACTCGACGAGAATTTTTAGCTCCGAGTCTGCTCGTTACTATTCAGCGAAGTCTTGCGTGCTTATTATTCCAAGGAAGGCGTCGTCATCCACGTTGTGTTGCAGCGGCGGGTCAATGAGGACGCGTGATAGGCAGTCGGCATCAGAGTGTTTTCGCCCGAACTTGTAGATTACGGTGATGTCGTGTTCTTGCAGTCTAGGGCTCCACCATACCCGCCATCCCGAAGGGCCCTTTAAATTCACTAGTCAACACAGCGCGTGATGGTCACTGATAAGTTTGAACGGTCTGCCATATAGGTAAAGGCGGAATTTCGCTGTCACCCAAATGAAGGCGCGAGGCGTTCCTTTTCGGTCGTAGCCTTCCGCTATTGAGAGCGACCGGCTAGCATAAGCTATCACCCGTTATGTCCATCTTTCCTTTGGACTAGGGGAGCACCGAATCCTAGTCTACTAGCGTCAGTGTGGATTTCTGTATCGGCGTCCTCGTCAAAGTGCGCTAGTACCGGTGGCGACTGCATGTGTCGTTTGAGTTCTTGAAATGTGTCGGCCTGCTACGTTTCGCACTTGAACTTGGTATTACATTTATTTAGATGTGTCAGCGGCTCGGCGATGCGTAAAAAGTCATTCACAAAGCGCCTGTAGTTGGCACACATGCTGAGGAATCCACGCACTGGCATCTTGTCGATGGGCTGATGGAACTTCACGGTGGCAGCTGTCTTCTGCGGTAGAGGCGGACTTCAGATTTGCTGATGACGTGGCCCAGGAACAGAAGCTCATCGTGTCGAAGCGGCACTTTTCCAGCTTCAGAGTGAGCCCTAATGACTTGATGGCATCTATAGCACTGTCGCAAGCCGCCTAAGGTGATCGTCGAAATTTCCGTCGAAAACGACGACGTCATCCAAGTAAACAAGACAGCTTTGCCACTTTAATCCTGCCTAGGCTGTGTCCATCACGCGCTGGAACGTTGCAGGCGCCGAGCATAGTCCTGATGGCATAACCTTGAATTCGTAGAGGGTGTCTGGAGTGATAAAGGCGGTCTTTTTGCTATCTCTCTCGTTAACTTCTATTTGCCAGTAGCCAGAGTTGAGATCCATCAATGAGAAGTATTTAGCACTGTAGAGCCGACCCAATGCGTCGTCTATCCGTGGGAGGAGGTATACATGCTTCTCGGTGAACTTGCGCAGTCAACGATAATCAACACGTACACGTAGGCTTCCGTCGTATTTCTTCACCAAGACTACAGGAGATGCCCACGGGCTTTTGGACAGCTGGTTGATGTCGTCCCGCAGCGTTTCGCCAAGTTGTTGTCTTATAGCGTCACGTTCTCGCGTCGAAACTCGGTAAGGACTCTAGCCGAGCGCACTCTTCGGTTATTATGCGATGCTTTGCAACGGGCGTATGTCGAATCCTCGATGACGTCGAAAAGCAGTCTTTGTGTTGTCGGAGAAGACTGCCTGATCTGTTGCTGCTTACTCAGGGGGAGACTTGGATTTATGTCGAAGTCTGGTTCGGGAACAATGGTCGTTGGGGCAGATGCGGCAGAATCCCAGAGGACAAACGCGTTGCTGGTTTCTGCTATTTCCTCGATGTATGTCATCGTCGTGCCCTTGTTGACATGCTGAACTTCACTGACTAACATATAACCACATAGACCAACGGAAATGCAGAGTTACACAAAGTAACTGTCACATATGTGAAATGATGTTCAATATATATACAGTGTATACAATGGTTATCTACAACGATGATGTGACAGAGACACTTTACATGATTTTGTAGCGATGTTATGATATGTGTATATACCAAAATTATCATGTATACGAGAGCACACCCACACACAAAGCACAGCTTCACGAGCAATTTTCAGCTATAGGTGTATCGTTTTTTAGGCGCCTACGGTTCTCATTCCAGTGCTTGCAATGAAGTTTGTCAGTATCACTTTCACTTTCCCTCCGTGCAGTCGAGCGATTCCTCTTGCGACGCAGATTTCACGGTCGAGCAATAGACGTTGGTCGCCCTCGATTACGCCTTGTACGTCTGCGGGTGTTTCGCTGCCGAAGGAAATGTCAATGCTGGAGCGAGGTGGGAGGCTGACTAGTTCCTGTTTATATATATATATATATATATATATATATATATATATATATATATATATATATATATATATATATATATATATATATATATATATATATATATGAAAATAATTATGTGGCTTTCTTTGTGCACTTTAATTCATGGTAGACCGTAAAATTAAAAACATCCCAGTTGAAAATGACAACAGAGGTTGTGTTCAGTACTACAGAAATTTCTGTTGTACAACAGGATTTTTCTGTAGTAACTACAGATTCCTGATGGAGCAACAGACTTTTCTGATGTACAACAGACATTTGTTGTTGCTACTACAGAAGTACAGTCTGTCGTATGTCTGTTGTTACAACAGAAAGCTGAAGCTCTACAACAGATTTTTGTAGTACTACAGAAAAATTTGTCATCACTACAGGCACCCTGTTGTCCCAACAGAAATGCTCCTGAAGTAACCCGAAAAACTTCTGTAGTGCTACAGAGAGCTGTTGAAATACTACAGAAACCTATTGTGGCAACAGGCCCCCAATTGTCACAACAGAAGTGTTCCTGATGTAATGCGACCAACTTCTGTTGTACTACAGAAAAATGTTGTTGTACGACAGAAACCTATCATTGCAACAGGCCCCCAGTTGTCATAACATAAGTGTTCCTGAAGTAATGGACAAACTTCTGTTGTACTACAGAGAACTGTTCCACAACGGAAACCTATCGCCGCAACATATACCTAATGATGACAACAGAAGTGCACTGAAATTGTGTGATGCGACAAGCTTCTGTAGTGCCCGGTTGAAAAAGACAAAAGGAATTCCTGTCGCAACTACAGAAATTCTGTTGTACGACAGAAGTTGTTGACATTTCTTAATTGGGAGACATTTCTGACGTTACGACAGAAATTCTGATTTCGCAACAGAAGCATTCTGTCGCGACAACAAGAGTTATTAAGTCGGAACAAGAGCTTTATATCCTGACAGCGACTCCGACGTTACGACACCAATTCTGACGTCGCAGCAGAAACATTCGGTCGCGACGGCCAAGAGTTCCGAAGTCGCAACAGAAGCGCTTCCCGTCGCGGTCCTTTAAAATTGTATGTTTTTGCATCGGTAGTGTACACTGTACTTTTCTCCTGCGCGGTATTCAATCGCGCTTCTCTGAAGCCGGCAATGCTGACACCGATGGCACCGACACCGGTATTAAAGTCGACGTGGCGAATAGTTATAATTGTGCCGTGACGACGCGGCACCAGCAACGCCCTACCGGCCTCCTCAAAATCGGCCGCTGATCAAAATCATACCATCTGCGGGAATGGCTGCGTATCCGTTTTTTTTTGTAAGATGTGGCGCACAGGCCTGTGGACTTACATGTGCTGTTACACTGACACATTAGTTAATTTCCCAGGAATATTTCACAAGCTTATGCGAAGCGGAAAAGAAGATTTGGGTTGTTCCACAAAGTTTCGTGAAAAGCTGTCTCGCTCGGGTCTCATTAATCTGATACAGTGCTGCCGTGAGAAGCCAGTATGCTGTCAGAAAGAACTCTCATCCACGAATGTTTATGTAGCTATTTTGCATTGAACACACGAATTATATGCGCGCTCAAAAGTGTAAAGAACGAGAGACAACTGTCGAAACTAGCAGTAATAACCCTAAAAGTCAACGTTTTCTATTTCTGAATTTCTTATTTAATATGGATATCGTACATCAAAATCGATGTTCTAGCACTGCACGATGTACTTGTCGATGGTACGAACACTCTTGCTCTTCTAGAGATGCGGCACTTGACGCGGTGGAGTGATAGCGGATCTTGGCTCTCAAAATGCAAATGTAAACATCAGCGCATCAGCACGTCGTACTATTCACATGGCCAAAACGTACACTCGAAAAGCATGTCAGGGGTGGTGCAAATAAATAGGAAAATAAATTTGCACCACCCCTGACATGCTTTTCGAGTGTACGTTTATTTATTTATTTATTTACACTTCTAGAGCATGCGAATGTTGGCTCCGTTGTGCTTAAAGGCGTTAAGCTTTGTTATACGTGTTGTACTACACGTTTAGTTATTAATGGCCAACTCTCTAAACCCGTTTCCATTTGCTCCTCGGTAAAACAAGGATGCCCTATGTCCCCATTACTATTCGCCCTTTATCTGGAACCGCTATGCTTAAGCGTTATTCAGTCGAGTTACATCCATGGCTTCAATATACTGGGTCATGAAGTAAAAGTCTTAGCTTATGCAGATGATTTAGCGTTCTTCTGCACGGATAAGTCGAGTGTTGAAAAGGTAGTATCAACAATAGAGGAATTTGGCAGCGTATCAGGAGCACGAATGAACTCCGCAAAAAGCTTAGGCTTATGGTTTGGCTCATGGTGCTATACACCAGAACAATTTGCAGGCGTTAATTGGACCGGTGTCCCGCCAAAGTATCTCGGCGTGCCGCTAGACGCATATAAATTAAGCGCACACTATTGGAAAGAACAAGTTTCGGCCCTGCAAAGTTACGCCCAGACATTCGTTCCACACCGACTTTCTATTTTTGGGAAAGCCGAGGCCTGCAATAAGTTCTTGGCAACAAAAATTTACTATGTATTGCAAGTTATACATTGTGCCAGGCTCTACATCCAACGCTTTCACCGAATCTTTGCAACCTTCGTATGGTCTTCAACTTTTGAGCCCATGAGGCGAGACAATATTTTCAGGCCCGTTAGTGAAGGTGGGCTGGGTTTAGTGCATCTTTATGTGCGGCAAATAGTGTCTCGTTTCTTCTTTTTTCGCGATACATCGCATCCTATACTGCGGTCATTCATGCAAGTCACACTTGTTAATGCGTTACCCGACTTAATTGTTTCTTCGAATTTTTCTTCGCGTTTATGCTTGTGGGGATTCATGCAAGAAGTTTACTTGGCGATTCGTTTCCTGACAGTTCGGTTTTCCACTGAATACTTGTACTCTGCGTCGCGTAAAACGTTATACAAAGATCTATTGTGCATGCTTTTTCCGCCTCCATTTTACCGATCACTATACATTCAATGGCCAGGTCACGATGTTCTAAAGCGAGTTCGTAAAATGTATGTATCCCCTTGCTGCAAAACGTTCTTTTATAAACTTCATAGTGAAACCATACCGGTTAAAACATGGCTACAGAAAAAGGGTATCTTTGTCTCTTCTGTTAACTGTCGCCTTTGTGACGTGCCAGAGACGATTGAACATTGTTTTATTAGCTGCACCGACGCCATACTATTTTGGGATGTCCTCCAACGAACTTTAAAAAAAGACTTTGACATCAACGCTCATACTGTGCGATACCTGCTGCCGACCGCTGATAATAGTGCGCCTTTTGACATGTTTTTCCTCATCGGAATGCACAGTTTGTGGAAAACGCGAATGATGGACAGAAACGCCGAAACGGTTGTACCTACGAGGGTGAATTTCATCCAAATGACCCTACACCTAAAGCAGGTTTATGATGGACTTGATACCCAGCCGGACTGGTACCCCATTTTGGTGAGGTGCCTATCCTTACCACCCTTCTAAAGTGAAACCACATTTCTGCCCACAGTATGAACGATGCCTTTTCTCTGAGTGACTGTCAGTGTGCTCTCCATTCTCTGACTATGCACAATTGGTGAATATCGGGTTGTTGCTACTGTAATAAATACCATGAAAGAAAGAAAAAAAAAAAAAAAGTCAGGGGTGGTGCAGTGGTAAGATGCCGGGCTAGGAATCGAGAGGTCGCATGTTCGAATCCTAGGCAAGGACGTTTTTTTTTTAAATTTTTTTTTTACTTTTATGTTTTTCTTTTTTGTGCTAACAAATTTACATAATCTTACGGACGTCTCTGTCAATTATTAATTAAATATTGATCAAGAACTACAGAACTTTCTACTACAGGACGTCACACTACAGACAACAGAACTACAGGCAACAGAACTACAGGCAACAGAACTACAGACAACAGAACTACAGAAACAACGTCCCAAAATACAACAGAATGTTAAAATTTCCTGTTGTGTTTTTCAACTGGGATGTCGTGCTTTCAAAGACAAAATACGAATTGAACGCGCAATGTTCTGGCAACGTATTTCATGATCTATATTACGGAACTAGGATTACTTTTCTACTACAATCGAGGATCACATATTTGTAGTGGAGGGGTATTGCGTACGTTGACACTATTGAACTTGTGCTTGCTTAAATAACGTGATGTTAGTCACCCTAGAAACTTACTGAAGCCGGATTCGGTATCATGTATAAAGGCTGAATAAAAGTCATCAATGTAGTAAGCGCTACCTTAGCGTTGCATGTTTTAGTTCTGCTTGTGAGTCATTTTTACGACTCATATTCTCGTGCTAGAGAAGGTGGCGTCACTGCGCAACGGCATTGATTGCTGAGCAAGCACGATAAGCCAAATGTTCTAAAAACCTCCCCCTCCAACCCCTCCCACGTAGAAGAAAGGTATAAGTTCTTCGCTTTTTAATACTGCCTAGCTATTTATCGTGTCGTTGTAGGCCGAATTTCTGTGTTTTTCCTTCAGCTCACCGTGCTCACCAAGATAATATTGGTTTGATTATACTGCGGATATACTGCCAACCGTTTTCAACGGTGCATTGGCGTACAGTCAACTGATCTTTCAATGTGCAATAAATTTAATCCCGAGCTGTCCTCGTGCATGTGCGTGGCTGGACTGGAGCATACACGGCAATGGCCTACTACACTGCGACCATAAGATGCGCACGGCCGGGCTAGAGGGCCGGCGCGCATCGCCCCTCTAACCCGGCCGTGGAATGCGCTCCGCGTTTGCTCGTGCGTCAGGCAGATGGCAGCACTTACGCGAGTAGCTCATTCAAGCCGCTCGGCATTCAAATATGCCTCCGTGTGTTATTCTTACGTTCTGCCACAGAATTCGCTGGTAGCTGAAACGTACCGTCATGCCGTTGCTATATAAGTTTTGCAATGAACGAGGGCACAACCATTACGCATACGCAGAAACTTTCGGACGTATCCAATCACGTGTCGTTTACTTGGACTGTTGTACGGTCATCGTGATCACAGTAATCGCGAAGATGCGTTTTTCAACTACACGTTGCCCTTTTAATTGGACATTCTATTGTAAATGGCATGCCGTGTATTCTGATGTTAAAAAGTGTAGAAGTATTTTCCACCTTCCCTTTCTTTCCGCAGTTATGGAATAAAAATAATTTGTTCAGTACTTCTTTCTTTTTTTCAAATTGCTTTAGACAAGTTTGTCTGGGAGGACAAGGCTCAACGCAGAAATATTCTGCCTGATGTGGGCCTTGTCATCCGTACATTGCTCAAAACTTTAATTGATAAACTAATATATTTATTTCCAGAGGACATTATTGCTAAAAAAAGCGTTAGCCATGCCTCGATCACGTATTTTTTAATCGCTTCCTACTCACTCGCGAAGATACTATTCAGGAACAAGAGGGTTATACTCATCCAACAATTAGTTCACCTAACATTTCTGAAATGGGGGCCATAACAGGCACCGACATTCGTATCTTACTGTCACTTTTCTGTAAATGGCAAGAACCTAATGACACCATAGTTGGTCTCTGAGCGATATAGACTACAGGAACTCATGCAGTTCACAGGCGACATTCTATGCTTGACACATCGGTTCTCGACATGGGGCTTCACCGCATGGGGGAGACACAAGGAGGCGCTGATAAGTATTAAGCCCCACTTATAAAAAAATTCCCCTAGAATGCTATTATTAACTGCCACATTATTCTACACATTCCTCCATGAAATCAATGCGATTGCGACTTCTGTCCTGAATCTTCTAAAGTCCCTGCAAATAACGATATTCCGTCTGGTGGTCTCTCACCACCACGACTCACGACTCATTTGCAGCATTAGTTACCTCCAGAACACTCCCAAATAGCTGTTCTTTTATGTGTGTGTTTTTTTAGATTGGAGACAATAGGATAGCGAAAAGAAGCCAGGTGAGGCGAATAAGGTGAATGAGACCTCATTTCAAATCCTGAGACGGTCAGTTTTGCCATTCTTTTACTTGAACTGCCTGATAAGGCAGTGTCATTCACCAGGATTAAACCTTCGGACATGTTTCTTCGACGGTGTTCTATGATGTCTTGCCTCAACTTCATCAATGAAACACAGCAATATTCTGCATTACTGGTTGAACCCTGCTGGAGGTAGTCCATACAAAGATATGTCTTCACATCTCCATTTGCTTCTGCGCCAACCTTTGCACACGGAACTTCTTTGACCAGGGGCGCCCCTTCGCACTCACTCGTGTGCCAGGTCCGCAAAGACTTAAAGGACCATTTTGCCGTGCTTGTGCAGCGCATTGAAGATTTGTTTGATTTAAAGGTTGATGGAGATTTATGAGAATGTTGGTGGATTTATGAAAGAAGCCCATTCCTTACCGACTTCTTGATAAGAGGGCATTTACTGAGCGCGAAGAATCAGGGAAGCGAATTAAGCGGATGGTGACTAAGATCTTTTCGTGGACAGTTTTTCATTTTGGAAGGCAGAAGTTCCATTTATCCCACTTTTGAGCAACACCGGCTGAAAATGCAGAAATCTGAAGGTATCTGCTTTCATACAAAAACGACAAGGCTTTCTTGAAGGGACGATGGTGTTTCACCCAGTCCTTCCTCGCTTTCTTGGTGCCGAAACTAGCAATATAGCTATTACACGTGTAGGACGTGAATGTCAGGGACAAGGCTGTGATTGATCAAGGCCAGTTGAAAAGAAAGATCGTCATCTCTTTTCTTGAAGTTCTACATTATAATCGCAATACATTTGCCTCAGCGTTTGCTAGTTAGGGTGATTATTGCTTCGTGCAAGTATTCCTCCTGATAGAAAAACGTTCTGCGCGATAGCGCAATATTCGAACTACAATGTTGCAACTACCCGAATCCTGGGTTAGTCATCCATAAAACGCCAGGCGGTAGTCTCCGCATATGGACGGTCAAGCAGCGTGCGTCTGGCATTCTTTTCGATTAATTTCTGCGTCACAGTAGCAGGACATTTCCCTGACCATGCGCTTCCGGTCATGTTAGACTTCTGGTGTTGCCCTTATTAGAACTCTGCGTGTTGTCGCACGTTGTTTTTACGGTGTAGGTTACAGCTTAACTCAAGCTAGAATCCGATCATTAAAAAACGCGGCATTCTACTATAGCAAGGTATGTGCTGCCATCTACAAAACAACTGGAATACTACAAAAGTGACGTTTTCTTTGCTTCTTCAAAGATGGCGCTACAAAACAAATATTCGCATGAACTGCAGTGGAAATTAACTCAATTTTTCTTTGCCTTTATTTCATAGCGTTATCCTAGCGATATTCTTGACCCGCTAAAGTCAACCGAACATACCCTCAACTGTAAAAGTTTTTCAAGCTTGAAATTTTAATAAATATATGTCGTCCTATACAGCTTCGGACACGAAAAGTAGAATGGGTGCCACCATATTAAGTCTATTCCAAAATAAAGGAAAACAGAAATTCGGGGGTGGGGGGGAGAGGGTAGTTCTATTTTTTTCTTTGCTGCAATGGCCATGCTCATAAATCTTTTGCGGTCATCGGCACACCTACATGGTGTGAGAAGACGCCTTGTGTCACCACTGAGTACAAAACCTGCCACTGAAATTTTGGAAATGTATCAGCCGTTGGTGTATTTTGCAATATAATCTGGCAACGTGCGCTGCGTGCTTCGTAGAACACTGAAATGCGTGTTCTGCGTGGCGCAAATGCATTATGCGTTCACAACTGCTCCTAACACAACATGCTAAGCAAAAGATGTAGTTCGTTTCAGTAAAAGCAATATAGACTACTGAAATATAGGCATGCGAGTCGCGGCAATGGCACTGAACTCCTCTAACAGCGCGCCATTTTGGTGCGGTTCATTTTCAACTTAAGCCAAAGATTAGTACGACAGAAAAAAACGCTAGTTCTCGGCGCAACCTCCAAGATGCCGCATCAACTCTCCTCGACATCACAGCCTTTGCCATCTGTCCTGGTCAGGTTATCTGTTTATTCATAAAAAACAATAAACCGCTTGCATTAAGAATTAACACAAACGCGGGCAAACCCTATGCCCCGTGGGAATCGATGTTATGCGAAGCAGTGTGCTGGGAGCTTATCAAGTTAACGAAACGATCATGAGAGCACCAAGACGTAGATAGATAGATAGATAGATAGATAGATAGATAGATAGATAGATAGATAGATAGATAGATAGATAGATAGATAGATAGATAGATAGATAGATAGATAGATAGATAGATAGATAGATAGATAGATAGATAGATAGATAGATAGATAGATAGATAGATAGATAGATAGATAGATAGATAGATAGATAGATAGATAGATAGATAGATAGATAGATAGATAGATAGATAGATAGATAGATAGATAGATAGATAGATAGATAGATAGATAGATAGATAGATAGATAGATAGATAGATAGATAGATAGATAGATAGATAGATAGATAGATAGATAGATAGATAGATAGATAGATAGATAGATAGATAGATAGATAGATAGATAGATAGATAGATAGATAGATAGATAGATAGATAGATAGATAGATAGATAGATAGATAGATACGGTCAAAGTGGCAAATGTTCGTCAAGAAATGTTTTGCATTTAATAATCAACCTGCTAGTAATGATAGGATCTCCTAGGCTAGAAAAACTGATACGGAAAAATACGTTAATATCTATGCCGTCACCCCGACACGCCTGCACTGCACTTTCGGCGCAAAGTTGAAAAAAATACAGAAATGTGAGATTGACCTTTGTTTTGTCACTAGTAAGCACAAAACAAAAAACGGGCTTTACGTGCTTGAACCACGATCTAATTATGATGTATTGTTATCATCAATATTTGTTTTGAAAACTTTTATACACTCGCGAGGAACAAGAAAGCGAGGAGCAGTCTGGCCACTGCCACCGGAAGGGACACAACGCCCGCCTAATGTTCAGGAAAAAGGAGGAGACAGAAGCATAAAAATGGAACACAGGAAGAAATGAAGCTGAAGGAAAGAGGAAGCTGACAATCTCATAGAATAAAGCAGAGCACACACATTACAGGTCACGCACAGGAGGACCGGTTATTGCAGGTCTGGCTACTAAAACACAAGTTAAATATAGAAGAAATAATGTCCAAGGTACCATCGTTTGCAAATAAATAAAAACGAAAGAAAGCACACAGACAAATGGAGTGCAGGTACAATGACTGGAGAACAGCCCGAGTAACACCACTTCACAAACAATGTGCCAAACAGTCTATAAATAATTACCGTCCCGTATCTTTAACCTCTAACACTTGCAAATTATTAGAGCACATAATACATAAACATATCGTGGATTTTTTAGATACACATAACATCTTAACAAAATGCCAGCATGGATTTCGGAAAGGGTACTCAACTTGTACACAGCTAGTTGCTACTATCCATGATTTTGCCGTATCTGTAAATAACGTAAAACAAATTGATGCAATTTTTATGGACTTCTCCAAAGCTTTCGACAAAGTATCACACAGTAAATTGTTATTTAAATTAAATAGTCTGCTTAAAAACTCTCAACTTGTTAATTGGATATCAGCGTATTTGAACAATCGCCATCAGTTTGTTGCATTCAAAGGACATCAATCTAACCAGTTACCAGTAAAATCGGGTGTCCCGCAGGGCTCGGTCCTAGGGCCACTCCTTTTTCTTATGTATGTCAACGACATGGTAGACGGCATCTCTGTCAAAATAAAATTATACGCGGACGATTGTGTTCTATATACGGAGGTTAATGATCATTCTGATCAGGCATTGTTAAACAATGATTTTCAGCGGGTTGCTTCTTGGTGTAAGCGGTGGCAGATGTGTATAAACTTCGACAAGACCGTTTTCATGCGGATCACTCGTAAGAAGAGGCCCTTATCGTTTCCGTATAATTTTAACAATGTGCTTTTGTCTGAAGTGTCTGAATACAAATATTTTGGGCTATGGATTTCAAACAATCTTAGGTGGAACAAACATATTCACTACGTTACAGCGAATGCTTATAGAAAGTTATTCTTTTTAAGAAGAACATTAACTTTGGCTACCCCTGCTGTAAGAAGATTAGCATACACATCCATTGTCCTCCCAGTCTTAGACTATGCTGCTATAATATGGGACCCCTATACAAAAGGTAATATTCTGAAACTAGAGAATGTCCAAAAAAAAGCTGTACAGTTCATTTATAACAACTTTCGACGTAGCTCAATCACTGAACTACAAGCTCGCGCTAACCTAATCCCGTTATCCGATAGAAACCGCTCATCGCGACTAAAATTTTTATATCAATTAGTTAAGGGGCACTATAAAGTCATCGTTAGCGAATGGATTACATTTTCTTCCGGTTATTTGACACGCCAAAGACATGAACTAACAATAACACCTTTTCGTTCTCATAATGACTCTTTCAAGTATTCATTTTTTTCACGAACAGTCAGAGACTGGAATAATCTCAGCAGCTGTATCGTTCAAGCAGACTCTTTGTCAACTTTCGCATCCCTTCTTGATGGCTGAAACATAATTGGTTATATTATAGTGACTGTCTATATGATTTATACGTTGAGTGTTCGTCTATTTCATTTGCACATTTGATAAATGTTTTGCTTAATTTTTCTTTTATTCTTTCTTGACTGTGACCTAGGCATGTACATATATTTCGTTTGCCATTATGTTGTATTTTCTCTCATGTATTGTAACCCACCCTGCTAAAATCCCGGTGGGGATTGCAGTATCAATAAATAAATAATAAATAAATAAATAACTTCAACAAATAGTACAATTTGAAACAAAGCGCGAGTACGTATACAGATATAAAAGACGCTCAAGTATACCTTCCACTCGCCTACCCCGGTCCACATAAAAACCATTTGCTGAAGATAACGCATTTCTCGTTTATAGCCCGAAACACACTTGGCTGGAACAGTGTTGCCATTTTAGAGATGTAGTCACTAGATTTAGCGAGTTTCTTCTCTGTCTACCGACAAATTTATCAATTTAATGACCGGCGACTTATTTTAGCGACTTCAAAGTTACGCAAGCAGCTTTGAAAATAGCATTCTAGAACGCAGCTTATTATTTAATTATACAGGAGCGACATATGAGCGGCCTAATAGGCTGTGAGACGCGCAGGCTCTGTGGCCACGATGAAGCAATGGTTGATTTCACATGTGTTCGCAGTGTACTCACAAATGCATGTCGTCGTCGTCGTCGTTGTCTTTGTTGATGTTGTTAAACTCGTTCTTCACTAAACAGAATTGAATGGGCCTTAACGATCCGAGTTCTGTACTTTCTTTCAGCAAATACGTTCTATTGGCGGGCATCTACACATCTTATTGGGATGTTTTGAACGCAGCAGGTGAATAATAAGATAGATCGAATGTATCAACGCGCATACATATCTATAGGAATGCCTGGGATCGCTCACCTGATCCTGAACTCACAGCTTTCTTGCCAAATGGGTGTTGGACAAATCAGTGCTGCAAAGAGCCTTTAGGTAGACCGAGACATGCGACTTCGTGCGTCTTGCAGAATTTTTCGATTGTTTCACGAGCGCCAATAAAAAAAATTTAGAGAATAATGCGTGGCCAAGTGCCTTTGCGTGCTAGTAAAATCAGACTGTTCGCATTCAATCGTTGAATCAGAATCGCGTTGCATATGGAACCTCACGAACTCGGGGTAGCGACCGAATTTCAGCTGTCATCATCTCTTGTTCTTTAAATACACAGAAATCATCAAGTATAATCATACTACACACTGCTGGTAAGTTCACTCTTCCTGCCTCACGCCTCTACAAATGTTGGACATTACGGTAAATTACTTACACCGTGCAAGCGTATATTGTAGGGTTTCTATGCAACAAGTTTACTTAAAATTTACTCAAAAGCTCTGGAGACAAGTTTTGCCGATGTGCAGCAATAGTTAGCGGCAATTTAGCTACTTTTTCGTTCTACTCTAGCTAAACGCTTACAGAAAATATGCCAGCACTGGTTTAGAGCGGTCAAGAGGCCGTCTGTGGATTGCGCCAGTGTCCGCAACTGCTACCTCGCGGCGCCGGCTATACAGTTTTCCCATGCATTTACCCTATTGCTAGTGTACGTATATATATATATATATATATATATATATATATATATATATATATATATATATATATATAATGCATGGTCTCATTGCCAAGTAAGACCATGCTTTTTTTTTTTTTTGCGATGTATGGCAGCCAAAGGAACGGCAACACAAGCAAGCGAAGTAAACTGGATTGCAGCTTAACTAACTTCCCTGTTTTCTGTTGGCACTCCTTTTACTCTAGACAAGTTTTATTCCAATTGTACCCCATTTGTTTATGTGCTTTTTTTTTTTTACCCTCCTACCTTAAGCATATCCCGTACCGACAAGGTCGAATTTCTACCCGTTCTGATTGTGAAGCGTGCATCAGTTGGGCGACTCCGAATTAATTTTGCCCACTCGGGGATGTTTAACGAGCTACTAAGTTTACGCACAGGATCGTCTTAGCATGCATTCCACCTTGTCGAAATGCGGCCGGCGTGGCTGGGATTGAACTTGCGGCCTCGAACTAAGCAACGCAATGCCATAACCACTGGGCTACCACGCCGAGTACTGCTAGTAGGCAGATGCTATGCGCCAAATAAATACCAGTGTATTTATGCAAAAGTATTTCACCACTCTTAATTCAATATGCACGGCTACACCGGAAAAAAAACCGTGATGTACTGAACTTGGTTACAATCCTACCAGCTCATTCTAGCTAGCCAGCCTACAATAGTCATACATTAGCTGCAAGTGGTGCCTCAAAAATGTTTAATGCAACTGCCTCTACCTGCGACTGTTACATGCTTATATGTACTTTTGGCATTGAATACAGCTGTCCTCATGCCTGTATATGTACGACCTTTTTACCCAGTATTTACGTGACTGCAAAGACGTACGAGAGGCTGCGAGAGCATTTGCGAAGCGAAACAAGGAGCTAATATAATTTTAAAGCGAAATTTTCTTTGTGTATACCTCATCCACCTCTCTGCCTACCCTACCGGGTTTCTTGTCTGTCTGTCGGTTTCATGGCAGGTATACAGCAGGCCGACCCCGGAGACTGTGTGACGGCAAACTGCATCGATCCCAAGTATTATTTGATCATACCAGGGCCGATCCCAGAGATGACATAACCAAAATAAGTAAATAAAAAGCGCAGCTGTCACGTGAATGTGGAAATCATTGTTATTCGAAGCCTTCCTTGGTGTTCGCTGAAATAGTAATGCAAAGAATTTGCAAACATAACAGTAATAGCAAAAATGTTTGTGCAAGAACTATCTAACGAGCAAACGCAACGGCAGTGACGCCCGTGCAGTGTGATGTTTATGCAAATGTAACATAATGACGACAGTGTTTCCATAAGCGTTGCGTTCGTTTCAATGCGACACAAGTGCACTTTAAAGTTATTGGATAGAATGCACGCAACGTTGATTTTACCGCTGCACCATCACTACCAGCAACCACAAAGCACAGTTCCTTGATGTTACATGCTCTACAACAGCTTGGTTTACCACGATACAAGCAAACCATAATGCACCATTTATAGCCGGGCGTCGCCCTTAACAGCTCCAGTACGTTGCTCTTGGGAACGGCTGACAGTCCTACATGCGACACATGCAATAGTGACGCAAACGTTCATTGAGACTACCCGTCCAATGTTTCCTAGACGGCAAGTCTAGGAAGCATTGGCGCTGCGCTCGATAGTCTGGACAATCGTTCACCGCCAGAACAAAAAGTGCTGCGCCAGTACTTCCAACTAAACTACGGGCAGCAGGCATATCGGCTTTGCTAGTGTTCTAGAGGTGCACGGACCTCCATAATAAGCTTTGAAAATGATGCCCGCTACCGTTGACAACTGTTGGAGCGTGCAGGTGAATTACTTCGTTCGCGCTCCACTCTCTTTCTCTTTCTATCTCCTTACGTCTTCCAACCATGCAGGGCGGCCAACCAAAACTGCACCTTGTTTAGTAACCTGCCTTTCTATATATCGTTTCACTGTTTCTTCACAATAGGTACGGTCAGAACTGCCTGTAATCACCCATGCCATTATGATCCTATGGAAGTATTTCACATAGTCGCACGTGTGTCGTGTTAGGACTGGAAAGATGCATCGAATGACCTCTTGCCTTTCAGTTCCTCGTGCCCGTCCTCATAATCATCAGTGTTTTTGATGTTGACTTGTAACAATATTGAGAAGTGGAGCATGTGATGGGGAATACGAAACACGGTGAGAAACGTTCAACTTCTTGATAGCCCCGTTGAACACGTCGTCAGTCAGATCAGCCTTTCTCAGGTACATACCGATGATCGCTTCCGTGAAGGTAGGTAAGCGCCCATTTTTCTGTTTTGGTAGGTCAACTTTAAAGTATTTGGCCAAAATCAGGCCGTAGTCTTTTTGAGGCTGTTGTCGTAGACAGGGCTCACGGCTTTGGATGCGTTCTGAATGAAGCGCAGAGCGAGGTAGTCTTTAACTTGTTTTTGTGTTCCCAATGGACTGATGTCTTTAACTTGTTTTTGTGTTCCCAATGGACTGATGTAAAGGACAAACAACGCGTCGACTGCATCCTTACACTTCCCTCGCGCCCCACATGCTTCGCCCATACCATTTGTGATGATGCACTCGGCTTCTGCGTATGTTGGCAGTGACAGTTTGACACAAATTGGCCGCGGATCTATACTTCAGTTCTACGACAGAGTGAGGGTATATGTTTGGGTATCCCGTGATCACTTTCTATGTTCGCAGCATTAGTTTAAAAAGTTCTGGGCGTTGAACGAGCAGATAGAGGTATCGGCTTTGAGCGTTACGAGAGACCTCCACGTTTGTCTGCTTCTGTTGCCGACTTCAGTTCTTCGTGGCACGAGTTCCAAAGCGAGGCTTTATTTGCAATACAATCCTGATAAACATTATAATGGGCCCTGTAACGTAAAACTATTCCAATGTGTTTTATTCCAATTTCCTGACGTCAAATTGACGTAACCTCCGACGCAAGCATCGGGCGGTGACTTGCAGCGTTGCTTGAACAGCTCAATGAAATGCTCTCGTCGTTTGTAGGGGGCCACTTCTGTTTGCTTTCAAAACGAATAAGATTGCCTACGTTGAGCTGTTTTTCTTCTCTAATTGGCTAACAGGAGGCAAGGAACGCGCTCAAGTGGAGAGGGTTTCGTTGGGGCCCAGCCAGCGCACTGAAAATAGATAACCGGATAAAGAGGGAGGTGCCGGCTTCTGCGATTGGCCCGCTTTCCCATACTTAGCTTGCAATGGCTTGTCTAAAATCGCGGCGGCGTGCAACGGAAGGTTAGGAATGCGGCTAAAACAGCTCCTGAGAAAAGAAGAGTTGGAAAAACGATGCCGTATACGCATGGAGAGGTCTTGATAACGTTATAGTGCCGCACCTAAAGGTTTATTATACGAAAATAAACCCGTGCCCTCCGGCAGCTGCGAGTAGCCAGCGCCAGAGCGATCGGTGGCAGCCATATTCTATTCCTTTCGGAACGGGGCAGTCTCCGGCTATTCAGGATAAAAATACAGTTTTGTTCGGCATGTTAATGCGTCTTTAGCGCACACACGTTGCTATGACGCAATGAGTTATCGAGGCGTTGTGACATCTAGTAACAGACAGGTGAAGTGGGTGCAGCCTGAAACCTTTTGAACAAAAGCAAAGGGTTAATGGCGAAACGGGGCTAATCAAAAATTTTTTTCCCCTTTGTTTGGTCGAATCATGCATAATCAGTGTGTACAGGTCATTTGAGATTGGGGGCTAGCGCGGTTTTCGTGACGTCGCATGACAGACAGACGAAGGAGAAGTGGTCCAAAAGCGTTTTTGACCACTCGCGCAGGGCGGATTGCAGAATTGGAATAGAAAAGTATGGAATATCTTTACGTTATAGCACCCATGCTCTTGCAGCATAAGGGTAAAAATACATCATAAGGTAAACATACCCCTTATGTCGCAGTAGGGATACGTAAGTACATTCAAGGATTCTATGTCTCTGTGTCACTGTGGGACATACGCATTCTGGGTAACTGACCATAAACTTGGGCATGTAACCAGTCGCCCATACGCAGTGGCTTCAGAGTGCGGGTAGGCCAAATATGAAAAAAAAATCAAAGTAACCGCTGAATATCGTGCGTTATTTTACAAGAGGTCTCAGCGCATTTGCAATATTTGTGAGGTGATGATATAGGTATATGTTTTATGTGCGCGCACTACTTTTGTGCCAGTGCGCGCACTGGCACAACTTTGGAGGTCAATATTTATTGCTTATACAAGCGGGACCACATATAAACAATAATATAATATTTTCATAAATATATATCCGGTGAAGCGATGTTATGTCTAGGGTAAATAACCGGTGGACCATCAGTGTGGCAGAAAGGGTTCCAAGGGCAGGGAAGCCTACTTGGTTGGGGTGATGAAATTAGGAAATCTGCAAGCGCAAGTCGGAACGAGCTAGTGAAAGACAGGGGTAATTAGAAATCGCTCCATGAGTGGGGCCTTCGTCCTGCAATGGACATAAATATAGGACAATGATCATGATATCCGTTGAGGTACTGACATGCAAATACCATGGCTGGCTATAGGCAAAGGAATCCCGCTTTTAAACATTCGTGCATATACATCGTGGGCCTCTTTGCACAACATTTAATTCAAATGATTCAAGTAAGCTTCACTTAACGTTGATTTCAGCAGGAGCGTTAGATCTGTCGCAATTTTTTGTGCATGTTACAAAGCAGATGTCATTAGCACCAAGTCTTACACACTTGAAATGGTAGACACTCTGCCGTCAGGAACGACAGCTAACTGATACTGCTCTTGAGGAAAAGCGTACTATCAATATAAGTAAGTTTAACATGCAAACGTGAGAAAAACAAATGCTCGAGAAGACGCGAAGGGTGGCGCAAGAAGCGATATGACGAAAAATAATAGGCATAACTTAAGAGACGAGACGAGTGCTGCATCCCTGTTAATTTTTCAGCGCCATTCAAGCTGGCCCGCCTATGTCAGCACATTAGCCGCGTTGACAAGAAAGTCTGAAACATTAAAAAAGCACACAAAGATGTGTGCACATGAAGTTCGCAACTGGTGCTGGGTAGATCATTCTGCTGTCGTCTAGGAAAATCTACGTGCGTCAAATTAAACCGTGGGTTAATCATCGCGTATAGGAGAATAAACTACGAATGGAAGTAACAGAACACGCACTCATCAGCCCACTGCATTATTTGCAAATATGTACCGTGGGTTAATGACATAAAGGCACTGGGCCTAAATAATGACACGCTGGAGAGAGAGCTGCATGCTGGAGGCTTTTCATGGGGACCTCTCCCTTTCGTAAACAGCGTGACATCACTGGCCATGTGCAAAACGAAGTGCGAAATGTGTGCGAAGAGCTGGTGGGCAAAACTTTTCCTTTGTACTATGGCTATCATGGTAATCTGTTACGAACGATTTGTCCGAGCCCGTGAGTCCGCTTCCGGTAGCTGCCCGTTAGCGGTACAATAAGACGCTCTTCGCCGACCTCGAGCATCTTTTCCTTTCCTGATAATTTCCTCACAGACAGCTGCAAAAATGATATGACGTTCTGGCCGAATGTGCAATGTGGGGACATATATGTCTGCCTCGAGCACACGCCTGGACTGCACACTATACGGGAGCGATGAAACCGTACAGCTCGCTCAAAGCGTACGTCCTTGCCATTGAGGTATCTGTGCAGACATTTGTTTGAGCTCACTGAGCATTGAGGCTACAGACAATTGACATCTACGATCGCAACCAAGAAGCTTGATCTCAAATCGAGCAAAGTTGCGATTAGAAATGCCCGTGTAGCAGCACTCCGTCCGGATCTGGGCATCAATCGATGAGGCAGGAAGTTCGAATTCTTGTTCGCTACAGTAGCGAATTGCTGCTTACTTAGTTCGTGCTAACCTAATACAACACGTCAATAAAATGCTGCCTACGCGTCATGTGCTGTTTCCATCTTGTAAACGCGAACGTGGCCGCATTTGTCTCGGCGCTTACCTCCTGTGTTTGCGCTCTCAATTAACATAACAAAATAGTAGGACATTGCTAAAGTAGCATCCGTTTAATTAATCTGGCTTTTCGAGAAAAGCGCAAAGGAACTCCGCAAGTTGTCTCAGCGTCTGGTGGCTGCCACTTCTCGTGGCACAATGCCAGCACCCCAATTTGTCGCCGCTTCTCGTTCCTTGGTGAAGAGGAAAAACACGACCTCACTGCATTATTTATGCGATTTATGGATTCAATCACGCAAGAACTCGCCGGTATAGCGAACCGGCTCGGTGGCCGCGTACAAAACACACACACACAAAAAGAAAGAACCCCCGTGACACATGCAGCTGTCAGCGCGTGACAATGCACATGCGGCGTCCTTTCTGGCCACCAAACACTTCCGCCTATGCTGCAAGATCACGTGACCAACCCGTCGTGACGTAGGTTGAGAGAAGTCTATTAAAGAAGAGGCGCGAACGTTTATCTGTTTACCCGTCAGTTTATCTTTTTGTCAGTGAATTCAAAGCGCTCGACGTATTGCTATTAGGGGTGCATAAATTCTGAGCGCTTTAATATGTCGTTGTATAGTAAATGACAGGCTTCTGCCTTAAAATGCACCAGTTAAATTAAGTGTCTGTTCTGTTCCTCCAGTTTTATATTTATATTTTTATTACACATCATACTTTTTAGGGTATAGCATTCGTATGCATATCTAATAAATGTATCAATATTACTTGCGGCTCCTTGAGTGCAGGGCGCATGACAAACACAGACGCTTGGTTTGCTACAATAAAGCTTCAATGGTGAACTTATTTTAATATCAGGGCTACGTTAATGACGCTATATTATGAATCTGGTAAAACTCTCATGCGCTTTTCTTCAGTGATATTCTGTTCAGCTACTACACTTGGCGTGAACCTGTAGACAAACGCAGATGTGACTTAAAGAGCACAGTCAATGTCAATGCGCGAAGATAAATAACGATAAATATTTATCATCGACGAACAGTGCTTAGGACTTGGGGCGTGAATAACATCCTAGGAGAATGATTTCGGCTTAATATGTAATCCAAATAATATAGATTATATGACAATTTATTTGCAGAGGCACGTGGCCCTCATCAGCATTAGCTCTACGTCCAACTATACGGGTTCATCAACTCTATAGTTATGTGTTTATATAGTGTAATTTTTGGTGCGCATCGTTTCATCATTAAGGCGTTAAATAAAGCAGCATGCCGGGTCTGTGAATGCCTTACTATTCGTTAATTCTGCCACACCAGTAGCTCCAGTGTTTCTTTATGTGAATACATGTGTAATGCCCTAAAAAGGACAAAGTGAAAACAACTTTGTTAAAAAGGCGCAGTTTCATCCTAAATGCGAAGCACCGATTGCGATAGCAAATTAGTTGATAGCTATACGAATGATAGTGGTTTCATCGGCCGTATAAACTTGTAAACACAGGCACACTAACTAAATTAACAAGCATGGTGTCACGCGCGCACAAGCAAACATGAACACGTCTCACTCGCTGACGGCGGAAACTCGATGTCAAAACGCTGGAGTGAGGAAGTGCGGCAGCAGCAGCGAGCGAGCGAATTGACCTTAGGGCTGCGTCTCGCATCAACGCGAACTAAGCCGCAGAACCACAGCGCGTGGCAGGCTCTGTCTCCGCCACAGATGGCTTTCAAGGTATAACGGGCTGCCCGGAGTAGAGTGCTCCCCTCTCCTCTACCCTTCCCCCGGAGCCTTGCGCGCGGCGGAAGACGGCATGTATGCCCCCTCCCCCTTGCCTCCGTTGCGCGCACGAGATTAAGCCGCCATCTTCGGCTCACCCTCGCAATCTTTCACTCCCACTTACAGCATACGGCGTGTGGCGACGATTTTATCGGCCTTGGACTTTATATGTAACCTCACGGCAGCGCCGACGCCGAAGGCGACTGTTGAAATGCGCCTGGAATGTCCATATAATTACTATCGCATAAAATTTTTGCGTTGGACAAGTGAGGACTTAAGACGTTGTGTTACAGTAAGAATTGTAGCAGCTTTGCTGCAGTGGGACATTGCAAACCTTGCAAAGGTACATCCACGTACGCACACGTTTATTAGGACCAACACTTGACCTTGCAATTGATCAGTGCTCTCCCAGCAAAGTCTGCACGTGCCCTTAAAATTTTCCAATGACATGACATTCAGTTAAATGGCAGCTTGCCCACTGCTTCCGCGTGATCAGTTTTCTTCATCTGCGTGTATTTCATTTTTCTTGTAGCCATTAACGATTTTTTTACATTTCCTTCTTTCTCTTTTCGGTACATTCACATTAGGTGATCGCAAAAGAAGAGAAGAGCAGTGGTTGAGGGGAGCCAACAAGGTGGCACCAACAGGAGGTCTCACAACTTGGCCTCGAAACTTACCGCAGCCCTATCGCTCGGCATCACAAGATTACGCAATGGAGACATTGGCCTCCAGACGTCGCTCCCGAATTGCGCTAGCGCGCGAGACCAGCGAGAGGGCGGAGGGGGGGGGGGGTACCGGCGCTGCCTGGTTGTCGCCACTAGTTCACCAGAGAAGAAGAGGGACGCGCAACGGGAGATGCGGGGACCCTGATGCAAGTACGCAAGGACGCGCACGCGTTTCCGCGCAAGAAACGCACAAACATTCATTTACGAAACACGAACGCACCGGCAGATACACGCACGGGAAGGCACCGCCATTGCTCGGCCAGGGTCCATGCGTGCGGCGACGGTGGCGACGAATCATCCATCAGCGAGATCCGCTAATGATGCGATCTGTCAGGTGGTTGAACCCTCGTAGAGAGGGAAGAGGCGCTCGCAGCGCTCTTCGTGGACTCCGTGCCCCGCACGCCGCCCCGCACCGATCTCGACCGCATGCAAGTGAGGCCGCCCAGAGCATCGCGGGGCTCATTTGACGCAATTAGGAAGGTCTCTATGTCTGCGCCTCTCACTGTTTCCCTTGCGTTCTGGCTTCTGGGAACGTCTTTTTTCGGTGCTACTCTTTGCTTCGGTCTTTCTCGTCGCCCTTGTGTCTATGCCTGCGTGTTCAGTGCGCACTGCATACGCCTCTGCACTCTCGTCGCTACAGTGAAGCGGGTGACAGCAATATATCTTGCCACTCGGTGAAGCGCGCATATCTCGGCTCCGTCCGCTTCTTGGGCCCTGCTCGATGAATGCAGGCATGCCATCGGACAAGCTCGTTAAGACGCGAGTCGCTGCATAAGTAGGTAGGGGACGCGATTTATCATCGGCGACATATGGAACAGAAAACGACTTGCATAGGATACGAAGGTTGGAGAGGGAGCGCGGACTCTTCGGCGCCTGCTCTCGCTCCCGTACGTCCTCAACTCAAGAAGCCCTCACGGGCCAGTTGATACTTTCCTGTTTCTGTTTGTTTATTTGTGTGTTTGTTTGTCTAGCCTCGCCAAGCTTTATTAATTT
Organism: Dermacentor albipictus; assembly: GCF_038994185.2. Lineage (NCBI taxonomy): Eukaryota > Metazoa > Arthropoda > Arachnida > Ixodida > Ixodidae > Dermacentor > Dermacentor albipictus. The sequence continues at coordinate 129,862,874 of NC_091824.1, forward strand.
TTCATATCGGTGCATCAACTGAATGAAATTGTCTTGCTTGAAAACAAGTAGCAACTCATTTTCTCTTTGCATCTATTGGACGGCCAAAAGTCTAAAACTGTCCCCTACTGCATCGAAATAGATAAACCATACAGATAATGCTCCTTGCTACGATATATATATATACAGTTGGCGTCGTTGATAGAGAAATCAATGATCGTACACATTATGCAATGAGTGCGGTCATAAGCAGATCGTACTGTTTTTCTTGGGAAGCCATAACACCATTCTTTCTTGTTTTATTTAATAAGTCGATAAGCCAACTTCCGCGACACACCTAATCGCTTAGAACACTCACCACACATGACGTTAACCCATGGCTCTGTTAACACATTATACCTGATGCCATGACAAGAAAGAGCAGTGTGCATTGGCAGGCACAGATAAGAGCACATTCTTTCTGTTATCTGAGTATATAATATTAAATTACTCCTTAGTGGTGGCCTGCAGTTGTAAATAACTTTTCTACACGTTTGAAACCTAATGTGTCTTTAATAGAGCTGCCAACTGTTGTTCTATTGGAACTTCAGCGAATGGTGATTAAATGCATTTTATTCAGTGATTCTGTGAGTGAAAGAAGCGTCCTCAGAGCGACATTCATTAACTCGAAGTTAGTTTTAACGGATGTCAGACAGTGGAAACTTGTATATATTTAAAACAATAGAAGCACGTAGAAATAATAACAAGTCTTTACTGACGTTTCGGCCGTGAGACCGACCTTCCGCGGAGGCCGGTCCCGCTGCCGAATCTTCATTAAGGCCTGTTATTTTTCCATCGTGCCTACGTACTTCTATACTTCACTGATAATGTATATATATATATTGTACAGGAAGATTGCGACAATATAATTGGTCGTCCTCTTCAGCGCTTTTTCTTCGTGAATGCCGCTCGTGCTGAGAGTCCATGCTCTGGTATAATTGTCGGTCGCCAACATCATTGAATAATAAACGCCTCTACAAGGTGTGGAGGTTGCTTCGGCCTATAACGTCAATTATGGAGCTTCGATCTGGCACCCTGCGCTCAACCATGCCTGCAATCGCATCCCAGCAAACATCTCCTACTCCATCCCAGCAAGCGTCTCCTCAATCGGTCCTATGCTCCGGTGTGCCTCGCCACAGAGACCCCGCCATTTTAAGTGGCGCGAACGACACCGACGTCGAGGACTGACGACATATGAAAGGGTAATCGCCCACGACAAATGGGACATCCCGCCAAGCTTAAGCAACGTGCTCTTCTATATTACTGGCATCGCCAGCCTCTGGTACCTCAACCACGAGACCGACTTTCCGACGCGGTCCTCGTTCAAGACCTCACTAGTGGGTGTGTTTGGTCGCCCTGCTGTGCACAAGCTGTGAACGGAATTGAGTTTGCGAGAACGTGCACAGCAGCCGGGTGAATCATTTACCAGCTACACTGAAGATGTGCCGCACTTGTGTAAGGAAGTCAATGCGACGATGTTGGAGACCGATAAAATCAGAAATGTCTTAAAAGGGATAGAGTACGATGCTTTCAACATGCTACTTGCCAAGAATCCTCAGCCCGTGACATCACTCATCACTCTATGCCAAAGCTACGAGGAGCTGCGCAGACAGCGCTCGTTGACACGTCGCCCTTCCTCGCGCGACGACCTCATTGCTGCTTTGCCTACAATTTCCGACCACCCAGCGCTGCTTGCCTAAATGAAAGCGTTCGTTTGGGAGGAAGTTGGACGCCAGCTATCCTTGATATCATTCGCTTAGCCACCGCATCTCGAACAGCCTGCATGAATGTTATGCCCCCTCTTCCTCGCGGAATCGAGCAGGAAATCGCCGAGGTCTTGCCAGACCAGAGCCGACATCTTCTTGCGGCTGCAGCACTAAGCTACGCTGATGTCGTTGCGCCACCCCAACAGGTCCCGGTGGCTGCACCAGTCCGCTACGCAGCAGTCGTCGCGGTGACCCAGCCACTCTCTTCAGGTATGCCTTTCCGTTTTGCCGACGTCGGGCCTGGACCCCGACTACCACCCGCTGTGCGGTCAAGTCGCCCCGTACAACGCATCCTGTAACATGGATAGGCGCTGCCCTGGCGAGCGGGTGGCGTACTCCCGACAACCAGCCAAAGTGCTTTGCGTGTGGCTACGCCGGTCACATCGCATGTTTTTGTAATCGTGTGCCGACCGCCGCACCGCCCGTGACAAGCCAGTCTAACCGTCGGTATTACGAACGTACGTCGGCTCTGACGCCTACATTGCGCCCAACCGCTACTACCCGCGGTTCACCTTCTCCACGCGGTCGCTCACTGTCGCCGATGCGACGTCACCCAGTAACTCGGGACGGGACGAGGTCCGCTTACTTCTGAAAGTCACGACGCCCCTTTTTGGACTGTCCCTCCGCACAGCCAGTGCTCAGCATGTTCACCCCTTGGCGGCTTCCACTGCTGGTGTTGTCATTGCCGACGTTTTATACGCCATGCATAGAATTCGTCATCCTTTCCTCGGGCTCTCATGACGCTATCATTGGCTGGGATTTTCTCGTGCGCCACAATGCCGTTATTCATTGCGCACGGGCCAAAATATAACTCTTGCCGCTGTTACATTTGGCACTCACCGACAATTCGTCGCTTTCGAGGAAACTACTCGTCCAAGCCGACACTAAGATTCCTCAGAACGGCTCAACGGTCGTGCCCATGTCCTGCAGCGGAATCTCAGACCCTGTTGCACTACTGTCTCCACCGTTTTCTCACTTTGAAATGTCTGCTGCTGCCTTTTGCGATAGTGGACCTCACAGATGACTACAGTACCATTTTAATTTGCAAACCATTTCTATATCCTGCGCTGTGGCTCCGAGGGGAATGTCTTGGATATGTAGAAGCGATCGAAGACGTGCAAGTTATGAACGGGCCCAATGACGATTACTGCGCTAGTTCCAGTGCACGCAGTGCTGTTTCTACGTGTGATCGACCTATCGTCCAGTGATGTGTTCGGTTCTTTTATTGACGATGCCCTTACACCGGTCCAGCGGTTTCAGCTTTTGTGCCTTTTAGAAGAATTTCGTTCTTCTATCGACGTCGGGCAATCTTCCCTGGGCCGGACGTCGAGTGTCACGCGTCGCATCGATACCAGCCCGCAGCTGACATTGCGGCAACGTGCGTGTCGTGTATATCCTGCAGAACGTCCTATAATCGACGAACAAGTCGACGACAAGCTTCACCGCGAAGTGATACGACCTTCCTACAGTCCACGGGCATCCCCTGTCGTCCTAGTTACGAAGAAAGGTGGTTCTGTGTGGTTTTGTGTGGACTACCGCCACCTGAACAAGATCACTCGCAAGGACATCTACCCTTTCTTGCGCATAGACGACACGATTGACAGTCTGCAAGGTGCAGAATTCTTTTCATCTCTAGATTTGCGCTCAGGGTATAGGCAAGTACCCATGGCAGACGCCGATCAGCCGAAGAGTGCTTTTGTCGCACCCGATTGCTTATACGAAGTTAACGTAATGCCTTTTGGATTTTGCAATGCGCTCGCAACGTTTGAGAGCATTAAGTACATAGTTCTGCGCGGTTCGAAGTGGCACATGTGCTTCTGCTATCTTGACGACGTTGTTGTTTTTCCTCCTGACTACACCATGCATCTTCAACGGCTCCTGTCTGTTGTAGCATGTTTAACAAACGCAGGGCTACAGCTATACCTCAGGAAGTGCCAAATTCCAAGGATGGAATTCTCCCCGATCCAGCCAAACTTCAGGCCATCGCCGAATTCCCTAAGCCAACGTCTGTCAAAGAATTGCGCAGTTTCATCGGTGTGCGTTCCCACTTCAGACGCCTCATTCACAATTTCGCCACCGGACGAGGTCTGGACGTCCCTGACGCCCCTGACGTCCCTGATGCCCCTGATCGCCCCTGACGAAGCTCCTTGGAAGCAGCGGGCCCCTCACTTCGTGGTTGTCCGATTGCGACGAAGCGTTCGCAATCCTGCGCCATTTGCTGACGTCACCCCCAATTATGCGTCACTACCACCCGGGGGCCCCTACAGAGGTGCACACTGATGCCAACGGCGTTGACCTCGGCGCAGTCCTTGCGCAGCGCAAACAAGGGTTTTCTGAATAGGCTATAGAATATGCATGCCGCGCGCTTATATACGAAAGCCGAGAGTAACTACACCATGGACGGAAAAAGAATCTTTGGCGATCATCGGGGCTCTTAATAAGTTCCGGCCATATTTGTATGGCAGCCCACTTGACGTCGTCAACGGTCCACCACGCACTTTCTTGGTTGTCGAGACTGAGGGACCCCTCAGGCTGCCTTGCCCGTTGGGCAGCTCGCCTGCAGGACTACGACATTCGCATGCTCTACCATAGTAGCCGCGAGCACTCTGATGCCGACACCCTCTCGCGCTCTCCCTTGCCCGACGACAATGCCCGCTGCTCCATCATATCGCAGCTTGCCGTTTCTTCCATCGACCTTCGCACCATTGCTTCCGAACAGCGCAAGGACCACTGGATCGCCTCCCTGTAGATTTGCTCTCCGATTCATCGGCACAACCAACCACTCGCGCCTTACGTCGCAAGCCGACCATTTCGCCATTTGCGACGACCTACTCCAGCGACGCAATTACAACGCCGATGGCCTCCAGCGGTTGCTAGTCGTAGCCCGAAGTCTGCGTTCTGAAATATGCGTCTCATTGCACTCTGAGCCCGAGTGTGTACACGCGGGAGCATTCACAACTTACCAGCGCATTCTACAGCGGTACTACTGGCGCGGGATGTAAAGCTACGTTCAGAAGTTCGTTCGCTCACGCCCCGATTGTCAGCGCCGGAAATCTTCACCGCGCCTCTCGGAGGCCGGTCTTCAACCGTTACCTTGCACTACCCGGCCCTTTGGGCGCACCGGCATCGATATGTATGGGCCACATTCTCTGTCATCTGCTGGTAACCACTGGGCCATCGTGGCTGTTGAGCACCTCACGCGATACGCCGAAACTGCCGCTCTCCCATCGGCTACAGAGCATGATGTTGCCTCCTTCCTGCTTCACCGATTCATACTGCGTCATGTCCACTACAGAAGTTGCTCAGTGATCGCGGACCGTGTTTTCTTGTCGGAAGTCGTCGAAGCCACTCTCAAAGAGTGCCACGTTGTGCGCCGCACAACTACTCCTTGCCATCCACAGACCAATGGTCTAACAAAACACTTTAACCGTACGCTTGGTGACATGCTCGCATTGTACGTAGCCTCCGACCACTCAAACTAGGATGTCATTTTGCCTTTCGCAACCTACGCCGAGAATCCCGCCACTCAGAGCACCACTGCCTTTTCACCCTTTTTCTTATTGTACAGCCCGCACCCGTCGAACACAATCGACACAATCCTTCCGTATAAGCTGGGTGCATCTGAATGTGCGCCTATTTCTGCAACGGCCAGACATGCCGAAGTGTCGCGATCTCGCGTGGGCCTTTACTTCAAATGACCAAGAGCTCCAGAAAAGCGTTCGCGGTGACTCCACTTCTGGGCCCACGTTCCTCCTCGGGCCGCTTGTGTGGCTCTCGGTCCTTTCCAGTGCACCTGGTCTCCCTTCGAAACTACAGCCCAAGTATCAAAGCCCCTACCACGTCATCGAACGCACATCTCAGGTCAACTATGTGATCGGGGCAGTTGAACCGTCTTCGGACATGCGCCGTGGTGAACGAGCATTTGTCAACGTCGACCGCCTCAAGACTTACTACGACCCACTCGCAATGACAAGCTGTTCTCGCTTTCCGTTCCCAGGGGCAAGTGTAGAGAATGATTGTAACGATAATGGGTCTTCCTCTAAACGTCTTTACAATATATATATATATATATATATATATATATGCACATATTTCTGGAGGAAGAAAAATAGGTGGCCTCTTACCTGATAACATTAAGCATTTGTTTTTGTCACGAAGCCGTAATTTGAAGGTTCCGCCTGAACATGCCACAATGGTCCATCTACAAATAAATGAACACGATGCTAATCGTTAGAAATTAAAGAGCAAAACAAAATGCGGCTTCATTTACAGATCTTCCGAAAAAAGAAAATGGTAGGCGACCCTATTATTTGATTTAGGTGTCCCTTAGCTGCACAGGCACCTCGGCGTTGCTGTTCTATAGGTTAACTTTAGGCAACGCAATGCCCGAACTGAACTCGGAGGCGACTGTTTTCCATTAATTAACCGGTTAGATATCAAGCCACCGTCTTGTTTGTGACGTGATTAGTGACGTCACCGCTTTTGCTTTCTACTTCCGGGTTTCCAGGAATTTCTTCAGAGTCGTGCTCACGTGGCGGGTCCCTAAAGTCTACGATTCTGTGCTTTGGTGTGCGGTAACCAGTGATATTAAATTAATTTTAAAGATTCCGGATTCATCAGTGACTGAGCTAGTAACTAAACTTATGCTCCGATATCATATCCATAATGAAACCCATGAATCTTGTATTGTACTATATATTCTTTTTTTCTTTCAGATTTCTTTTGAATTTCTTCCCCGGTCGTCCGATGAGGTGAACCGGAAGTGCTGCGCAAGAAAAAAGACTGTCGCTATTTGCTCGTACGACTAAACATTTTGGGGTATTATTGAGGCCACCACACCGTGTCAAGACAAGCTGCGTGCACACTTGATTGATGCCATCGCCGAAAGGATCCTGGTAGAGCAAACGCACCGAGCACAGAGCAGCGGAATTGCGGTCCCGAGCAACATTAAGTAAATCCCTCCTAGCAGAAGAAAGTGCCGGTGATTTGTCACAAGTCATTGACGGCGCGCCTTGCAGCTCGCCAGTGCTTGGGGCACACACGCGCACACACTCACGCACAAAAAAAAATAGAGAGAAAGAAAAGCCGTGGTTGTAAACGCCTCCATTTCACTCCGTTTATCGCCAGCAGACCAACCGAGCAGCGCGGTGCCCTTGCGCTGGGCAAATAGAAATCTGGGTGTCCGCTGTCTTTCTAGGGTACGACAGGTCCGGGACTTTTTGTCAAACGATTCTGGGCTATGCCTTCCCGCTGTACGACGTCCGCGCTTATAGCGGCATCAGCACACCCGTATACTTACATGCACGACGCGGGTGGACGTGCAACTTTCGAAATCTCGGGAGTTCCACATACCTTCATTTGATTTTGTCTTGTTCATTTATGTGAAAATCACGGAAATACGCGTGAAAGTGTGTCCCCCATATAATTATATCTAAGCTAGGTAAATAAGGCTATTCGAAAGACGAAAGAAACGAAAGTCATCGAAACGGGTACGGCCAGTGTAGCGGGATGGAAGTGAAACTCTAGTTTCTTCTGTAGAATAGTAAGGCTAAATGGTCCAGGCATTGGAACTGCCTGGACCATGAAATGTGAGCAACAAGGAGAGTCAAATTTACGAACGAGCACAACACGGAGATGGTCGAAGCCCACCGACAACGCGACCGAAATTCCAAAGCGAATACTAGTATGGGTTGATCGGGGCTGGGAGCACAGATAGATTGAGGAGAGGTAGGAAAAGAGGCGGTGAAGACGAAAGTTAAAAGAAGGAAGAAACGGTGTTTCCTTGAAGAAAAGTGACCCGTATTGGGCGGGAATTGTCTAAGAAGCCAACGAACCGAAACCCGAAAGGATCAATGATGCGCATTGGGCGAAGAGAAATATTTCACGACCGACAACTTCGTATAAATATAGGGCACAGCTCATAGGTGAAGGCCAAAGGTCTGCAGCTGAGGTTATTGGTCTTCCAAGGTGCATTAAACTCTAAGGTCGGCAAATAAGGCGGACGTGTGGCTGAAAAGAACGACAGTGGATAGAGGTGGCTATCTGACATGCCGTGACAAGAAGCGGACGTGAGAGTAAGCCTTGAATGACGGCCGCAGTGATTGCTATATGGAGAGGTAATTTGCGCGGCTTGGAAGGAACACGGCTATACTGCACACTGGAGTCTGAGAAGGTGCGCAAACACAAGGAATGAGCGCATCCAGCGGCAAACACCCAGGCGTCCACCGGCCCCAGTGGGCGCTTGGACCTGTAAACAGCACGTGCGCCGCCGAACAGTGGAAATATTTGCATAGCATGACCCGCGCGACCACTTCAACTCCCTTTGGTCTCCTAAACGCAAATGTGCTCGCTTAAAGGCGTGTCTCTGACGTGCTCATGGAGCACGTTCGCGAAGGCGTAAACTTATTAGGCTGGCCGCGGAAGAGAAACCGGGTTCGACATTTCGTAAAGGCAACGAATGCAGGCTGTAATTCACAAGTGCACCTGAAAAGAGGAGGATGGAACTAGCATGTTTGTTATGGGAACACATGCAGCACGCAGGCGCTCAAAATCGGTACGGCGTCAAGTTTGATGTAACACGCTTGAAGTGCTTTCAACACTGGGTGCATCTTTCATTATGCAGTGTGTTTACATCTAGCATTTTCCATGGGGACTCTAAACTTAATAAGTGCGAAAGCGGGTTGGTTGGTCAAAGTGTTGGTGAGTACAGTCCCTTAGAAGCAGGAATGGGCGGCGCGACATACAGAATAAGGTTTATTAAACTTCACGCGAACTACAGAATATTTGAGTAAAGAGCCATACGGTGCGAAAGAACACATGAACAAACATGAATACTAGTGCACGCCGCACACCCGCATGACAGTGGTTCGTATAGCAGTCTCTATCCTGAGCTGTTCCACGGTTTATAAAGCTTCACGCAGCTTGCTATCGATGCAGCTTGCGTGACGTCACGCCAGTATTCGTTCCATGGTATATGCAGCATGCGGTCGGGCATGCCCGCAGGAATATCGCCATGCCATGTGTTCGGCGATCTGAACAGTTTCTTTTATTATTTATTCTATCTCGAGCTTTAATTATTGTTCCAATTCTACATAGCTGCATGAGTGTCAGTAACAACCCTAATGCAGTATTATGCACTGTATCATTGTTATAGTATAGCGTCGTTAATGCTTCCCCAGGAGACTGATGCGTATATCAAGCGAGTCTTCATATAGAATAATATTAATTTGTACAATCAACAGTCATAGGGAACACCCTTTCCCCCTTTTTAAATTTGTTCATTTGATGTCTTTCTAGGTGCAAGTATAGTAACACATGCCGCAGATCTTACATCCATCAAAATTGTTGTTGAGAACGCGATTAAGCATTGGTACTATTGTTAACAATGGCCGATTCTTATTTCTCTGTACAGTTGCTTCCCGAATTTAGTAAAATGTGCTGTCAACACTATTTTACGTTGCATAAAGAACAGACTTCCACAACTCTCAATTACTATATCTGTGTGTCATTCTTTTCTTTTTTTTTCTGATGATGGTTTCTAACTCCATATCAGTTCATTTAGGCCTGCTACCACTCTTATCTATACATATGGCAAGTGAATACAAACAATACCCTTGCGTGACAAAAGAGCTACTTAAAATGTTCATTCCTAGAACACAACGCTCTGAACAGTGCTCTCAAGGAGGCTATTTAATCATATCTACCGTTTGCATAACAATCGCTGCATGTTCAGCCACTTAGTGTTTATAACTATATCAATTACGGCAGATCCAGCACATTTGCCGGAATCTACGTTATTCAAAGCTTCCGTCGATGGTTCCGATTAAATGCTGCCAAAGACATGTACGACGCAGGCACGTGTATTTTATTTCCAACTTATGTAATTGTTTACACCGTCCGCATAAATGTAAATAGAAGTTCACGTGGCCTCATTGTGCATGTTAGGGGAAAGCACCGATGAATTTCAAGCTAAAGCAACATTTGCGAATGGTCAGAGAATTATAGTGAACATAGGTGTATAGGTGGAGGAGGGGGGAGGCGTACAAAGAAGCATGAAAAATATCCCTGCATGTTTGACGCTTCAACATCTCTGACGAACCGTAGTCAACAAGTTATTGACCCGTGCAACGTGACCCACGCGACCGCGGAAATCTCCAATTGAGTCTATGTAGTGAGACGTCCTCAGTTCTTTGCAAGTTCCCTTTGCTGTTTGCTCTGTAAACGTTCTTTGTGCTTTTCCCCGCTACATCTACTCGACAAGATACCGACGCCACACCCGGAGAGAGAAGTAAAGAAGCTGGGTCCACATGCTGCGCCGAGAGAGGAAAAGCAAGAAAGTCCCGCCTGTTATTCGCAAAAGAAGCGTGAGAGTGGGAGAAAGGGATGCACAGAAAGGCAGGGAGGTTAACCAGAGGCAGTTCCGGTTTGCTACCCTGCACGGGGGAAAGGTGAAGGGGGATAAAAAGAAAAAGAGAGCGGAAGGGGCCGATAGAGAGAAATAGAGACTAGTGCGAACAAACTGCGAGCACTACAGAACGGTAAGGGGCGGCTTTCTTACAGTCTATCGTGAAGCCCCGCAGTCCGCAGGAATCTTAAAGACGCTAGTAAGGCGTGGATGTTCTGTGGGAGTACTGACCTAAAGCTTTGAGTTCTGATAGTGAACGATTGTCCAACTGGTCCAGTACTCTGCACAGCACTTGTCTCGGGGCACTATATCGCGGGCAGACACAGATAATATGTGCGAGCGTCTCATCAATGTTGCATGTGGCACACGTGGGGCTGTTCGCCATTCCAATAAGGAAAGCATACGAGTTCGTATATTCAACGCCTAGCCACAGATGGTACAGCATGGTCTGTTCACGTGATGGTAACCCAGGCGGTAGGTGCATCCGTATGTCGGGAGACAACGAACGCAAACGATACATGGTGAAAGCGTTCCAGTCCCACAGAGGCAAAGTACATTCACAGGACATGAGTCGCAGCCCAGCCACCGCGTCTGTTCGCGAAAGCGGAATCAAGACCCTTTGACCACTTTCATGGGCAGATCGGGCGGCTTCGTCCACGTGGTCATTTCCGCATGATGCTTCAATGGCCTGGAAGACATTGAAAGATTATGTTGTGTCCCTTGTCATCGCTGCGATGATACATGTGTCGAATTTCTGAGGCCAGTTGTTCATTGGGTCCGTGGCGCATTGGGCTTTGTATGCACTGAAGGGCTGCCTTGGAGTCGCTAAAGACTGTCCATTGTTGCGGTGGTTCCTGATTAATGAAATAAAGTGCAAAATAAGGTTGTTGCTACTTTCACATAAGTTTATCGGACAACGCTGATTATCTCGATGTACGCCGACCGCCGCAAGAATTACCATGGCCAGACCACACACAAGTGGCGTATATGATTTTAGACGCGCTCCGTGAGCGTATTCGTCATACATCCCCAATTCCGGACCACCACATTGCTTACTTACCAAAGAGTAAACGCAAGGCTTGATTTTCTAGGAAGATTCGGGCTTATCACGCCTTATCCATACTTCACTTCTCGTTGGCGAGAGAGAGAGAGAGAATCAACTTTTGTGCTGAGCCCTTAGTGACGGTTGGTGCGCGCTGGCACCAGATGGGGTGGAACGGGGTTCTTGTCGTTGGCGACAAGAACCCCGTCCCCGTTGTGGAACGTAAGAAAACCTCCACTGGATAGACCTCTTCATCGGGCGACGAGGAAAGGGTACGCGGCGAGCCTTTCCTCCTCTCTGGCTTGTGCGATCCGGCGCGTCTCTGCTTGAAAGCATTGCTGTCGCGTGCTGCGAAATTATTTCGAGATGCTTTAGATCGTACTCTGAGAAATTTACGCAATGTCCGGTCACATAAGCTCGTCAGGGAATCCTTTCGGTGCATCGATAACTCCAGTACGCAGAAATATCTCTTGGGGCGCAAACATGTGACGCGCATTATCAGCCGCGGTGTGTGTACGTGTTATGAACGATTTTGCGTATATCGGTTTTAATTCAGTGAGGAGAACCGGTGTCTGTGTATTACCAGTAGGAAATGGTAAATCTGCTCACTATCTGATCGCTTGGCGTAAGGACTAAAAATATAACATAAAAGCGTATGCTCGTGTACACCCAACATATATAAGGCAAATACGAAACATCTAAGCGGCAGGCGCTGTGGAACAGTTGTGATACACTAGCATCGTTCTCACGCATTTTAAATCGAGTAGGCTTGAAATTCCTATATGTCTACGCTAGCCTTTCTGCATGAGGCCGGTGGCGCTGCCCAACACAGTGATCACTGCGGTTGGTGAACCAGCATGATACATATATAAGCTACGTGCTTCGGCATTGCCTTTTTCCCTGTAAAGCCATAATATATGAGAGGGATCGCATAATAAGAATGCGATGGATATTTTTGAGGACAAAATTTCCGTAATATGTGTGAGTGCGTCGTAGAGAACGAAATGAGCACAACCAGAAAAAAAGTCGGGTATCATCATCCTTATCGAAAAAGAAAGCGAAAGCGGGCTGACGCCGTAATACAACCTCGCATAGTTACGCCGCACAACGTTTACAGATCTATAAGCGTTGATGCCGTATGCTTTTAGCATGTGCTATATAGAATAAAAATGTCTGTTTTCTAGCACCTACCACTGATCAGGAGGCTCGCGCAGTTCGTAAACGGTCGTTTTGCTGGAAGGCTTAATTCACACTGTAAGGTACGCTGCTATTAATAAACAAAACTATTTTATTGATGGGTGGAAACATCACCCACCGAACCAACTAGTCACGCAATGCAATCTGCAGCTAACAGTTTGAACGCTTGTCAAAGTATAACAGCACAGCTGCTATCGTAGCAAAACGGTACCCACGCTGTTACGATCGTCGCGTATGTTTCATTGCTCCTAAACTGCAGTTTAGAACTAGAGGATAATACTGTAATAAGGTGAGATTAGTGAATCGAACATTCAGAAATAGACAATTGATCTCCGCGGCTGATTGTAGGCTCAAGCACTCGCGCACATACCGCGCTGCGTGCTCCGTCCGCCTCAACGCCGGACAAAGTCCTGCCATACCGACTTCAAGCACTTCAGTACGTCTCACAGAGCCGTTTACCACGTAGAAGAAGCACGTCATACTAAATAGACCGCATGCACGAGCGCGAAAGGAAACGCCAGAAACTACCGTCGAGCGTACACCTGCCATGCAAGACGGAGCGCTCGCCCAAGCCAGCATGCCAACTGCCCATAGCTGGCACCACTGCATAGCAGTATGGTGGTGCCCATGAAGAAACGGTGTATACTAACAGCTCTAGGAACCACGAAGGAGGCCAGCCTGCGCACAACGGCTCTTAAACAGATCGTATTGGCCCAGTTAAGAGCAACAGTATGGTAGGAGGACGTCCTACGGGGGCTCTTACTGTCTGAGTATACGGTAGGTAGCCAATAACTTTAAAACTTAGCACCTCACAACTTAAACGTGAGAACGGGCTGGTCACTCCTCGCGCCACTTCACATCGGGCAGGAATAAACTGGTAGGTTGGAAATATCCTATCGATGCAAAAGCATCAAGTGACCCGTTGAGCGAAAAAGCCGGCGTCTGTATAGCAGTGACATGACACCCAAATTTCCATCGGCAACGATGTCACGTCGCGAGCGCGCTTCGACGGATCAGAGCGGGCGAAACGGAACACCTGTTGCCGCGATAGCGCGCCAGGTGTTGCCTGAGGGGAGAGGGCTCTTGGAAGCCTGAGCACGGTCTGCATCTCTCTCACCCCCAATGGGCTTAGGTGCTGCGCGCGCCTTCCGGCCTTGGTGGCCGCTGCTGTTTGCACGGTCTCTCGTCGCTTGCAACGTGTACGTATCAAATATTCCATAATAATAAAAATAAATAAATGCACTTGATTTCTTAGCAATATTGTCCGAACGATTCTGGTCTACAGCCAGCATGTTAACGTAGAAATTGTATAAAAATAACCTGCACCAATTCATTCGCAAATCTTGATAACATACCCGCAGCAAAACTCGAAAACGTTACTCGCAGCGCAAAACTCGAACCGCTCAGCGGCGTTCAATTGGACGTTAATGCTTTCGCATTCACAACACATAAGAAGCTAGCGCTTAGGTGTCTTCGGATTTTTTATTTTAGGGATACCTTTGAAATCATGTAAATTCGTTTCGCCCTAAAAATTACAAGCTATTTGTGTCTGAAATTAACAAAATATGCCACCGAACTTAGCACAATAAATATTTTGTTGGTGGCCGGGTCATTGCGCAATCGTTGGTGTAGTCAATGACGGTGCTAAACTTGTCGATGCCATAAATACTTCTTATATCATTTTCGAGAGTGAACGCTGCAAGAAACCTTCGTGAAGTTCACCCGCCGTGGTTGCTTAGTGGCTATGGTGTTGGGCTGCTAAGCACAAGGTCGCGGGATCGAATCCCAGCCACGGCGGCTGCATTTCGATGGGGGCGAAAACACCCGGGTACTCAGCTTTAGGTGCACGTTAAAGAACCCCAGGTGGTCGAAATTTCCGAAGTGCCCCGCTGCGGCGTGCCTCATAATCAAGAAGTGGTTTTGGCACGTAAAACCCCATAATTTAATTTTTTTTCGTGAAGTTTGGCGTGCTGCCATTTGCTAACTCCAATCATCGTTTACAAAGCCTCGATCTACAATAACATTGTAGATACCGGCAAATCTGTCAAAGCGGCACGTAGCACTAGTGTGATAGCGATGGTTCGTAGTTCATTGCAGAGCAGTCAGTGAGGACACCTCAAACACCACTCTGCCACTGTTCCCGCTTCCATTAACGTCGCAGTTTCGGGTGTGCTTTGAGCATACTCGTTGATCAGCCATTAACGGAAGCTAAGGTCTTGGGAACCTGGTCTCGCCTTTCACCACACAAGCCTCATGAACACTTTCGCAATACCATAAGGCAACAAAACTCCGTTACCGTCTTATCTAGTGCACGTGATCACTACCGCGTTCTCTCGCTATAGTTGTTTCCCTACCGCCCCCCCCCTCCTCCTCCTCCGGACGTGTAGCTTAGTCGAGTGGACATAGTCTGCAAACTGAGAAAAATGACAGCCTTGTGGGTTGATTGGATGTTGAAACATGTTTTTTTTTAACGCTTACATTTTTCCAAATTTTCTTTAAGTGTTTTTTTTTTGTTTGTGTGTGTTAGCAGAACACCCTCAGTTTTCAAGACACTCATTATTTTCACGTTGCTAAGGGTATCATATGCGAAACATACCCCTCACAGAATTTAATGTGTTCAGGCACTTAAAGGGGCCCTGAACCTTTTTTATTGAAGTGGAGAAATACATTTGAAGTGAATATATGCTATTTCAGAACCACTTTGCCGCAAAAAGTAGTTCAATGCGTTCAGCAGAAGCGGAGTTATCGGCAAACAAACACGGCCTCAGCTGTGCTCCCCTTCCTCCTCCAATGCCTTGGACTGCGAAGGCTACGGCGGAGACGTCACCGTAGCGCGGCTGTCCTCAGAGAGCCGCAGCGCGCTTAGCCACTGGACTCGTGGCGGCACCTCGCGGCGGCCGTGGTGTAGCCGAGCGCAGCGACCAATAGCAACCGGGTATTGGGGTGTGCTTTATGACGAAATAGAGCTCACAGAAAAGAGCGAGGAGCATGGGGTTTTTGAAACGAGAGCGTTTGAGAAAAAGGTGACTTCACGCTACGCTTGCGAGCTCCACGGACCGCGTGCGACAGCAGAACTTGGCTATGTTCACAACAGCGTATGCTACCCGCGGACTATGTTATTTCACCAAGCCCGAGGGGTGGTTCAGGGCCCCTTTAAGCATTTCAAGCAGGTAAAAAGCCGTACGGGTTCTTTATTTTTTTCAGTCGTTAGCGCTAAGTGATTGTTCGAGCACCTCGTATGGTCACAGTGGGCTACGGATGTCATTTCAACTACTTCCTGTATTTGGCATCGTCGGTGGTGAATTAGAGACAAGGACCGCGAACAGTGTTTTTTTTTATTTTATTTCATTTGCCGCCTTTCACAGTGCATTTCACATTTCACCATTGGCCTCGTTCAAATTGTTTCAGCATGGTGCTGTCTTATAGATCAGCTGCCAAGAGTCAGTGAACCATAGCGCATCAGCCAATCACAGTTTTTCAGGCGTATGTTCTTTTTGGTGTAGCATCGGCGGCAGCATTGGCTCTTTCTGATGTACCATCAGCAACAGTGCAACACATACTGTGCATTATGAAGTACATTTTGCACTGTTTGATCCAGTATCAGTACTAGTAAACATTCCTACATATAAGAAAACAGCACTTATTGTGGAAAGCGTGCGTCCTATTCGTAAAGTGGGGAGACATAACTGCTTGGTCCTACTCTCTCCTATCCTGCCTTTCTAATTTTACTCCTAGCTTTGCATAAATTGTTTCACCTTTGAGCTACTTACAGATTAACTTAAGAGCGTCGCGTCAGCCTTTCAAAGCAGCTCCACGCTCTTAAGATGTTTATTATTCTCTGGAGTAGTGTCAGCGGAGTGGCTAAGAGGTTGCTGTTCTGCCTGGCAATTTGTTGTACAGCCATTCGAACCTTCGCTGGTGTACCACGCGGAATTAATTTTACAGCTGAGATGCTAGAACATGTCTGGGTTTCTGTTGGCGTCTGCAGCTTCTCCGAGCTGGGGGAGAGAGAGAGCTGAGAGAGAGTGAAAGCAGAGTATAAAAATAGCATCATGCAGCAGGATCATTTCAATAAAGTTCTTCATATCGCGCAGCCTAGCGACGCGGCGAGGGTAGGTGCATGGAGCCTAGCAGGGGAGAAGGAGCGGCGCGGCGGGGCCCGCGCGCCGAGCACGCGCGCAGCAGTTTCTTTATTGCTCCAAAGTCGGTAGGCCCCGCGTCATACGTACTCCTGAGGAGCAGGCAGCTTTCGATCAGCAACGCCGCGAGAAAACTGGGATTGAGATTGTCTATGCCGTGTCAATGCTGCAGTCCGGGCGCAAGAACAGGCCCGTGCAGGCGAGCACAAGAAGCAGCTGCTTACCGAGGATGCGGCAGACTACAAAGCCATCGTTTATAGACCCCTCGGTGTTGACCCAGTGTTCAACACCGGGGCCACACGTTTCACCTTCGCTGGTTAACCATCTGTACGGAGTGCTTGGTCGGTGATTATATATATATAAACATCTCAGAAAGCACCTCAAGATTATTTCAGCAGACAAAGAACTAGGGTATCGACAAAATGTAGGATATCACTGTAAAAAGAAAACGAAGTGTGCATTCCGGCATAACACCTGCCAAAAGGGTGCAATTGCAAGAAATCACCGTCTCATATGAATTCACTCAAACAAGATTGCGTAAGGGGGTGAGTTATAGACATAAGAAATTATCTATAAGGGCGCAATCTTTCTTATTATGTAGTTTACCCTGCCTGCCTCTCTATCTTAATCCCCTTCCTTATATATTCGATATCATGTGCGATTTTGCACAAAATATTGAACACAATAACTAAATGTTATGAAGCGATTGTGATGAAAAAGAAAGCTATCATCCACCCGAATGTAGCACGAAGTTTCAAGGGAAACCCATACGGGCTTCTCCTAAACGAAGCTTCGCAGTTGAAGAAAATTCTTCTTGGTACGGGGATCACACCCTGAAGTAAAACCTTTCCCGGGTGGTCACTCTGCGCCCTCAATAGGCTAGAAAATGGCAGAGCGAGGTAAGGAATAACCCATAACTCAAATCCTATTAGGCAATGAATAGGGATAGGGACACTGAATTCAGTGTGCGTGTGCTATGAACCGGGACACTGTCCGCCTTCTTCCGCAGAAAGAAAAGAAGAAGAAACTTCATTAATGAAAGGTGCGGCAGTTTTTGTTGTGGTGGCCTCAGCTGGCGGCTCGGAGTGCTTGGACTCGGGCAGCATCTTCGACTTGCCGGACAGCTCAGAGCTGGTCTGCCAACTCTGAACTTTTGAGAGCCGCCTCCCAGTGGAGGCGATGCCGATGGAGAAGGTCGCCGACCACGGTGGAAGAATGAACTGTCCCCGACGGCTCCCGCAGCCGGCGCCGCGTCGAGAAGCAGCGAGCTCGAGGCTTCCCGTACTCTGGCAACGGCCGCGATTACGCTCTTCTGAAGAACTAATTTTTGCTATTCGAAAACGATGGTGAACGAACAAGTGCCTGCAAAGGGGACGTTCTAATGCAATAATACCACCAGCTTTTTTTTACTATTGCTGAAGTGCATTTGCAACAGATAAAAAGGCGCACCAGGAAGCAACTTGAACAGCTCCGAAGGTGCGCAAAGACGAAGTGTTGCCTTTCAATCATGGGAATTCACCCAATGTTAACAAGATGGCGAACAAGTATGAGGTACGTGTGGTTTTCTTCTTTCTGCCCTGCGCAGGCTTGGGCCCTAGAATTTCCTCTTACCAGAAGTAAGCTGGTGCCGTGCGACAAACATTATACCAGGCCGTATGTAAAATGTGCTTTATGCGTTGCTTGTGAAATTCTGTTCTCATGTGAGAGGTAATATATTGGGCAAACCGGACGTTCCGTTAGCGGGCAAGAAAGTTTCAGTTTGAAATTTCGATGGCTCAAAGTACCGAAAAAAGAATAGAACAAAAAATAAGCGTATACGCACTTAGACATATACTGCTGAAAGCTATTTCATGTCTGTGCTGTCAAGACTCTGAGTACAAATAAAGATCTGATTGGGAAAAAGATGTTGGAAACGTTTTATATTAATACTAAAAACGCAATGCACGCTTTAGTGATACACTGGTGTGTCTGCTCGACAATGAGGCGAGACTGTTATGTGTCACATAATTGAATGGAGCACCTAGGAGTTTACTATACGATTGTATGCTTTCTGCAGGTGTCACTTATATATATATATATATATATATATATATATATATATATATATATATATATATATATATATATATATATATATATATATATAACGCCATCGATGACATGCTCAGCCACAGAACACCACAACAATCGGGTAATCGGGGTGGGAATCGGCACTTAAGCTTTTCTTTCTGTACAATTTGACAGCTGCGTGTTCACTGAAACGGGACGAAACATTCGGAGGCATTTTCATTTCAGGGCGGTAGAGATACTTACACCTCCAATGTGCAAAAACGCAAAGCATGACAGTTAACATGCCTCCGTCACGGCAACCGATCTGTTGTGGGCGATTCCCAGTGTAAATGTGGCAGGATACTTGACTTTTGCGTTAGGATTAATATGTACCTTGAGTCCAGCTGTGGCTCGAAAAATGCGCGCGATATAAAGGCCAGAATACATGGAGCGAACCTTCACGACGAAGTTCGGGCGGCAGAAAATCTGCCACTCCGCGACGCCGTATGTTCGTTGGGCTGCGCTACATGGAGCGAAGACACGGCGGCCGCCGCCGGCGATTCGCGGCGTTGTTATCAGTGTGGCTAGACGAGGCAAATGCGCTGTAGTGAAACACATGACACAAAAAAAAAACTTTAACGACAACTATTATCACTTTTGAATTACAGAACACTCAAAAACGCGTATAATTTTGTTTACAAATGATTTCTAGTATTTTTTATGTCTTTGAGGCATTCATGTGCCGATGTAGTTTAAAGAAAGCGGCGATGCTATGCGTTGTGGCAACACTGGGCGGGAAGCCTAGTCGGAAGTCGGAGCTGATAGTGAGGCCTGATTGGCTCGCTTTGGGGCGCCGCTCGTTTGCCGCTTCCGGTATCGTCGACGCCCGACGAACTTTTCTGCGCCAGCTAGATCGGCGGCGAACGACGATTTCTCCGCCGCCGCGCGTCGCGCGTACGCCGCCGGGCGTCGAACGCCGACCATTCGTCGCATATTCGCTCCATGTATTCTGGCCTTAAAGCGATGTTTGTGCAGAAGCTCTATTCAGGAAAATTGATTAATGTTTTTGTGATCGGAAACAACGGTAGTTCTCCTATCTACTCCACCTTCGCTACCACTTGCATGAAACCACGCATTGTTACGGAAGCTAAACTGTCATACAATTACTAAAACCCCATGCTAGGGGGACACTACATATAGCACCATTATGTCTGTTTAGAGGTTGATTAAGAATTATTTGAAGGCTCTGGTTTCGTTTGTTGGGTAAGAATAGGTTAGTTATTAGCGGGGAAGTGGAAAAGGAAGTTTCTTTTTTAATTATGCGGCCAGTTGGTGGCGCTTGTCAACGTCGACATGACGTCGTCTAAAGCCATGACGTCGCCAACGTGATGGCGCCAATGTCGATGAACTTTTGCGTATTTGCACGTTATTATGGGCACAGAAGAATGTAGTTACAATTGAGTCATTGGTTTCTTTATATTGTAAAACTATTTTTGGTTGCAGAATAAACGTTTACAAGTCCCGAATGGACGCTGTCGAAATTCATGCCGTGGGAGAGAGCTAGCACGCGAAGTTCAGAATGGCGCTTGTCCATTCTTTTTTTTTTTTGGTACGTATTCTCCAACTTATCGAGTATCCACACGCAATAAGAGGGACAATTCTGTGGTAGCGCAAACGTGTTAATTCACAATACCAGCGTAGAACGAGGCTCCAGCTCATGGCCAAACCAAATTTTCTTGTTAACACAGTTGTGACTTGCAGAAATGACATTAGACAACCACTCAAGTAATCTGAATGAAGCTTGATGCATATCAGTTTACTGACTGCAGGAAGCGGAATTTTTATTTAGGGTCTCACAGTTACAAATTGCAGAAAATTAGTAAACTTCAGGAAGCATAAAGTTTACAAATCCATAACCTTGCACTAAAAACAGATAGCACATTTTGGAAAAATTGCATCCGTTAGAGCATTTGAAATGGTGAACTTTTATATATAAATTTAAAGCTAATGTGAAATCTTGGCAATGTTTATGAGGATATTGCAAAGTCCCATGCTCACAAATTAGTAGTATACTTATTATGATTAATAATACGCTACTTATGTGAGCCTTAATGTCTGAAATGATGGAGTTTATAAAATGGCGACATCTTTTTTTCACAACTTTGCTTGATGCTTTTATTTTTATTTTTTTGCGAGCCCTAATAATATGTCATTGATAGGCTAAATGAAATGCCTGTTCCCTAGCCTTGGTGGACTAGCTTTTTGTTTTACACGCAACACACTTAATCTAATTCAGTGCAATGCTTGACAGGCAAAGCAATTTCTCTGTTCTCATGTAATTTCTCCGGATGTATTCCTCTGTTCCAATGTATCAAGAAACTCCAGTTCATACGGGTTCCTGACGTAAAACTCCACGTTTATATTCAAGTTAAGTGGCCATTTAAAAGGTTCTCATTGATGAAAACCGAACGTGACTGCTATAGGCGTATTGGCTGCTAAGTTAGCATCCGCTCGTGACTAGCCTGTGGGAATGATGGAGCACGCTTACGCGTGAACACTTTAGTGCATCTGTCCTATAATTAGCAAGTTTCCCTTTCAGAATTCAGCATTTAAGAACGTTGATAATGACGTATTTGCGACGCCAACGGTTGCTAAGGCATGGAGCCATGTACTCAGCCCCTTTCGCGCACAAATAGCAATAAAGCTGTCAGCTCGATTCCTCGTTCACTACCCATTTCCATCATGTAACTAACGGGGCGTGGTCAGAATTAGTTACATCATATGAAGGCGGTGAGAAAATTCTAAGCAACAGGTTGCCACTCGTCATCAATCTTTACGGCAAATAATTTTGGCACGCCATTTATAGTACAGTTTATTAAACTGACATTTCATAGCGTAAAAGTGTCAAGCATTGATTGATATTCACACCTTTTAAGTTTACCAAGCGAAACAAGTGCGAGTGAAGCACATATGTAGGCAGTTTCTTTTAGATTCCATAAGGTATCCCTGATACGTCGGCGAGGTGTTGAAGCATGAAGTAGGGAAGGAAAGGTAGGAAGAAGAGCAGGGGAGGTTGGGTAATGTTGTGCCATCACCACAAGCCCGGATTCCGAATCTGCAAGATGCAGAATCTATCCTGCGAGCGCCCTAATTCTCCCTTCACAAGTCAAGATGCTGAGCCGTCAGGCAGCGGGTCCTGCGGGAGAAGCGGAGAAGCCTCGGCAAGCCGCAAGTTTGGACGTGTCAGCGTGTGCCAGACAGCCCGGCGCCGCGCCTCCCTTTGCCTGGAGGTCACCGCGCGCGCGAACTTTGAACCGGGTGGCCAGCGCGGTCGCTGGTTGGACCCCTCGGACGCCCGTCGTGTGCTGACTTTGTATTGGGCCGTTTGAGTAACAATGGTTCCTCGGGGATTATAAAAGCAGCAACGCGCTGCCTGAAAAACAGGATCCGCCAACCCACCGGGAGAGAGTGTCGCTCCCGACTGGGGTGAGATGTGTCACGCGTTTTCGCCGGACGTCGTCGTGCGAGAACAGTCGCGTTTGTTGTGAGCACTCGGCCCCAGTGCCGACCCGTTCATGTCCAGTATGATAACCTGTATATAATGTATAAAGTCCCTTTTGTTATTCTCATCGACGCCAGGCTCGGAGTCTTCGCTACCAACGCTCTGTCACGAAACGGGTGACGAGCGCTACGGGACCACAAAGCCGTAATCGTGGTGCAGCGGTACAAGTTCGTAACACTGGTGGCACCGGTTGGGAGTCCGTAACACTGGATGGCAGCTACGGGATTGACCGGCATCAGCTACCTCGGCGCGGTGAGTGCCTGAAGTTTACCTCAAACACCAGACTTTCTCTGACACAGGTTATAGTAGCTTAGGGAAGGATTTGGTGTTGCATTGTGATAACCTTGTGTGTTTCAAGCCTAGTAAGAGTCTTTTGAAAACCAGGGGATGCTGAGGGGGTAAACAGGGCAGTGTGTGAAATACTTGCATATGTCTTACTAGTAGTGTTATAGTAGCGTACGGCAGGTATATTCAAAAAGGGTAAACAGCAGGAGGGCAGTGTGAACGATGGAGAAGTACAAGGTGAAGGAACTTCTCGAAATTTGTGAGGAGTTGGGCATTGAGTTGGGCTCAACCAAAAGAAAGAATGCGATCCTTGAGGTCATGAGGACTGGGGACGTAACGGCTGAGGAAGCCGCAGAGGCCTGGGCGGATATCAATGAACGTCGGGAAAGGGAGGAGAAGGAACGTTGCGAGCAGGAAAGGAAGGAAAATGAACGACGGGAAAGGGAGGAGAAGGAACGTTGCGAGCAGGAAAGGCGAGAAAAGGAACGCCGCGAGGAGGAAAAGCAGGAAAGGAGAGAAAAAGAACTTCGCGAGGAGGAAAAGGAGGAAAGGAGAGAGAGGGAGCGACGTGAGCACGAGCTTAAAATGAAAGAGTTGGAGATCCGAAATAACTCGCCGGCGCCTAGTCTCACTTCTAATGTTCCAAGAATACGCGATCAACTTCCACCCTTTGTCGTCGGAGAGGATATGGCCAAATACCTCGTGAAATTTGAGCACGTGTGCGAACGGAATAGCATTGAGCGATCCCTTTGGGCACAGAATCTGTTAGCCTTGCTTCCTGGGGAGGCATCAGACGTAATAACTTGCTTATCGAAAGAGGCGTTTGAGAGCTACAGTGATGTGAAGGAAGCGCTACTGCGGAAGTACAAATTGTCGCCCGAAGCTTTCCGACAGAGGTTCCGGTATGCAAAAAAGGGTAAGGAGTCGAATGTTGACTTCGCGTTTCGTCTAAAAGCCGACCTGGTGGAATGGCTGAAGGGCGAAGAGGTTTACGACGACCGCGACAAAATTGTCGAATGCATCGCGTTGGAGCAGTTCTACCGTTGCATTGATGAGGATGTCCGGCTCTGGCTGCAAGATAGGCTAAAGGAGGTTAAGCTAAACAAGGCAGCAGAGTTAGCGGAAGAGTATTACACCCGCCGCAGCTTACACAGCAAGGCAGTGCGTGTAGAAAAAGCAGATAGAAGAGATGGGTTTTACGGGAAGCCCGACGAACGGAAGGAAATCACGCGTCGCGAGTTTCGGGACGACGAATCCCTTACCAAAGAAACTGTAAGGGAAGGACAGAATGCATCTCAGAATGATGACGATGGTCCGAAACAGCGAAACGAAATGACGCGTTCTTTTGAAAAACGGAAACCGTTAACCTGCTACAATTGCAAAAAGCAAGGGCACATCGCTGCAAGCTGCCCAGAGAGAATTGCTTTTGCAACGATACAGGAAACTCACAAGAACATACGTCTATTGGAGCCCTATGTGCAGGAAATTAAGGTAAACGGCAAGAAGTGCCGAGCACTGCGGGACTCTGCAGCAACTATGGACGTTGTTCACCCGTCTTTCGTCTCCTCGAGTGATTTTACGGGAGAGTGCGTTAGGATACGGCAAGTGGCCGAGAAGGAGAGTGTCTGTTTACCGATCGCAACGGTTATCATTGAAGGAGAGTTTGGGAAACTTAACGCCGAAGCCGCTGTGTCAGCCGCCCTCCCGGAGCAATTTTCCTACCTCTTCTCAAATAGCTCGGAGCAGCTGCTGAGGGATCAGGGCAAATCATTCTTTGCCGACGTGGCGTACATGGCCCCCACGCGATCCAAAGCGCGCCCGCTGTCGAGGGAACTTGACTTAGCGTCGGTGAGCGAAAGGCGGTGCGGCACACGGACCGATCACGGTAACTTGAGTGGCGAGCAGTCACGGGAGAGGCAGAGCTCGGAGGCTGGCCTAGACGAGCGGGTCCTGGAAGTGAGTGGGAGTGACGCGTGCAGTGCTAGCCGCGATATAGACTCGACGCCGCAATTAGGCGACGCGGGCTCCACACTCGCTCCGGTTTCCGCCAGCTGGCAGGAGCAGGCTGCAGTTGAAAGGGAAACTCGGATTCGCGAGCAACAGGAAGATTGTTCACTAGCCGATCTGAGGAAGAGCGTCAAACGGGGAGTGAAAAAAAAGGGGGTTTCATTTGGCAAGGAATCTGGCTTATCGTACCGCCACTACACGGATAAGCAGGGTCGCAAATATAAGCAGCTTCGGATTCCGCGAAAATATCGCCGGGAAAAATGAATGACCTCATTTGCTTCCTCAGAAGTATGTTTTCGGTCCAAGTGATTTCAAGGGGACCATTCTATTTGTCATTATTATTGCTGATTAATAATTGTTTCTTGTCTATTTTGTTGTGTTGTTAATTTGAAAACTGGTTGTTTGAGCCTTGTGTACTAGATCGTACACCTGCCTCTTGTTGCAGCGGGAGCAAAAAGAGGGATAGCAATTTAGTTAGGTTGATTTGAATTATGGCCTTGTCTGGTGTTTGACGGGAGACAGAGGGCACTTGTTCGTGTTGGGTGTTGCCTTTTGCCGGTCGGTTTTGCAAGCTGCAGAACGACCAAGCGGGACCAGTGGCGAGAAGCAAGGTCTTAGGAACGACCCGAGCGGAGCTGGTCAAGGTGCCTTGGCGACGACGCGGTGAGCAGAGCTCCTGTCCTGGCGAGTCGGACCAGGGCACGTGAAGTTACCTGGCGTCCCGACACTGGACGTGAACTTGGACGAGCCTGACGAACGTGCGCGCCTGGCATCCGAGCCACGTGGAGGCAGCTCGTCTTCCCGGCGCCTTATCTGAGGGCGGGGATGCTGTTGTGCCATCACCACAAGCCCGGATTCCGAATCTGCAAGATGCAGAATCTATCCTGCGAGCGCCCTAATTCTCCCTTCACAAGTCAAGATGCTGAGCCGTCAGGCAGCGGGTCCTGCGGGAGAAGCGGAGAAGCCTCGGCAAGCCGCAAGTTTGGACGTGTCAGCGTGTGCCAGACAGCCCGGCGCCGCGCCTCCCTTTGCCTGGAGGTCACCGCGCGCGCGAACTTTGAACCGGGTGGCCAGCGCGGTCGCTGGTTGGACCCCTCGGACGCCCGTCGTGTGCTGACTTTGTATTGGGCCGTTTGAGTAACAATGGTTCCTCGGGGATTATAAAAGCAGCAACGCGCTGCCTGAAAAACAGGATCCGCCAACCCACCGGGAGAGAGTGTCGCTCCCGACTGGGGTGAGATGTGTCACGCGTTTTCGCCGGACGTCGTCGTGCGAGAACAGTCGCGTTTGTTGTGAGCACTCGGCCCCAGTGCCGACCCGTTCATGTCCTGTATGATAACCTGTATATAATGTATAAAGTCCCTTTTGTTATTCTCATCGACGCCAGGCTCGGAGTCTTCGCTACCAACGCTCTGTCACGAAACGGGTGACGAGCGCTACGGGACCACAAAGCCGTAATCGTGGTGCAGCGGTACAAGTTCGTAACAGTAAAAGAGGGAAACGCAAACAGTAAGCGTGTGGGTAAACAGAAAGCGGTGAATTCCCGGTCCGCTAGTTGTGGGGACCCAAACTCCCCGCCAGCGTCAGCAGGAGAATAAAATAAGGAAAGGGATGGACTGCATAACGACGCTTATCGTCATCGCCTTTCAGATAAAAACTGGGCCTGAAGCGGTAATAACTCAAAAACAACAAATGCATTCACGCATTTTATTCGTCCCAACTAACAATTTGTATTAGTTTCAACCAGTTTATTATCTATATGCTCGGTCCATGTGGCAGTCTATTCTTGGATGATAGCTGAATATTGTGGTTCGCTGGCACCTTGCAGTTTGCGGCCGTTGCTGATCTTTATTTGGTGTCCCAGTTAACGTTTGCTAAGCGCTTTAACAAAAAAGAAGATATTAAAAACATCGTGCAAAACACTATCGTAAGACGTACGCCCCTGTGACGTGCCGGCGCAGCGCTGAGGCGTCAGCGTGAAATTCTAAATATTGAAGTTCAACTATATTTTCTCTGGTATGAACAACCTTCTACCGCAAAATTAATTAAAATTGCGTTTTGAAAGAAGTCTTTATCAGCCTAAACTCACTTTCTCTTTCCCTCTACTGTCATTGGGATTAGGATACAACTTGGTTTAATGTAGGTGTGACGTGCGTGGTATAGGTCATTTTCTAGCTATAGCTGTGCTGGCGTATAGGTTTATACCAAAGTAAGCAGCCTCCCGCAGTTTTCGAAGCTACGACTTTCGCCTTAGGAGTACTTAGGAGTTGGTTGAGACGAACACAGAACATGGTTTGGGTGGCCTCGTGGCAGACTCGTACACGTTACAGAAGAAAAGTAACCGATTACAATTACTTTCACTTCATTAAAGACGTATTTGATTACAGGGAACATGCACGACCTCAGAAAAGTATCTGAGCAATTACTAAAACGTCATCGATTACCTCATGTTACTTTCCTTTCGACCTTTATTCTTATGGCTCGAATATAGTAAATAGCCCGAGCTGATCAGGCTCTTTCAGTGCGTACTCTGAAGTTTTACACACGTTCTTCATCTTCACTAACAAATGATTTTCAAATATGTTTCCAGTCAACTTCTTTTCTTGTGAAGAGATCACCGGTGTCACTAAAAGTTACATGGGCACGCTGGAGGGAAGGGCAGTGTTGTAACAATATTAACACGTTGCACACAAGATAGTGGTTACTTAATGTCGAGGTGTTCGCGTCTGGGTCCTCTACGAAGTGCAGAGGCTCATTGTTGCTGGGCCCGGTGAAAGCTCTCCATTTAGAGCCAATGAAACGTGGGGAAAATATGCAGACCCCACAGACTGTAGGGAACGGTGTGCACGAAGCGTTCAGGAGCAAGCACTGCAATATGGTACATTATGACAAGAGACGTGCTGGAGACTTCAGTGACGAACGCGTGCTTGCTGACCTTGGATAGAAACGCTCCACAGCGCCACAGTTGGCCTTGGAGCACAAACCGCGGTGCCATCTGTTGTAATCTCTCTGTGGCGTAGAAAGCGACATGGCTTGACGCTGTCTTAGGAGAGCTCGGCATCTAGAGCAGTTCAGCCATGGGTTGATTCCGAGTGCTTACTTGTGTTACCGCAACAGCGTTAAGGGCCCCGCGTCGCAGAAAATCTGGCGTCGGCGTCGCGTGCATGTGCAGCATCGACCATCGTTTCGGTACAAAACCATTTCTAACTACGCATGCCCAACGACGCAGGCCCTCCATGTAGCGCAAGGAAGTTAAGCAACTAATTGAATTTCTCAAAGTATAAAATACGTCAGAAAAATCACAAAGTACGACTTACACACAGCCTACAGACATAATGGCGTCGGATTGAAAGTCGAATATACGAGAAAACATCATTCTGTTACGTGGAAACCCAACGCACAAACTCGCTTTTCAGCGTTTCTACCATTCATAAAGCGGTCACTGCCTCCAAGACTTGCGCGCGAAGGCGCGCGCAAGTCTCAAAGGCTACACTCTAAATACAGTTGCATCCTTAGGGGCGTGCATTTTCCACACAACGATAATCGCCATTTGTCTTGCTTGCGCTTCCTTTCTTGAAAACGCCGCGCTCGTGACTTTTCTGTCGTGATTGCTCTGTCATGCTGATAACGCGCATGCCGTTCGTGGATTGGAAGTACCGGGCTCGCAGAGCTAAAAGGAAATGCGGGGAAAACAGATGATTATCGTTGAGTGGCAAATATGCACCCCAAAGGGTGCAACTGTTTTTAGAGTTCGTAAGGCGGCACGCCCGGTACCTTGCAACACCTCCAGATGGCGCTCGCCTATGCCGCATCGTGGTCCACGCAGTTGGCCACGTTTCCACCAGAAACGTCACCTTCGTGCACAGCGTTCACCGCCAGCGTTTCTCTGTGAACATTACTGTTTATGTAGTTTCATACAATAATTACTAGAGGTAACTACTGTGGCGCTAGTGTCTACGGGAGCTGCAGTGGGAATGGTTGCACCAACAGGGGAATTATTGGAAGTACATGGATTTGCCTTGTGGGGCTTCCGGTTCTCGCGGTAGTTGTGTAAAGCCGTTGCGTTGTGTTGCCGGGGGCTCCGTGTCCCTCTCCTCCTTGCCTGGACGGGGTGGCAGCGGGTCATAAAACACTGTCGCTCGGCTGTCACCCCGCCCACGCGAAGGTCAACAGGCTTTTCCTATTGGCCGACATTTTGGCGGGATTCGGGCCCTGCTTGCGTGCACTCCGGGTAAGCGCGCGCAAGACGGGCGCCCGAGGAGACCACATCGGGGCGTCGGAAGGTGCGTACGTGTTCCTTCTCTGCCGGCGGCGGCCCCCTTTGTCCGCCGCCGGCCGATGGTTACTCCAGCTCGTCGGGGTCCCGGCCTCGGCGGGCGTGCGCGCACTCTTCCGTCGTCTCGATGTCCTGAGGCAGCGTCTGCCGATCGTGCCCCCGTCTGTTCGTCTGTCGTTTCTCTCTGTTTCCCTTTTCTCTGCTGTGGGGCGCACGATGGCAGGCGCTGACCGAAGGATAGGCAAATTCTTACTGCTGGGGGTTCTTTGTTCTTTGTTCTCTCTCTGTCGCGGTGCGCCATTCTAGCGGCCACCGGCGACCATTCGGCCATGTTTTGTCTAATCAGATCTATATTCGGACGTAATGCTAAAACATGTGTTTGTATTGAATCCCAGGTTAATAAATGTTCTTTGTTGTTTCCTGAGAGCTTTGCCTAGGGTCTCCCTTGCTGCGCGCGCGCGGTCTCGCCTCCCCCCTAAGCTGTGGGGCCGGCGGGGCGCGTACGCGCGCAGCTGCGCGTCGGCACACGGACCGGGCCGGAGCAGGCGCGGGCGCGCGGTGCCCTGCACGCGTGGCGGCTCGGAGTGCTCGAACCCGCGGTGGTGGTCGTCCGGCGCGCCGTGAGCGTCGCGGGTGAACGCCACAAATTGGCGCCCAACGTGCGGCCAGGGGCCTAATCAGCCTCTGGCCGCCGAGTGTCCGGGCCGCTGCGTTGCAGAGGCTGCGTTGCGAACGCGCTTTGTCAACCGAGCCATGTCTATCATCTGTGTGCCAAATTCCTCTATTTTCCTCTCGCTCTTCCTGTCATACCTTGCCTCAGTAAAAGTAGCGTGGTAAGCGCATTGGACAACCGCTTCGAAGTTCCGTGCTGCGAAGCGTGGACGAGGAAAGGAGTCAAGTGGCCGCCGAGATGCTGCAGTCGTCATCGATTGTGGAGACCATGCGGGGCCGGAGGTCTCGCCGATTCGTACCGGGAGGGCCGACTTTTCCGTCCTTCCATCTGCTCAACGATTCGGTGAGTCTGACGGATTTTCGTGGGGTCTCTAGCATCATTACCATTCTGGTGGCTGCTAATTGCGCGGACTGCTTGCGGACAGTGCCTCTAACGCCGGCTAATTCTGCAAATATACGCGGCTTTGCTATTGTTGGCGCGGCTCAGTGGCCTGCCCGGCAGTTGTCAGTTGCTGCGCGCCTTTCCTCACAAAAATTCAAACCGTGATAGCTGACGCACTATTAATATGCCCTCTGTCACATTTAGGAAGACCGGTTAGTGGTGGTGCCTTCTGCACCACCAATTGAGGGCAAATCTGGCAGCGCATAGCCGAGCGGAGACAAAGGCCACGAAACAGGCCCGCTCCGCGAAGAGGCAAGCGCCCCGGACATCCCTCCGTCGCGCGCGCAGAAGGGGACGCTCCCCCGCTACCCCGCGGCGATGACGGGGAGGACAGCCCGGGTGGAAAGCCAGCCGGGGGAACGAAACCCGCCACCCCCACCAAAGGGTGTCGGAATCGTCTTTTTCTATTTTTTTTTAAACGGCCCGAAGAGCGCCGAAGGGACCGCAGAGTGACCCGTTTGTAAATAATTGTAAATAGTTCTTCGACGGCCTCAGGGAGGCGGAGCGCCGGAACGTGGCTGGTATTGCACGGGCGCGGGCGCCGTAGCGTTGCTGGTATTGCAACGGGCGCGCGGGGCCGGATACAGCGTGTGTCGCTGTTGCCCCGGGTGGGTTCACTCTGCGGGGTCACAACGAGCTCGGCCGATGAAGATCGCGTGCCACCCGCTGAAACTGCAATGTAAAAGCTGTGTTCAAGGTGGTAACCCCAGTCGCCGGAGAAACGCGATTTAGCGCCACTCCGGCAAATATATCGCACGGTCATCACAGCGCCAAGGTTTTCGTTAAAATCGATTCGCGCTGTGACTTGGCCCGGCGTGGAGCGACTCTTCGTCTATCGCCGAACCTTCCACGTCTGTTCATCACATAGACATCGCGTATTCGAAGTCAATCTTGATTGGTGTCGCGGATGAACAGTGTGCGTCCGTGGAAGGAATTTCCGCTAGCGTCGAAGTCGTATGTCATCGCGCTAGTGAAGACCACGTTTACTGTGTCCGGCTGAACTCAGACGGAGTAACCACCTATACTGAGATGAGGCATGCCTATGCGGATCCACAACCTTGGATCAGCCACCCCTTTCTGTTCAAAAAGCTCTCAGCTATCCTCTTCGCTGCGTTACTTGGTTCTCTGTGTCTTACCTAGCCGTCTTAGTGTTGCTTTTGTGTATGTGTTTCCTTAGGTACGGTTCGTATTGCTTTTGTGTTATAGTCATCTATTTGTATCTATGTGTTTTGCGTTTCGGGAGTGTTTCGCGTGTGTTTTCGCTGCCGTGTTGCGTCAACGGGTGATGTCGACCTCCATCGAAGCCCGGCGACGGCGGGGCTGTGGATCGGGCTGTGCGGTCACGAAGATTGGCGCGGACCATGGCTGTACCATGGAGCGGACACCGCCAGAGGCACCGGACCCAGAGGCCATTGCCGGACGCTGTTAGAGCGGCTTGGAGTCGCACGCGTGGCATGTGGGCTTGGTGTTTGGACTCCCCGGCGATTTATCGCGTGCACATTCTTTGTACGTCATTTGAACCCTTTATGTTAGTCTCTTTTGTTTTGAGTGATGGTATAGACCAACGTTTTGTCATTTTCCCTTGTCCGCGTTTGTGTCCGAATGTCATTATGTCTCTAAGTGTTTGTCTTTTATTGTTAATCTTACATTTTCTTGTGTGCATGCTCTTATTGTGCATGTTCGCGTTAAAGCGTGGGTTCGTGTGGAATTTCTTTTGTGTTGCTGTTGTGTACCTGAGACCTCCCTATTTAATTTATTCTAATAGCTTACTTTTCTTCCTTTAATGTCTTTTTGATTTATCTTTTGGGGGCTGGTGATTTTAGGTTCAAACTGCCAATGGATAGCTCTGGTACTGCATTGTAATTATTATTTCTTTGTTCTTTGTTTTCTTTTCTTCTTTGGCTGACATCGGAGCCAACAGCCTTGCACTTGGTAGGGAGCATTTAAGGAGGGAGGGATGTGGGGCTTCCGGTTCTCGCGGTAGTTGTGTAAAGCCGTTGCGTTGTGTTGCCGGGGGCTCCGTGTCCCTCTCCTCCTTGCCTGGACGGGGTGGCAGCGGGTCATAAAACACTGTCGCTCGGCTGTCACCCCGCCCACGCGAAGGTCAACAGGCTTTTCCTATTGGCCGACATTTTGGCGGGATTCGGGCCCTGCTTGCGTGCACTCCGGGTAAGCGCGCGCAAGACGGGCGCCCGAGGAGACCACATCGGGGCGTCGGAAGGTGCGTACGTGTTCCTTCTCTGCCGGCGGCGGCCCCCTTTGTCCGCCGCCGGCCGATGGTTACTCCAGCTCGTCGGGGTCCCGGCCTCGGCGGGCGTGCGCGCACTCTTCCGTCGTCTCGATGTCCTGAGGCAGCGTCTGCCGATCGTGCCCCCGTCTGTTCGTCTGTCGTTTCTCTCTGTTTCCCTTTTCTCTGCTGTGGGGCGCACGATGGCAGGCGCTGACCGAAGGATAGGCAAATTCTTACTGCTGGGGGTTCTTTGTTCTTTGTTCTCTCTCTGTCGCGGTGCGCCATTCTAGCGGCCACCGGCGACCATTCGGCCATGTTTTGTCTAATCAGATCTATATTCGGACGTAATGCTAAAACATGTGTTTGTATTGAATCCCAGGTTAATAAATGTTCTTTGTTGTTTCCTGAGAGCTTTGCCTAGGGTCTCCCTTGCTGCGCGCGCGCGGTCTCGCCTCCCCCCTAAGCTGTGGGGCCGGCGGGGCGCGTACGCGCGCAGCTGCGCGTCGGCACACGGACCGGGCCGGAGCAGGCGCGGGCGCGCGGTGCCCTGCACGCGTGGCGGCTCGGAGTGCTCGAACCCGCGGTGGTGGTCGTCCGGCGCGCCGTGAGCGTCGCGGGTGAACGCCACAGCCTAAACTTCTCCTTCTGGCTTCAAACGGTTCTGTGACTTTGTGAAACACGTCATTTTCAACAATGTATTGCGTAATATATAATTAAATAAGCATCATTAAAATTCTCCGATGGCAGGATTCGAGCACAGGACTTCTACCACGGAAGCCTGATATTAAAATCCTTAGGCCACAGACGTATGCATTGACAAGTGATGTGAAAAGCCCTTATGAATGTATCGTGTGCATGCCAGTGCCTTGAGACGCTTGGCGCGTTTTGATTTGGCCACGCCGACAAGCTCAATCGTTTCAGTTAGTGGCGATTGTGCGTGTTCGCAGCGTCTTCTGCGCTTCGAAGAATATTGATTGCTCTGAAATTTACGACAATGAAGGCTTGTAAAGCGTAATATACAAAGCCACAAGAACGTCTAAATCCACAAGCACGAAGATCAGACAGATTCATGCACTTCCAATAATTCCTAGGGTGCACGACTGCACCTCCAGAGTTCCCTCTAGTATATTGAAGGAAACTCTATGATAAGGTTACATAAACTGCAGTTGCCAGGAAGCGTAAGAAGCAGTCAGGGATCTTTCTATGCTATAACGTGTAATTCTTAAAGTCGGAGCTTAAGCGTCCTGCAAAATTCTAAGAGTTGTATATGTAGCGCCTTCTCTGAAAAAAACCTAGCGCGTACATCTAACTCTGCAGTGTGTGGGGCAGCAAATGTTCTTTAGCGAGCGAGCAACATGGTGATCTCATAATGGTTATTCACTTCGCATGAGCTTTCAAAAGGTAGATGGGCACTTCTGCCGCAGTAACAGTGCTCTTCACAGCATTCGTCGTGAGGAGTGCGGCTTGCCACTTTCGCCAGAACTATCGAGGGACAAAGATTTATTACCGGGCTATTATAATACGTGGAACTTCGACCGCTCACAGTTTTAGCTCCTCCATCCACGCTTCCGCCGTGTGTGTGCATGCAAGTCGCAGGCATCTCTGCAAAGGTTACACTTATGTCATATCAAGCGAATATACGCTACAAGCCCTACGTGCATCCCTTGCACTGATCTTACGATCACCATATCATTTCGTTTTCAATGACATTATCATAATAAGCCAAGCATCCGGCTGCCACTTCGCTTTAGGGTACGCGTGAAAACTCACACCGGGTTTTGTCGAATACGCCCGGTAGTGCGGCACCGAGCAGTAAACCATGCTGTAAGAGTGAGGAACTAAATTGCTGCCTTAGGAATGAAACACATTATTTACTATCCTGCAATAAAGGCTTCAATTGCTGATCCAGCGAGCTGCGCTCGCTGCGGCAAAGGCGCGAATGCGAGTCACATGATGTCACTTTATAAGTCACAGCCATTGCAGCGCCAGTATCTCCAGTGGTGACCCTCGAGGCTAATACGATGAGATGTGGTGGTAGTGGTGGTGATTATTATTATTATTATTATTATTATTATTATTATTATTATTATTATTATTATTATTATTATTATTATTATTATTATTATTATTATTATTATTATTATTATTATTGTTGTGGTTGTAGTGGTGGTCATGTTGACCGCAAAGATAGCGGCACAACCCACATAGAGCGATTGGCCAATATCCGGCTGGATTTCAATATTGTGTTAGATGCATCAGCTTAGAAATCTCTAATTATGATAAATAAGCGAAAATGAGCAGGAAAACAATTACTCGCCATCCCGACCCTGCGAATGTCGATGTCCAGCGAAGCTGTTGAAAACCACCACTCCAGCTGCTGAAGAGGGTATGCAATGCTTTATTGCTTTGGCGTAATGATAGTAATGGTAGTAGGGGTAATTGGGTAGGAGTAGGACAACACGCTGCCGCTGGTCGTATTGCCGTTTCCTTTTTTTGTTCCTTTGCCGCTCCTCGTAATCACGCTGCTGATCGGGAATCATAACTATGCAGTGACCAGCTATAACGGTGCTCCACCAACAATGAACTTATTCACACGTGTGAAATCCTTCAGACGACGAAAAACAGAATCAATGTAATCATCCAAGTACTCTGCGCCTGTTAATTATGACTCGCCAACAAGGCCGAACGTCAACCATCGCTCGTAATTGCATAGAATTCCATCCAACGAACTGAAGCATGCCTTCCTCTCTAGCCTTCAGAGGAAAAAGCGAAAGAGGCCCAAGCCCAAACACGATACGTTCACGGAATTTCTGTAACGTAATTACATTGTCTCATAGTATCTTGTAATGATTTGCTTCGGGATTACAGATTAGGTGGAACTTTCATGAGCGCTAATATCGTATCACACCACATTTTTTTTTTTCATTCGGGGACCTATCACCGGGTAATTACAACACCGATGCGGAACGTTGGTTCGGTCGAGACAAGTGATGGACGTCTACCCGCAAGCCAGCGTGGCAACCTTGTAGACAACGAACGATTTGATTTTTTCGAGTTTATCTGCTGCAGTGCACGTATCGAATCAATGGCCCCGCCCCGTGAAGAGATATTTGGACACCTTTCGAAAACAGGAATATTTGACTATTCCTATAGACCATTACATCAGGCGAAGAGGAAGGGCGCGCCGCGAACCTTACCTCCTCTCTGGCTTCTGAGAGCCGGCGCGGCGCTGCATGGAGGGATGCGATGCTGCTTGAATATGTTGCCATCGCGTACTGCGGAGCGCTTTGGAGATGTATTAGCTGATTTCCGAGTAGTTTACGTGATGCCAGTTCATACAAGGTGTTAGGGGAACCACTGTGTAGCCTTTGAAGGTATAGTACTACACTATGCGAAAATTCCTCTTCGGTGCGCAAACATGCGATGTGGATCGACATTCGCCAGCCGTGGTGTTTATACGTGTTTTGAACTATTTTGGCTGTATCGGTCTCCACTCAAAGAAAAACAGTGGCTACGGGAAATTGCTAGCATCAGCTGGGAAAGTTTCTTGCTATCCGTGGTCGCCTAATTGTCATGGGAACTGGAACACAAGAGTGCTCGTGCACGGCCAACCCAATGCAACTCCAAAACATCTAAGCGTCAATGGCTATTAAATAATTGCGTCAGCCAATGGCATCGTTCACACGCATTTAATGTCTACGAGGGTATGTCTGCATTAGCTTTCTGTATAAAGCTGATGTCATGACTCAACACAGCGATCACTGTGGATGGTATAAGAGCATGATACAGATAAGCTTTGTCCTTCAGCATCGCCTCATTCCTTCGTGAAGCAGTAATATCGAAATGGCATCCCACAAGGAGAATGAAATGGCCATGTGTGCGGATACAATCTTTTGTAGAACGAATGAGTGCGTCGCAGAGGACGGGCCGACCAAGACCGGAGAAGATAATAACAGGTTTTCCTCTCCTTGCGGCTTGTAGATTTTAAATCACGTTCATTCAGATTGGTCAACCAGCCGATTTCGACGCCGTATTTCTCCCTCCCTCCCTCCCCCCCCCCCTCTCTCTCTCTCTCTCTCTCTCTCACACACACACACACACACATGCGCGCGCGCGCGCGCACACGCACGCACGCACACACGTACAAGAGATTCAGGTTAACGCCATAATAAGACCACACATGGTCATGTCGCACGTTTGACCCATGCGCTATAGAACAATGAGATGTACGAGCATAACCCAACAGCTACCACAGCTTCAGACGCTCACTCAGTCCGCAGCCGGCCTCTCGACCACTCGACAAGTGCGTTCTATGGTATGCTGACATCGCTATAGCTGAACCTATTGTATTCATGGGCAGAAACCATGTCCAACAGACGACCTAGTCATGCAATGGATTTATGCAGATAACCATTTGCGCGCTCGTCAATGCAAACAGCACAACTTAAGTTCCCTAGATCATATTGACCACTAATAAAGGTGGGGACAGCGAAAGAGAACACAAAAACGACACGGGAGGGTCGTTTTTGGGCCAGACATAAAGCCAAACTGAATTTTTTTTTAAATTCCGTAGCACAACGTATACCACGTTGTTACTATCGTCGCGTATGCTTCTTAACTTCTCAATCATATCTTAGAATTAAATTAGTGTCGCATTCATAAAATGGGTTTTTAGAAATATACAATTGATATCTGAGGCTGATTGTATAGGCTGAAAAATGTGTGCGCACATCGTTCTAAGTGCTCCGTCCGCTTGCCAGCAGCAGAAACTCCGTTAAATCCAAGTTAGATGTCTTGATCTCACGGAAGTGTTTCCAACGTAGAAGATGCCACGCCATACCCAGCAGACTGCGACAGCCCAAAACGACCGTGCCAGTAACTGTCGCGGAGCGTATACCCAGCATACAAAATGGTGCTTCCACCCAAAACAGCATTGCGAGAGCTCATAGATGGCGCCACTGCCAACGCAACATGGCGGTGCCAATGAAAAAACGGTCTATAGCTTTACCTCTATTCTCATGGCTTCGACGTGGTTGAATTGAGCATCGTCCATACAGTGAAACACCCGCGATTTTAGGCCTCTCATCAAAATTATGCAATACATATAGCTATGTTTTTCTAGATCATTTGTTTCACCACTGCGTATTTCGACGTACCCACTGCGCTCTGGCACTGAAGAAATGCAACTCAGTGATGGGTTTCATCGGAAGTGACAGTATCCAGGAGCAAATGTGTACAAGAAAAGTTACACACGCCATGTACAAATAGGAAAGGATGATCAGGAGCATACACGCCCTCTACAAATCACCCTTCCAGGACTTCGGCGGATTGTACAGTATGTTGGAATCATACTTGTACGTGACAAATTATATGTAATTAATTGTTTGTAATCAATTAGGTTTCTTGGTAATCTTGTAATTCAACAATTTTCTTGCTTTCTCAATAAAGCTCACTGTATTTCATTTATTTTTTTTCAGAAACCAATTACAAGCAACCAGTGACAGTTTTGATGAAACTGGCTCTGACAGGCGACACAGCTCTTGGCACCTAAATTTGTTGGGGACTGCACGGTTAAAACGATGAAAACATGTATATACATCGGTTACCTCCTTCCCACAGTTAGGGCCCTGCAGCTACGCCTGGATGACCTGAACTTGGTAGACTTGCACATATGCACAGTTCACCTGGAAGTCCGACATCTGAGCTTTTCTTTTATAATAAATTCATCTCCGTCTCTTCAGGAAGCGCTTATAGATGACTTTCACAGGGGTAGACGGTGCTGCTCCTCTTCGCTTATTCTCTAATTTAGAAAGAAGTTTTTGACCATTAAACTTTTCCAGTTTTTCACTGCCGTTGTCGGGAGCGCGTTTCCATAGCCCCAGCAACAAGGAAACACTGCGCTTGACAGAGAACCCACACCTGAGCATCGCCGCATAGAGTAGTCACAATCTTTTGACCAAACTGTTCTTACGTTACTATATAGTCCCTCTCTCCTGCGCGCACATTAAGCGAGTTTTCAGTCTCGCTGCAAATAATCGCAAGAAAACATCGGAAGATTACCGAATAGAGCTCTAAAAAAACATTTCATAGTGAAGATAAGCAACACGTGAAGACCCGCAGAGCACTTATTAAACGAGCTATGCCAGTACTTTTTATTTATGTATTCACTGTATAAAAGTAGAGAGGAAGGTAACGTTAAAGTAATCGATTACTTTTTTATGAATTGCTCAGTTACTTAAGTGGAACCTTATTTAGTACCAGTAATCAATTACATTTTTGAATGAAGTAACTGTATTCGATCAGATATCTTTTTTTTTATTCCTGTTAAGTGCACGAGTCTGGTTGCAATAGCAGTCTTTATACCAGAGATATATACATATGCAGGAAGTACAACTTATCATCTGTGCTTCCTTGGTGGGTATATGCAATACATTTATTAGTGTAGATATTTGAGCACGTTGGTAACATTGCCCAGCTTCATTGGTATGGTAAAATCATGGTGGAAGGTGCAAATTCTTCACTTCAGCTCATAACAATGGATAGTTCCGAGTCTAGCGCTATTATTGAGCAGCGTTGGTGGAGGTTCTGCAACACCTCTCGCAAAACTTGAAATGGTCGCTTCACATCTCCCAGAATTATACCATATAAAGGTTAAACGAAGAGTAGAGGTTAAAGCCTTGTTTGTTGCGTGATTGCCTCTTTGAAATGTCTGGCTCACGGGATGCGCAACTGCTCAAGCCGCCCTGGTCAGCGATGACTAACAAAATTTCACTCGAAAGGGAATGTCAGATCCACTGAAGCTTACGAAAATGAGACGCCTTTGCAAGTTTCAGTGGGTTTGACAGTACCTTACGTGTGAAATTTTGTTAGCTAATACAGTATATATACTGTGCTATACCATTTATGGTGTACATAAATGGTGCCTCAGTGAGGCATGCGTGTCGTAACTTGGTGAAAGAATGAAACACGCGGACACCGTTTGTCCGGCTGTAGCCAAGCCGGTGAACGTCGCTCAGGTTGGCGATATCGTCGCAGCTGCCTTTTAAAGATGAGAGCCGTTCTCCACTTGTCACGGAAGAAGCTGTCACTCACTCGTCAATTAAAGCTGCCATCCAAGCTGTGATTGAAGAAGCAGGAAGCGTCTCATACTATACCTTGTTGTGGTTATAAGCATACGGTAAAAGGAGGTTTCCTATAAAAGGTCTCGGACGTCGCCAGAACATGATGTCATCTTCTGCAGTCCCCTGCCTTGCATGCACGGTGGACGTGGCAACCAACTCTCTTTCCACATTTTGAAGAGGCGCTCGTAGCTTCTCAGCCAAAATCATTATAAGGTTAAATTTTAGTCACGTAGTTTTCCATGACGTTGCGGAATGATAAAGATGTCGGCGAACAAAAATGTGCGCTGGAAACGTTGCATGCATTTTACTGTTGTGTCTTAAAACACGTGTTGAGATTATACAGGTTAAGTGCAAGTTATATGCAGGTTTCAATCGCTGTACGAGCCGGCCTGTTGACGACCTAGATGGTGAACGCTTGTATCAACTTCAGTGAATAAGCAATGAGTGATCGCATTGAGCTAACGCACAGAAGTTCTGAGAAAGGAACCACGTGTAGATATAATGGGAAGTCCGTTGACGATTTGCGTGAGAGTAAACGCAGAAGAGGAGGTGCCGAGGTCAAATATATTACGAATACAGTAAATTATCCTGCGTGAAATGACAAAATACGCTGTTGTGCGATGAGCTGAGAGGCTAACCGCAGCCAAATATCAGTAATGAAAATGTATACATAGAGAGCTCACTTGTAACACAATTCCTGTAGTTTTCATCTTCTTTCACATGAGACGGTAAGCTGTCTAATGAGAGTGTTTCCACATTAGCAGAGTACTGAGAATTTAAAACGAAGCAAGATGTTTCCTAGCTAACGAAACATTAAAAGTGTTTTGAACTTATTGTGATAACTAAAATGTTGCATTTTCGACATGATCTTATGTTCTTTCTTTATATATAATGCTGTTTTTATAATAATGTGCCAGTTTTATGCACATCTTGCAACCTCTGCACGTTACTTTGTGCTATTAAGTTGTATTTGCTTTTACTTTGTATCACATCTTGCAAAAACCCCTGTAATGGCCCGGTTGCAGTACCAATAAATAAAAATAAATAAGCAAGAACTCTGTTCGCCAAGAAACAATGAACACTTGTATAACGGCTTGTTTACGAGTCTTCG
This sequence comes from Dermacentor albipictus, assembly GCF_038994185.2. NCBI lineage: Eukaryota > Metazoa > Arthropoda > Arachnida > Ixodida > Ixodidae > Dermacentor > Dermacentor albipictus. The sequence goes on from NC_091824.1 coordinate 129,903,195, forward strand.
TGTAATTACTTGCAGCACAGACACAATGACACAACACGATCACCACATAAATAAATCTCACGCCTGCAGACATTCGGAGCCTTTTCGAATTGCCACACGCGTGCAGCAGAAATTTCGCCATTAGCCGAAACAGACCGCTTAAATGTGCGCGGAAATTAGGAATTAACATGCACCGGAGCACAGCAGCTCCCCCCGTATGAATAGTCAAAAGCTATAAAACACTCATCACATATTCCACGCGCGTTTATCGCCTCTAATAACATACGTGTCGTTACACACACGCGTAATGTCTTTCTGCTCAATTTTCTCGGCCACGCTACGTTGGCTCAGCTGTAGGGCCGAGAAACCGAAGCCAGGAAGCGCACGCGCATCGAGGAAGCAGCACGTTTCCGCAACAACGGTTAGTCAGCGAGGGGACTGCTCTTGCGCGTTCGGCTGCTGGAAAGGAGCGTTCGGACGTTTGCCATACGGACGCGGCAGCGCAGTGTTTTTCACCACGACGGCTACCGGCAGGCAAGACCGGAAAAACAAAACCCAAGTTCGTCTGCTTTCTTTTTTATTTTATTATTAGTATTTCCGCAGTTTCTTCGCGGCTCACTCTTGCAGCGCTCCAAAAGAACGCGCCTGGTCTCCCCCAATGGCACCCGATGCGGCGGCTTCACCGCAGCCGAGGCCAATGGCGACCGCGTGGCGCGTCGCACCCCGCGTCTTACCTGACTCGCGCCTGGATTCGCCGGCGCCGAGGAGCGGCCGGCCAATGGAGCGAGCGACCAGGTGGGCCGGCGCACCTTTAACGACCCCCGGGCGCCTCCCCGGTACGCCTCCGTTCTCTCGCAAGGGCCGGTCTTCTTCTCTTCCCCTCTCCCCGCGACGCCGCCAACACCGGCCCGGCAGAGTTCCTTACCGTTGCCACCTGTCTTTGGCAGTCGAGACACGCGAACTTTCACTCGAGCCAGACTGCACGCCGTCGGAGACCGGCATGAGACGACACCATCGGGCCGAGGGATTACGAGCGGCGTCCTCCTCGGTGCAGCAGCTTCGGCCGCTCTCCTCGTGATGCCTCCGCCACTGCTCTGCTTCCGCTGCTGCTGCTGCTGCTACTTTTGCGACAGCATCTCACTGTTTTCGTGAAGTGGGGGACCCCGTCTCGCGCTGCCGCCGTTCTTTTATTTTTTGTGTGCCAACGCCTCGTCGTCGTCTTCATCCGTTCCAACGGCGAGGCGCAAGAGTGGCAGCGCGCGCAGTGTGTGGCTTTCCTCGGAGAACGATGGAGACGTTCGTGCTCATCCCGAAGGAGCTCAGTCTGGTGATCAGTGACCGCGCTGCGTCGACGACGACCGACTCTACGACGACGACATCCGGTGATCGGCCGCCAACCAAGGAAGTGACCGCGGCCGTGTGGAGCAACAGTCGCATCTCCCGCGGCACGAGGTTCCTGCCCTTTCAAGGAACTGTCCGCCTGGACAAGCTCGAGGTGTTCGGCACGCTCGACCAGAAGGACGTGAGTGTCTCTCGCTTCCTTCCCCGCGCTTTTCTTTTTATTTTCTTGTTCATCGTCCCGTCGTTCGCTCGATCGCTGCCGCGATGACGCGCGCACGTGGTTTTTCGCGACACCTGCAGCGTCGCGTCGTCGTAGTCGGCGTTACCTTCGCGTTCTTTGCATCTGGATGCATGCATTTCCTCCGCAAAACTTGAAACTTTACGAACACGTGCTTGCACTACGTGCGCGGCGATTATGCGCGTACGGGACGGACAACATGCCGAGTTGTTATATATCGTCTATCGTGCCAAATATCAAGGGAGGTATGCGAGCATGGAAGCAGCAATATTAATTTGCAAGCGCCTGTAATATATCGGCGGGTTGATTCGCGAGAAAGCGCAATACGCGCATGGCAAAGTTTTCTTTATTAATGCCATCGCATGCAGATTATATATCCTTCAAGCCTGTTATTTTGTAATCCAGATTTGCATGTTTATTATAGGAATGTCTTAGTACTGGAATCACAGAGTTGCAAAATCTCTCCCTTTCTCTCTTTTTTAATTGTATAGGTCCCTTGTGATCAGATGAAGGCCCTGTCAAGTTTTCTGGTATAGACCAAGGACATTTTAACTTTTCTGGTACCGGGCTTTTAGATGGTCAGAACCGTCAGGTGTAATTGTATTCGGACAGAATAGCATGAGCTTTCATGACGACTTAGTTTTCACACGAACTGGAGAGGGCAAGCTCATAACAAGTTAAACTGAACCTGTGCGTGGGTGGATAAGGAGCACAGGGTCGGATATTGCTGTATGAAGTTTGTGACAACACAAGGCACCACAACATATCTAACCCTCAGTCCGGGAGGAGTAAATAACCATCGCTGTGCAACTGGCATCGCACAGAACGCTAATGCTATTTATTTATTTATTTTACTTCATGACATGCGTCGGTATTCTCGAGTGGTGCCTTGTGTGAAAAATTAGTCAGTACAGCTGCATCTACGTTTTTACACTCAAAAGCGTGTCACAAAAACAATAGTCTGGATGAACACAAGCACAGTGCACATGCGTGTTATGATGCAAGAAGGAGAACTCCTTCGTATGGTATGTCAAGAAGTTTGTTGATGTTAAAAGAACGTATCTACAGAAGCTACTCCAGTGCATGTCGGCAGTTTTCTAGCACCGACGTGAACAACTCATATGTCTAAATAAATTATCGTTATATGCCAAAAGCGGGGGAAAATGGATGTGTCTGTATCATAAAGATCAGAAACCATAAATAATTATGCATGGCACGGACTGTTTGTTTTTGACCTTTCGCTGACAGCCTCGTGAATCATTAAAATGACACTAATGGATAGTGTTTTGCCGCTACCGTAATATATAACTTTCAGCATGCTCTAGTGCGCTGAACGCGCCCTCTTCCAAAATTGTAGGTTGTTCATTCTGGAACTCCACCTGACTGCTGACTTGGAATACTAAATGTTTGTCGCACTTTGCGGCACCACTCTGGCCACACGCACACACAATGTCAAAATAGCCGTGACGTATTGTGCATGATAATTAATGCTATGACGCAACAGGAGTACACAAAAACTGAAAATATATGCGTACAGGAGAGCCTCTTGGCATACAGAAAGTATAGGACGAGCACTAGACGAGCAATAGACAACCTTCATAGCGTCTTTACATAAGCGCAATGACTGATAGTTGATATTGCTAATAAGCGCTTTTATTGCGCAAGATTCAAAACAGGACAAATACAAAATAAAGCTATATTTACATATACAATGCGAAGCACAGGACAGAGTTGGATTGATTTATGATGTACAAGTGTCACAGTCACTAACTCGAGTTCTCCTGTGAAACTTTTCCTTCTCCTTTCTCTTTCCTGTGTTACGCATACAGCGAATGGCTTCATATTAGTATAGGCCTGTTTCAGCACCTTGTGCATTTAAAAAGCTGTTTTTCCAGTCAAACATTCTCTAGCCAGTTAGATTAATGTAGATAGTTTATTCCGTCAATAAGGCTGTTTTAGTGGTTGCAAATGACATTGTCTTGGGTTTTTGTGCTAAAATATGACCTATTTCACATTGTCCTAATTTCTCTCTTACATATATGCACTGTAGTGCTAGTTTACTTATGCTGTTGTTTTACTCTAAAAAAGATATTTTCTCTTATAGGTATGCAGTCCTTTGCTTCTACCCGATTTACTAATCACATCTAATCTATCACATAACATATTTTCAATCATAAACCCATGAAAAGTAGCACGGCAATCAATGGCATATAATACTCGACTTGCATAACCTTAGCCAGGATTATAGATATGGCAGCAGATGATGAAACCTCACGGTGTCATGCGCGGGTAATTCATGATTTACCATTTAATGCCTATCCTCTTAGTGGGCGTCATGATTTCTTGCTCATCAGAATCAATCTATTGCGTAGGCTGTACACACGAAACATTCTTGCTTATGAGAACTGTTTGTCATAGGCTGACTTCGTCACCGTCTCGCTTCCTACACCACTTGGCGCCGTTACTACATCAGCCATTGAGCGCAAAAGGCTTCGCGAGACAAGAAGCATATAATTACTAGCTTAGAGCTGCAGGGACTGAGCCCTCAATATTTCAAAATATATTTCTTCGCTTCAGTGCGTAAACAAGTTCTAGTGATGAAGAAACTGCAGTAGCATATAGCCTTTCGACAAAGCGCTTAACATTTCGCCACATCATCCCCCCCCCCCCCGCCATCATACATCGTCATATACGTGTCGCACCCAGTGCAATAATACCGTAGAGATTGTGCAACAAAATAACAACCGGGGAAACTGCGGGTAAAGCTTTCTGCATTCTGAGAGACAGCTGGTGTAATTGTGATGTTTAAAATTCAAAGTGAGAAACCAGGGTCCGTAATCGCAAAACTTTTCTTAAATACGTACATGCGCGTTTCTTAAAGGGCTCGCATTCGGGTGGCGGCCAGTCATCTATAGGCTTATGCAGTGGCATCATCAATGCCGCCATATTGTTGCACAGCTAGCTCATGCAGGGCTAAGCTGTGCTTTTCATCAATCCGCTATTCTCAAGCAGCACAATGGAAGCTGTGAATATAGAACAACAAAACGTCCTACGTGAGGTCACGTGACTACTCTCTATAAAGATGTTCTGATAACGACGACATCGTTGCGGCAGCTACCAATCACAATTGGCACTGGCGCAAGAGTTTTGCGAATACAAGCCGATCTTAATTGCGCAGAAGTTGAATAGCTCTTGAAATTGCATTTCATTACTTTCTGTGTATTAAGAAGTAACTTAGCAAAATTAGGCAGCGTTTAGTAACTATATACGAAAGACAGCACCAGCTTTTAGGAAAAACTGCCCCTCTCCCCTCATTCCTCGTCGATTCCTCCGCAATTTCCACTTTTATGACGGTAAATCCCCAGCATGTCTCCAGCAAATTGCAGTTAGTTTAAGAAATATCGCTAAAACGCCACGTCTGCCCGAAAACCAGATGTCCATTTTTTTTTTTTTGTTCTTCGGATGTAAACTTTTCTGTTGGAGTCATGGTGAGCAACGAGAATCTGTAGAATCTTCTATGAGAACGTAATGGCATGCCTCAAGTGACTCTTCACGCCACCACTGAAGCTCTCTCATGCGCCTAGGTGACGTCAGGTTCCCTTCCCCGCCACAACGAGCCTGAGACTCCGACCCGCTCCCATATACGACGCGCTACCTCGCATTATATATACTCAAACATGTGCCAATGGTTCATTACTCGCCATACATCTTAATACCACTATGAGCATCTAGAGGGACTACACCATCATTCCGCAAAGCTTCAACCTTCTAGCTGTAGCCGTATTTTCACATTGATCTTTTACACATATGGAAAGCACTCTGGAACTCTCCGAATAACATTCTTGTGATTTCTAGTTATCTAAGAACCCCTGTTGACGTCTAGATTTTCAGCCTTGCGGCAACCTTTATGGCTTGTACTAGCAGCTAGACATACTTTTTTGTGAAACTCACGCAATATTCAACCCAACATCTTTTTTTCTACCTTCTTTATTATTGAAGTAACTAATTAAACATCCCGGTGTGGTGGAGGACTCACAAATAGTTTCGACCCCTTGAGATTACTTAATGCACATCCAAAGCACGCTACACAAGCGTTCTTGCACAGTGTCTATAGCTGCTCAGAACACGGCCTTCGTTGCGCAGCCCGGAATTAATCCGGCGGACTCGTGGTCATCAGGAAAATGCAATCGCCACTGAGCTACCGTAACTGCAATAGCAGCCTACAGTAATAACATCTGCATTCAACTGCGACTTTGGATTACGCAAGCACTGTGACTGGTATCAACGCGTTTAGTTCGTGATCATACTTGACGATTCCACTGAAATATAAGTAAAGCGCAGAAGTTCATGAGCGGGCCAATTATTAAACTCACGGGATTTGAAAAAAAAAATACATTACAACGATTACTAAAACGATGTCTGTGCCGTCCAACACATGAAATAAGATACACGGGAATACTGATATTTTTTTTTTCGTTTTCAGCTACAGTACATAACATTGCCTATACAGGACGAAAACAAATATCAAAATAGGACCAGCTACACCCGCTTGAGATTCGAACGTGCGAGATATTGTGATTTACTCGGCTCTATAGAATGTAACACAGTATAACAGATGAGAGTATTGCGAAACTCTCTGAACCGAGGTTTCTCATGTTCAGTTTGTCTGATTTAAACGCTATTCCAACGAGTATATTATTATAGGTCGAATATCTGTTACCCTACGGGTCTTACAAAATTCCGCTATGCCATTGCAGGATTTAGAAGGGCTGCAGGTTTCATCACTCAGGTAAATTCCTTAGGACAAAAAATTACAATGCTGCTGCCATTACTCACTACGTACGAGGGCGAATCAGAAAGTCCTTGCCCCCATTTTTCTTTTAGCCAAAAAACAGATGTAAATGCGAAGTCAACATATCCATTCCCTGCGGTGGACCTCTATTGGACAGGCCCGGTTGTGGACATTCTTCACACGTCCACGGCGTACGCGCGACGAAGTCTGACTGGTTTTCTATGGATCAAGGGACGAACACCCATCGAAATCCACAGGGAAATGAAACCCACGTATGGAGAAAGGTGTCTCGGTTTAAGAAGTGTGAGGTGGTTCTGTTGTGAGCTCGGAAAAGGCCATGAAGACTTGCATCACAATGAGCGTTCGGGGAGCACTAATTCTACCACAGAGGCATCTCAAATTAAGTACTGCGATGGAGCAAATGTATGATCCTGTGTGGGGACTAGGTAGAAAAATAGTGTAATGTACGTAGAAAAGTACGTATATTTGTAATTACCCGTATGTACCTTATTTTGCCAAATACAAAATAGGGGCGGAGACTTTCTTATTCACCCTCGTAGAATCTGACTCGTTCCTTCTAGACGTTCCTTCATTCTTGATGCCTCAGGAGTGAATTATACGCTGATCACGTTTCCTTCCTTGGCACAAAGCAAACTATATAAATATATCTCACTCGCACGTGCCTGTCTTATAAGAAGAAAATACAGAAGTTTTAAGCCTCTGTGATATATTTCGACGTGATATATAAGAAAGCCTATTTGTCAGTCATATATACTTGTCTTCAAGTGCAAAACAAACTTTCTGTTTATTGTCTTAATAACTGTGTTCGAGGAAACTGTATCAGCTACCTCCTCTTCTCTAAATTCACAGATATACTTGAAAAACTTTCAAGCCAGAATTATAGAAGAAGCTATGGTGACAACAGCTCTATAGTTCACATACAGTCAACAAAAACAAATGTTTTCCGGCAGTTCACAAAAATTGAACTTTTATCTTGAAGTACAAACGACGTTCCTCGTTGGGGGAAAACACAGCGCACACGATAAAACCACACGATAGCTATGAAAACAGGATAACAAAAATGTCTTCAGAAAGAGGGAGATATCTGAAAATATTTTAAAGTTAATTACCTATACAAATACAACACCGTGATCAAAGTTACAATAATAAGGTTTAGTAACATTTAGATAGTATTAATGATTCTCTAGGAAACTATACTAATGCTCTTGCTGTACTGAAACCTTGGTTTATAGCGAGAAATATGTTGCATTTCCTATCCGACCATACAGTTTTCATCAGAAAAGTGAAGAATGGACACATACGTTGCTTTTATTCTTTTTAATATGTTGTATTCGAATTTTAAGTGTTTTTAGCGTTTATTTCCTTCACTGACGCTACATTTAATAACGAATGCTACCAGTTGATTATAAATTTATAGCGCAACCCCTTCAATAAAGTGGTTGTCTTACGAAAACCATTCTTAACATTCTGTTGATTTTCCTGTTGGAGTTTTATATCCTCAAGAGTCTTTCTCTAGAATAGGTAAACAAAAAGCAGCAGCACTCTTAAGCGCTATACGAATACGGGTGTTGGCACTAGTTTGTATCTTAAGCGGGCAAATTGAAGGTTACGCTTGAACAAGAACCAAACTCGACAATAATTACTAAAGGAAGCCATTATTGTTTCCCTAGGACGAAAATATTTTATGTTCAACGGGTGAATACAACACGGGACGAACGCAGAAATAGGGTCTATGCTTAATACGAATGAACTCTTGCTTCAAGGTAAGAACTTCATCTCGACTAGATCAACGCCCTGAAATATCATATATACTGAATAAACTCTTAATTCAAGGCAGGTACATAATCTCGCGTACGATTGGCTAAGTTCGTGATTGCACTTCTTTGGACTTTTTCTTCGTCACACACATATACAAAAATAGCACCTGACACAAGCCATAAGACTGTGTAATACCCTAGTTACAGGGGTAGCTTAACCGCGGTTAAACTTAACCGTGGTTAACTCGCTCAACCGTGGTTAACGCGAACCGTAGTCCGCCAGAGTTACACGGGCTACCGCGATCACGGTTAATGGTCTAATGACGCGTCACGTGATCTCTTGCGTACAAGCTTCATTTTGAATAATTTTTCTCCCCTGCACGGTGTCTTTCCCAATATTGACTTACCGATGACGTTTGTTTATGTTGTCGAGCTTCAGGCGCACTTGCATCGTCGAGTATGGTCCTTCGTCGGCGGGAACACTGGCGTTGAGCGTAACCGTCATCTATGTGGAGACGCGCGTTTCGACTACCTGAGCGCAGAGCGGCCTAACCGTAGTTTCGCCTGCCGTGTAACCGCGTTTAGCGATAACCGCGGTTAACGTAACCGCGGTTAAGGTCACCAGTGTAACAGGGGTATAAACTGTGTATAGTAACAAGAAAAAAGCACTCAGTACCTTGAATAACCAAGTATAAACGAATATTTTCATTTATTATGCTCAATGACACAGAGGCAGACACCTCACGCACCTAGCGGTGGGATATTATTCAGCGCCCTTTTCTCTTTTCCTTTTTTTTTACGAATAGAAAAATGAAACGAGCAAGATAAGCCCGCAGAGCGAAACTAAAGCGCCCCATATCGTGCAGCCAGCAACCAGAAGGCGCAGCTGACCGCCGTAAAAACCGCAGTAGCGCGCGCATGCACACACAGAGTAGTGTATACCCGTTAATCAAGCAACCACGCCGGGCTCGACGCAGTGACAAAGGCTCGCGTGGGACGGCCGCCACGCGGAAGGCCATTCCGCGCGCGGGCCGAGCCTAGAAATGCGCGAACAGCCAGTCAACCAGCAGCGGCTACAGCAGCAGCAGCCCTCGCTCGCGCGCGCACTCCTCGCTCAAGCACGCAAGTAATAAAAGTACTGTGCCCGCGCGCGCGTTATACGGAGGCTTCGGGCGCCGCAGAAAGGCGTGGCACCCGACACCGGTGTCGCTCCCGCGCAGCGCACGCCGCGAGCCTCGAAGTGTCACCACAGCAGAGCGCCCCGTGCAAGTGACATGCGTCTTCACTCCAGCACGAACCCGCGTTGGGAAAGACCGGGGACTGCGAGTGTATAGGGCGGTGGCGACGCGATGTCGCGTCGACGATGACGGCACCCACCCCCCTTCGTCACCTCGCTCAGGCTTTTTCAAGAAGGCCGCCGGTTTCGAATGTCCGAAACTCGTCACTCGTCCGCGTCGATGACGACTTCTCGACGCAACGACGCGGTCGAAGGAGGCGCGTGACACGGGCTCGCGCGACAGCTCTGTGTATAGGCACGCGTGAAAACCAAAAGGCGGGAGGAAAATGGAAGCGAGGAGGAACCGTGCCTGTAAGCGGAACCGGCGGCGCGGCTTCTCATGCGTCACGCAAGTAACGTGAGACGATGAAATAGACTAAGAGAAATACAACACGCTGAATGCTTCATATACTTACAGCGCTTCGTGAAGCAGGCAGCTATAATAACACTTCGTGCCCGGAAAAAGACGGCTGATGTTGATAGTTTTTATGAAAAAAAATTAGGCTCGGCAATCTCAATTACGCTTCATCACGGGCTAATTGTTCTACGCTGGACGATTAGCGAAATGTGAGTGCGTTTGCATCATGTCATTACATCAAATCAAATCGCTTAGACATCAGAGAGACATGGGAAGGAAAGCGTATGACGGTAACAGCAGTGTTTTATCATTGTTCCTGTGATTTGAAGAAAGCGCGTGCGCACGACTTCCTGGGCTTTCCGTTCAGGCCAGTTAACATTGTACAAGACGAAGGCGGCCCGAATAAAGAACTCGCACCTTTGAACACGCTCTTGTGATTAAACATACACGCGTTACCTTGAAGAAACTGTGAGCTTCTCTCCTATATGTTCTCCAGCCTGTTATCTTCAAACTACGTTATAAGTAAGTTACAGTCGTGTTGCGTGATTTCTCAGCAACCTTAACGCATTGAATGGTGAGGCATCAAAAAGGAGCAGTTGATTTCATGCCGTAAATTGTGTTCCTTTCTGATAGTTCGCGATAAAGAAAAATAGCGGCAATTGTAAAGGACTTACTTCTGTCATAATTTCCGTAGTTATGTCAAGTTCAAGTAACACCGTAACCACAACCATTACCAAATTTGAACTGAGTGCTTATTTTTATGCTGTCACATGCAAAACATAGTCGGGAAAAGAACGCTGTCAACACAGCAATGCCTGGCAGCTCTAAGCAGAAAATACATCCAAATGCGCTCTATATATTTGGTCGCTCCTTTCATTGAAGAAGCGACCAAATATTGTGGCGAGGTTTTAAAATCGGTAGCATATAAGGAAGGGAAGCTCAAGACTGCGCGCTGCAGGGCAGCCGATCCTGGGCTACTTATAACGTGCCCAGCGTTATTCTGTACACGTGCATGTATAAAAAGTACACGTATAGTATATAAAAAATACTATGTATGTCGACGAGAGAAGTATAAATAACAAATCAAGCACGAATGTTCAGGTGAGTATATATCAGCAAAACGGTAGTTACAGTCTCAATAGGCTTTGTTCTCGTGTCGCCTGTGTCGTGTTACTTTTTCTATCCTGTCAAAAAATGTTGCGCTCTTTGTGAACAATTTAAGAACTTTAGCGATATGTATATATAAGTCTCGTTACCACGTGTACTTGCTTTGTTATGAGCAGAACATATGGTCCTATTTCCCGTTTATAGAGCTCTTATTTTTTTTATACACAGGGCGGAAAGAAAAAGCATGTTTCTTCCGATGCTGCTTTTCGAGCTGACATTGTTAGCTTTCACCACTTTCCATTTACTACGATCTACGCTTCAGACACGTTTGATCAAGTAATTACGCGATCTGTCATATCTCAGACCACACCCATAGAAAATTTATCGTAAACGATCTGCGACGTCTGCAAACTATCTGGGCCATATTGCGAGTGAATGGGGTACAAATATCGCATCGCTTATACACAGCATTAGGTGTCATAAGTGCGTGTGCTGAGCTATATGAGTAGCTCCTAAGGTATACCTGTAATGCGTTGCAGTCACAATTCTTGTGGAATAATATACGCTAATATGCCTGTCTGCTCCCGAATATTTCGGTGCGCTTCCTTGACTCTCACGCGACCTAAATAAACCCTGAGTCACTGGTGGGCGTCCCAATGAATGGGATGGATCCCTTCAATGCAAATTTGTGTTCATCCTACCAGCGATTCATCGAACTAATATTCTTCACATGAACGAATTTCTTTCTGAAGAGGCCCAGTATTGGGCTTGCAGATGCACCCACATGCCGTCAAATGCTTACAAGGAAGGACAAAGCTTATGCCGACTTAGAGCAATGAAACTATGCACAAACACTCCTATGCTTAAACGCGTAACCCACTTGCTGAGAACCTATTTGCAATGTCACGTGCTAAAGGTTGTTCTCATTCATGGTCTACATAGATCACAAAGGATGCCATTTTGAGGTCGGGCAGCTACAACTACGAAGTGAATTTAGTGAACGCAAGTTTTTATTTCCGGTTTCGTGCGTGTATATCATGGAGGAAAGAAAAATGTAGGAGGGAGCATTACGTCACGCAGCCAGCATTGGCAAGCGAGCGCTCCGTGAAGCTACAGTGGTGGGTGGCTGAACACGTGACCTCTTACGTCGATATCACGGACTAGGGTGGTTGCTTGGGCTAGTTGGTAATTCATGATCAAAAATAACGTACAGCGCAAAGGACAAGGACAGCGATAGACGACATACACAGCGCTGTGAACTAGGGTGGTTGCTGTGTATGTCGTCTATCGCTGTCCTTGTCCTTTGCGCTGTACGTTATTTTTGAGATCATGGAGCAAGAATCTATATTTGCTGAGAAGTTTGGTTTCCAGCAGCTACGTCAGTAGTTTTTATTCGGTGAGCATTTGTTCAGCTGCCCTGCCGTGGCTCTGCCTGCACAGTTGGAACACTAAAACCTACACGTGATCACACTTTGACGTGTTATCACGTTTTGGACAGCCCGGTTGGCTTCAATCGCGTTGCTGTATGCTCCCTTCTACTTTTTTCTTCTTTCACCCATGGTGTATTTTGCTTCAGTGGCTGCCAAATCGAGCCAATTAACCATGGTAAAGTCACAAAAAGTTTACCCGCAGCATTTTGCCGTTTTGTTCTGCATATTCTCGTTCAGTATGTTACGCCTATTAAAGGTACACTTGCACTCGCCAACACCATGCCGAGGGATCTGTTTTATCATAACGCTCACTTCATTTGACTAGACAGGTTCGCAAGCCGTTGAAAGACACGAGAGTATTGTATTCCACGCTAAGCTCGTTTTTCTTCGAGAACGTCCCATATTCGCAATCGCTTCCCCGTCGTGAGTTCTCTGCGACTAATTTCGTTGATTAATAGGCTCCAGGCACCGGAACAATAGGTCGTATACCTTTTCGTCTTCCCACGGTGTCTAATGTTCCAACATGCATATGAGTGGCTATGAGAACTCGCATACCTATGCTTCTTCTCCCCGTCGTACCTCACTCCCCCCATCTCCCTAGCACCACTCCCTTAACAAACAAACAAAAAAATGAGAGCAATAAACTGTCACGCATGACTCCGCATTCGAAAAACTAAATAAAGAAATGAGCTGTACCATGTGTCGTGCGCCAGAGAGCTGAGCACACAAGACTTCATATCCTCACCCTCGACTTTTGGAACGCGTACTAAGAGCCCTAAAACATAATAGACCGACTGCATTCAGGACGACCAGAGGAAGAAGACCCGCGCTTGATTGTTTTCCTCAGCGCGTGTTCATTTTCTCGTCTTTCTGCTCCCTGTTGCCCTTTTCTATTACAAGGTGGTACGCGCAGTGCGCGAATACGTGTGCGCCTTGCGAGGCAGGCGAGCGCGAAAACCGCAGCCGCGTTCGGTAGCTCACAAAGGGGCAGCAGCAGCAGCTCAGGAAGCCGCTTTGCCACCCGTCCCTGTCCCGCAACTAATTATCCGAGCCGGCGATGGGCGGAGACGCGGTCCCGCCGTACACACCAGGCCTTCGGGCCCTCACTCGTCCCTCGGCAGTCTTTTACCTTTGTTTTCTCTTGGCTATTTCTCTCTCCCCCCCCCTCTCTCGCTTCTTTTCTGGTTGTTTCGCTCTCCGCGGCGTGCAGCCATTTCGGGGGGCTGGGAACCGAACGCGAATGAGGCAGGCGCAGCAGTGACAGGGTTAATGCCGCCGATGAACTCTCTCGCCGAGAGCACCGCCGAGACGGCGCATTAGAAAACACGCATGCCCCTTGGGATGAGGCGCCGGGAGGTGGGGGAGGCTGCGGCGTCTCCTCAGCAGCCGCCGAGACCGACGTGGCTGCGGGGCAACGCGGCGAGAAGGACGGGAGAAGGCGAAGAAGAAAAGGACTATGACGAATGGGCCCCCGCAGCCTTCCCCCGGTGGCAGAAACTGAAATGCGCTCCCGATGTTTTGCGTTATGGCTCGCACACGCAAGTTTACCTCGGCCCCTCTCGTGTTCACCTATACCACTTTCTGTGCCCACCGCTTCGCCGCACTTTCTTTTTTCATAATTTCTTTATTTTTACGTTGCTGTTGTTTTCTGTTTTTTTTTTCTTTTTGTCTGCCATGTGTTCGCCCTTCCGACTTCTCCAGGCAGTGATTTCATTTCGGAAGAGGCTGGTTTCCAGCATCAGGCCCCTGCGAGTTCTTTCAGCATTTTGAGGCAGCATTTTGCGTGGAGTATTTCTTCATTCTCTCGAACACCGAACGAACCACTCAATTCATTGGCTGCGATTCGAAGGCCTGTACGGGGGCACTTAGAACGTCTAACCACATATCCTACCCACTATATATATATATATATATATATATATATATATATATATATATATATATATATATACAAAGTAGCTGTTATTTTTTGTGCCAAACGCCGGTCTCCGCAAGATGCCTTGATCTGTTGTCGATGCCCGTTTATCTCGTTGTTTGAGTAAGGTGTGTTCTCTATGCCTAAATTCTAATTCTTACCTAATCGTGTGGAGTAACATGCTAGACCTTTCACAGATGTGCCACACCACCCACATTTCATTAAATAATATTTCTGGCTCTCCTCTCAAAATTTAGGGCCAGTCAGTTTTTGGCAGCTCTTATACCTACCAGGACTGCAGAGGGCCTCTCGCATTATTCGTTTCTGCGTAGACAGATTTTACATGAAAGACGGCTGGAGAGAAGCAATGTCGTTAACTTTACTCAACATTGTAGCACATGACTTAGTCATGTCGTGCAGTCTGATTGCTTGTACCTGGGCTCTATAACAGGGTGCATGCTCAAAATCGACGATTGAAAAATGCAGCTTCATCGTGGCATATGGGAATAAATTCATCGCCGGGAGGTTGCCTCTCCTGGATGACTATTGGTTCATAAATTAGTTAGAACGGCATTAATGGTGCCTAGTTACGGAAGTTATTATGCTTGGATGTTTTGCCCGTGTATATTGTAACGTATGATTATTCTGCACCTTTTATGATATACGTCTTATGCATATTTTACATATGTAAGAGCTTCGCTGCTGGTAGGCTTTGGCAATGATTAGCGGCAGACAGTCCGCCGTTGTTCATCATGCCCTGGGCGTCAACTATCAGGCGTCAACCTCTGTTCTGGTATAGCAAATACATTAGAAAATATGATTTTTGATGTCCATGCCAAGAGCTCCTCCCGACGTTTGTTTCTTTCTTTCTTTCTTTCTTTCTTTCTTTCTTTCTTTCTTTCTTTCTTTCTTTCTTTCTTTCTTTCTTTCTTTCTTTCTTTCTTTCTTTCTTTCTTTCTTTCTGCGCCTCATCGGTCACTGCACATTCCCAAATTTGCATCAATGCCAGTCCACTCTTGTTGCGAGCATGTTCCGATCGTTCGTCTCTTAATGTGCGACCAGGCATCACGCACAGCCTGCTATCACGCAGTTGTCTAACAGCAGCCAACGAATCCAAAGCCGCGGAGCTCGATTGGATTCTTAAACGCACATATTTCTTTAGCTTTTCTTTTTTTTTTTAAGCTCTGCAGCGCAGGCTATAGGCCTATCATCCGAGCTCAGCGCAACTCCGGCTCGCCACGGGTGTCATTTCTCCTGACGCTGGCATAATGCACTCCTCCCGCGAGGGTGTCAACTGAATCACGCCGGTTTGACAGCTCAATACACGAACTGGCGCACGCGCATGCAAAAGCACGGGCGCGTGCCTCTGTATACGTAGTACATATATATATATATATATATATATATATATATATATATATATATATATATATATATATATATATATATATATATATATATATATATATATGCGCGGTGCGCCGAACAAGTCACGCGTCCTCCGACGTCTCGTAATCGTCACCGCCGCATATCGGAAGCGGCGGTTGTTATTTCTGCTTCTCCATTTATTTTCTCTCGTACTTGAGCGCTCCTGCCTTCGTATACGCGAGCCTTTCGGAGCAACCCCTTTTGTTGTACCTCTTTCCTGACCAGAAAGCTATTGTTACTGCGCCTGCGCGTAGAATATTATAGACTGGATACTTTGCCGAATCCGAGGCGCGCCGGGTAGTTATCTGCGCAAGGCAATTTTCAAAGCTGGTATTTTTTTTTTTTTTTGCCTTGATTGCGAAGGGCGTGCATACCGTGTTTCGCCCTTGATGCGCGCTGTGTACGTCACGCTTACGCAAGAAACGCCAGCAAATAAAAAAAGAATCAAGGGCACTCGCGCGCGCGCCGCCTCACTTATAGAGAGCCACATTGATAGGTTCATAACGTAGCGTATATATCTATGCGTAAACGGCTGGAGATCGCGTGACCACGTTATAAAATGTGACCACGTCGTATCACTGAAGCAAATATAACTTACTTGTCACAGACTAAAGCAAAAAACAAAGCATGAATTGGCATCTGTCGCCAATATATGTGCTATTTGAACATGGTTAACGTGAAATGCAGAAGACCGCAAGCGCCTACTTATAGACGTGATTAAGAAATCAACGTTCGCAAGAACTTCAGAGATTAAAAGAGATGTCAAGACTGAAGCACGCAGAGTAGAGTCTGGCGTTATGAGTATGAAAATCACGATACGGTTGATAAGGACGCCGTATTAGAGTCCTCTGGGTTAATTTTTCACCCCGTGTGGTTCTTACCGTTCACCTAAATCTATATATGTAAGCACGCAAGCGCGTCTTTGCATTTCTCCCTCATCGACGAAATGTGGCCGCCGCGGTTGGGGTCGAACCCGGGATAGCTGCGCAACGCCATATCGACAAAGCTACCATGCACTTCAAATGTATAAATCCACATGTACACACGCTTATCATATTAGCGCTTCCCTCATAGTTCTCCACTCTGCAAATTTTTATTTAGTGATAAGTTGGTGTTGACGTTACATGTTTGTTCAGTAATTACACGTTGTCCATGACTGAATAACAACTGAAGATAACCAAATACAACAGTAGCTGACTGCTACAAGCACTTTAGAGGAATAGCTCTGATCGTAAGCATAATCTTCACCGTACTTCGTCTTCTTTTGTGAAAGAAAAACTGTGTTCATCAGGTGTGCACAAAAAAGGGTGATAAAGTCACGATAGCATAATCTACGAACTGATTCGGCAAAAATACTGGACATGATCAACGAGCGTCTCTGCAGCGTTCGCAAGTTGGAAGGGTGTACTGGAATGTCGTTTTTAGTGAAAAATAGGCTGTGGCATATAAGATATATGGAAGCCCGCAAGGTGTAGGAAGGTTCATGAAAGAAAAAAGAAATGTCATCCACCCGAGTGTGGCATGAAGCTACCTTGGAAACGGCTAATACGGGCTACTCAAAAGGAAAGCGTCGCAGTTGAAGAAAACCAGAACATTGCGATTGTCTGAGGCGTATAATATGGCCTGGGAAATATCGGGACCTTTCAAAAGGTGGGAAGTGAGAGAAGTG
Source organism: Dermacentor albipictus (assembly GCF_038994185.2). NCBI lineage: Eukaryota > Metazoa > Arthropoda > Arachnida > Ixodida > Ixodidae > Dermacentor > Dermacentor albipictus. The sequence goes on from NC_091824.1 coordinate 129,920,506, forward strand.
AAAGTACGCATAAGTCGTAGTTCTTCAAGCTGGGCTGCATTCAGAACTGGTGAGAGGAAATTGATTCTATGGAAAGCTTGCTAATTCGTGCGCATACCCTACGCGGTTTCTGTGTAGAGCTGTCGCTGGTACGCTGGGTATCTGAGGCGAGAATCACAAGGCCAAACGGAAAGCGAATGTGGAGGCTAAAAGTGGCTCAGACGGATTTCCCCTGTTAGAAACGCCAGTTAAAGTTCTACGGCAACGAAATCCAAGTGACGCATTTACTATCCTGAAATTGCGAGTATATCTCAATGCCCAGTAGCCAGGAGTGGAAAATGCCCGCGCATCAATTTCTTCTAGGAAAATTCGCCTCTCAATGAACAGTCCCGGCTGCCATAATCTGGATTTACATGATTTACGTATGTGCCACGCTTGCTTTTTCCCTACCAAAACTGCATGCGTGAGATCTGTACTATTAGTATTTTCTAGCTAGGTCTCGTTCGGCTGAACAATTTATCCTCATTAGTATGATACGTTACCGCGTGCTTAGCCGTCAACGACACTGCTGCAGTCGGGATATATATCACGCGAGCCTTTACAACTATAGCTTGGCTAGGCATCAAGCTTGCTTAACTTTCCTTAGTGGAGGTTACCAGTAGATGCCGTTAATGTATCCTTGTTCTGATAACGACACTGCCGGCGACGCCAACCCAAATTTCCCGCCTTTTCGAGACCATTTGTCCTGATTATGATCACGTCGAGACGTACATGCGGGACGTGTCTCAGCTCCACCCATTATCCAGCTATCATTACACAAGCATGCGCGCCTGCTGCCACCGCTGTGCTAAATGAGACACATTTAAAGCCAACACTTGACCATTGAATACCACTGCGCCATTTTCGCGATGTCGTGGTATCTCTATATTTCCTAGGTAATTGCTGCGGAGTACTTCACAATGCATCGCGGTGCGCTAAATTGTCGCCTTGCTTCATGGATATATGCAAAACCCTCCTTGCACACTTATCACAAGATTACGCTTTTATTTCTTTTTTTTTTCCTGTGGACGGCAGCTAGGGTTCACTGCTCAAGACACCATGTACACCTGGTGGCCTAAGCTGCATGGTCTCTTTACAAATACGCCAGTCCTTGTGCTTTAGAGCTCGTTTCTCTTGCAAATGGCCTCCACTGGCACGAGGGACGTGGTCGGGAGAAGCCTGTCCACTTAAGTTGATAGCATTTCTAACTTTTTTTATCGTACGTAGTCCTTAACACTTACAACGCCCAGGAAAGAAACCCACACCATTTGAGAGAGAGAGAGAGACAAATGACTCGGCTGAAATATTCCTGATCAGACAAATCAAGCGCACGGACGATGTAAGAGGTTAACCTGGCGGGTAGAGGAAGGGGAGAACAAATTGTGCGCGCGGCGAACACGCGTCCTCGCTTCGGCAAGTAACCGTGCCGAGAAAGAAAGAAATACGACGAGAGACACCCAAAAAAGGGAGAAGGAGATAAACGCGTCAGGAAGCGATGGCAATATCACCAGCGCCGCAGCTTCAACGCGTCACCGTCGGCACCACCAACACCACCACCCGTCGTGAATACGAACCACATAACTCCCGAGCTCGCCCACACCCGTCGACGAGACGACGGGACCATATAGCAGAGGAACGCCGATTGGGCATGTCCTCCGCCTTCCCTTCTGTCTTTACCTCTCCCTTCCTCTTCTTCGGTGTACCCGCGTCCGCCGCGTGCTCTCGCGGTGCCTACGCAAGCAGCGAGCAGGCGTGCTTGTCGCGCCGTCGGCCCGCAGCTTGCACAAACACACACACGCTCGCGAAAAGCGCTCGCCGGCCGCGCTGCCCCGCTGCGCCGTTTGTAGCTTCTTTCTCCGGTCAAACAACTCGAGGGCCTCTTCTTTCTCCCTCGCTTCTCATGGTGCTCGTGCGGAAACAGGCGTTCGTGCACACAATAGCCAATATGGGTAACTGCCCGCACGGTTCTGAGCTGGCCGCCTCGCGGCGGACGGTCCCTGCCGACCAGTCGAGCTACAAGCAAGCACCGCTGTTGACGCGCCGCCCGCGACCGCCAAGGAGCTCTCGAGAGAGAGCATGCCGCACCGGTCGCGCGCGCGCCTTGCAAGTAAGCGCGTCGCGCGCTTGTTCTGCATGCCTGCCGAGAGGGAGCGGGGAAGAACCCTCGTGCAAGCATGACGGCATTATCGACGTTCCGATTTGATGGCGCAGGCATGTGGAGAGATCTGCCGCCACTCGTGCAGGTGAGGAACGAAAAGTCTAATAAAAAAAAATTGAAGAGTGTGTAGAAAGAATCAAGATTTGGTTGGAAGGTGAGGGTAGAAAAGACAGGGCAAGGTGAGGGAGGAGGGGGGGGGGAAGCTGCGACAGCGACAGAAAGACGACGGCTCCCTACTCGGCTTTCGGTTTGGAGACCCTTTGTATGCTCGGGCGCGCGAACGCGTTCAATAGCTCGCCATAGTTGTAGTACACATACGTGGAAGGTGTCGGCGGGTCGGCTGTAGACGCGCGATCTGCGCCGTCGTGCCGCCACACGGCCAGCACGCGCCTGGAGCGCTGGAAAAGATTCGGACGGGGCAAGGAGCCCAGCCGCCGCTGACGCGGGCCGACCGGATCATGTTTGCCGAGCTTATTCAGGGTCGAAACACGCATGCTCGCCTGCCAGCAGCGGCGCTTTCTTGGCTTGGCCCAGGGGAGGCGGCGATGCGTCTGTGTGCGCGCCGTCGTGGACGAGGTCCCGCGTGCACGCAGATCTACGAGAACAGGCTGAGCCGCAGCTCCTGAAATTCGATGGTCTCCACTAGAGCAAACATTTCTCGTGTCAGTGGGCGCTGTTTGTACCACTATTCCCGCGAGATGTGGACGTCTATTACTCTTTTCTTTTGCTTGTTTTGCCCCGCTCTTCTTCGTGATTGTATTGTGCTAGCTTGTGCGCTCTAATCCGTGTTCGCTTGGGGGTATTGGCTTTAGCTTCGTGAGCGCGAACTCGCGGCAGTTTACTTTGGAACCGTCCGTACCGTACCTTCTCACACGAGGAGAATCACTCTAGACATTGAATGAGATAAAATACAACCAGGCTGATTAATAAAAGGCGCGCGGTATCAAGAAAATACTTAACTCAGTAAGGTTGCGCTGGCACAATGACAGAAGTAGCACTGAGCCTACATTCAGCACTTGCAGTGTACACATATATCCTTACACCAATATATCATAATCACATCAAGGCCTGCCAGTGACTGATTCCCACCCCTGATTGAATCACACATGTAACTTTCGTCATTCTCAACGGAAATGACGCTAAGTGGCGGAGTTGAAAACTTAAATGCTGTTTAGACTCACGGGTTCAAATTCACATAGCTCTCCACAGGTGCTAAATATAATTCCCAGTACAAAAACAAAATCTAAATTCTTTTTTCATCTGGTACAATTGACTCTTTTTCTCACCATATCCTGATACGAACGAAATGAAGTCGCAACGCGTCCCGTGCTCCTTGTTCCTTGCATGCACTCGGCGTAATATGACTCGAAAAGAGCCTCTACGATTCGCCCCTATACAGAGTCCCCTGTCCGGAGCGTACGCAAGTGGCGCGCGATAACAAGTGTCAATCCTGCTTGCGCACACATTCTTGCACTACAAATTGCTAACAAGGTTGCAAAGCGCGGGTGTCATTCCCGCTGCCCTGCGACAGCCACGAAGCATCTCGAGCGCGCGTCTCGCGGTTGCACACCAAGCGCGGCAACGCGCGAGCTCCATTCCACGCATTCGCGGCGCCGTCGCCGCGGAGCGTGGCGATGCTCTCGGGACGCAGGTGCGCGTCGCATACGGGCGGCAGGGATCCGTCAAGAAGCCGAGTTCCATACGCGCCCGCGAGACAGAGCGCCTGCACGCTCGTTCTTCTTCACTGCAGCGGTCGCACGGCGCTCTCCCGGTATTTCGTCATTGTTCGTTTCACCCCTCGCAAGAGTGGCGCAGCGCGGAGCTCCGTGCCATTCCTGTCGTCACCTCGCTGGCTTCTCCGCGAGCGTATATGCATACACACAGGGGCAGACGCCCGGCAACAGCATTCCGCGCGGAGGGTCGGACGCGGTGGCGAATGAAATCAAAAACGGCGCAAACAATGGGACGCTCGCGCTGACACCGCGCGCCGCAGAGTCGAGAAAGTAGCGAGCGGATGACAGGAGAGACCCATCGACGTCAACTGTATTCATCACTGCTCCGAGGAACACTACTGAAATTCTCGCGCTCTACAGGGGAGGATACGGATGAAGGACAGGTGACACTCGGCGTGACATCCGCGCTACGCTGAGGACATCGGTGTAACGTACGCGGCGAATGCCGAGGAATGAGCGACACGGCTCTTTTATTTCTCTTTCTTCTTTTTGTCGCCGCTACACCCAAGAGTCACGTATAGCACGCTGCGACAGGCATTTGCTTCTGTAGGAACTCGTTAAATCGCTTCGTGCAACTATAAAGCGATGGTGTATGTCTTTAGAAGTTTATTCGCTGTCAAAGCACTTTCGTTGTTGTTTCCTGCGTTTACCATAATATGCCGTATAACGCAAACTCGAAAACTATTGTAGGGTAGAATGCTGTCAATACTTGTTCCGCGCCGGAGAGATGAGGCGAGCACACTGGAGAACCGTAGACATTTTCCTGATTTGTTTTATTTGAACTATTAGTTACTCAAATTAAACATCTAGGCACCTGCACAAGTCAACACTATGGCATCTCAGCACCATTCGCTGCACCCTGGTCGCTTGGTGTCTCTGGCGCGAACATTCCCTGGGCGTCGAGGCAAGCGTCGCAACGCCCCGCCAGAGAGCAAACAAAACACCAATCCCAACTCCTCGTTGACCAGAGCCAATCAGGCCGCACAGATTAAAATACGCAGAGCCAATCGTGGGCGGGCTTCGCCGAGTTCGAACTCGATGACAGCCGTCTGCCTAAATAATTATAACCCTAAGAAAAGTAAACATACACAGAAAACTACAAAGACAGCCGTTGGGCTTTTGACGATCTAGAGCGAAGAACTATCGGCGTCTAGATGGAGAAAGTGCACAAATGAGTCGAGAAGCATTCAACGAACAGTTTGGGAAATTAGAAGACGCCACTTCTGCCGCCAGTACAAAAGCAGGGCGACAACGCCGGATCGTCAGGCGGAGCGGGTGGCGCCACGCTTGAGATTACCCCAACCGGCCTCCCCACCCGTGGACGGGAGGACATTTTGAGAGAGAAAACAATGCGAAAGAAAAGACCACTGCTACACAACACAGGCGATGAAGCAACGTAAATATAGACAGCTATGCAACACTATAATGTTCCTTGGAGGCACGCTATATTTGCAATAATTTTCAAGCGATTGCACCACCCGTTCCCGTACTTTTCAACACGCCCGATGCCTGTCATCTCCTGAGCTATATGAAAGCACGCCCGCTTTTCAGAAAGCTATGGCGATCTCCGTCTACATCATGGCACTGCGCAATGCGCTCCACCTCGTCAAGCGAATTGCGCAGTATCATTTCTCACATAAGGAGAGCAGGACGCGGACCAAACCAAGAAAGAGTGGGATAAAAAGAAAAGGAAGCCAATTACAATTGACTCGGCTCGGGAGGGCTCCGGAACAAACGTATATATAGTCACGAGCAACGGCGAACGAACCACGCGGCGCTCCCCATAGTTCCCAATTAACAAGGAGCCATATTTCTTTACAGAGCGCGCACCATACGGACCGCAAGTGGTGGCATTCTTTTTGCTCCTGCTTGCGCCTCCCGCTCTCGATTCCCCCTGCTCGCGCGCAAAGCAATTACAAACCCATGCCACCAGCGTACATACGTCTCCCGCGGGCATTCTCCGAGCTAGTTCGGAACACGCCCCAATACGTGTAACTCCCTGCAGTCGCATATATACACGCGCGGACGCGAAGCGATGGCTCGGCGCGAACCACTTTCGCGTTTCAATGGGAAACCACAATTCAAAAAGAGGGCTGCCATTCCTGGTGCTGCTGCTGCTGCTGCCGACGTCGTTGCCATATTGGCGAGCGCGCCCGAGTGTACACAGCGTTTGTGGCTGTGGCGTGTGTAGTACAGACCCAGTTGGAAACCGAGCCGTCGACCCCTGTAGGCTTCGCAGGGGGGCGAGGTTACTTGTTCGATACATGCTCGGCCCACAAGAAAGCATCGACGGAAGCGGCCAGGTAAGGCCGCACGTTCGCGGTGGGCTGAGAGAATAGTGCGCGCAGCTCTGGCAATAGCTTGACTGAGCTTCGGCGCTCTCTCGAAACAACGCTACGCAGTCACCGCCAACTGGCGAGCGAGCGAGAGGCACGCATGCAACCGACGAGCGGACACAATGATTTCCCGGCGCGATTCAGTGGAGCCGAGAAATGAGAGACGGAGCTTTCTGAGAAAGCTAACAAGGCGAGCCCTGCGCCGCCGACGAAACACACTTGTTGAAACCGGACGAGGCCAGCGGGAGAAGACGAAGAACGCATGAAGAGAGAGGAGAGAAAAGGAAATACGAACTCGTTTTGTTTCTTTCCTTGCCCCAACGGAAACCAATACCGCCCGTGCCGCAGGGGTGCAAGACAAACGATACGGGGCTCACAATAAGCGAGCGCAACAGGTGAATTGACCTTGAATGGCGAATGGGCGGCGGTAATATATTTCTCTGAATCAATCTGCTCGAAGTCCGACTGTGTGGAGGCAATATTGCAAACTATTAGTATTCAGTTAACCATGTTTTTACATTAGACCGTGTAAATGATTTGATATTTAAGCAGTTTTCATATTTTCGTGTTTGTGGTCGCTGATGTCCAGACACTTAATCATCACGGCAGCCTAGCAAATGGAGCAGATTTCTCGTTCTTTTTTTTTCATCTGAATTACATAGTTCTGAAAAGCTGCGTCATATGCGCCTATGCAAGAGGCGTCTCTAAGCGCCGTTCTACAGAGCAAGCACGTGCGTGTTTGTAGTAGAAAAGGAACGCTCGAAAATATAATGCAGCGGAATTTACCAACGCGCCCTTGAACGAGGGGCCGCACTCAATTTGGAAAACCTAGCCCCCATTCTTGGTATAGTCGGACGCCAGCTTTCGTTCCACTTGTTTCGGTGCACCGGGCCGCGGCGCACAATGCCGGAGAACGGAAAAGGAAGAGCGGCGAGCCAAGAGCAGGGCAATCTTGAAATCATCTACGCTCCCGTAGCGTTCACCTCAGCTGCGGACGCGGAGAAAGGAGAGCCGACAATCGCGTCATTCCCCTGCCGCCACCTTGACGAGCCTCAACGACGAAACACCCGAGACGGCAAGCAAGAGCTGTGCCAACTAATTCGAAGATGGATGCCGCCGCCGTGAGCACACGCGCGCACGCCGCGTACCTTTCCGTGGTTTGCAGGGGTGTCGAAGATGGCCATAGGGCAGCGGAGGGTCCTACGGCGTTCGCGAGGGTGTCCGGGGGGGAGCTTTAGTGGTGGGAGGGGGGGACGCGTCAGCGGCATCGCACAAAAGAGCCGCGAATCGATAGAAGCCACTTTGCGTCCAGCCGTGTTTGTAGGACCCGGCGCGGAGTTTGCGCTGGCTGGCGCCCTCGTCCGCCGTTGGAATTGTGACCCCTGCCGAGAATACGTGCAAATATGTCTGGGGTGACGACCATCTCGCCGCGCCATCCGTACCCCCCGCCCCATCTCCTAACCTCCCCCGCGCGCTCCTTCTCCTTACGCCGGCGTCGCCCGTGTGCTGTTGCACTTGAAAACGGCTATTACATAGAGCGGGCGTCGACATCGCGCCACGCAGAGTGATTTTACACTTTTTGTTACGAAGAATCGTAACGACGATGCAAGCATCTTTTAGTAATACGGCAATCGTTACAATGATCCTGCTGCTTGCCAAATGTTCGTGATTTAGTAGCATTCCCATAGTTAAGTGGCTGCATTTGAAGCCTCAGGACTTCATGATTTCAATTATTTAAGGCCAGCAACAGCGTGCTCACACCCGACTCTGCGACATACATTCCATTCCCAGCTCTTCAGAGCTGTGGAGGGCTCGTGACACTTTCGCGATCAATCTTCATAGCTTTGAAGTCGTGTTCATTTCGTAAGAGCTCAGTTACCGGACCCTGTAGTCGTATCATTCGCATGCTCTGCAGCCTACAAAACTCTGAAAACATACGCACGCAAGCTTAAAACAGAGTTTCTGAAGCTGTACTTCACGGATATTAGAAACTAGTGCCTATTTTCTGCGTTAGGTGAAATAATATAGTTCAAAGCGGCAGCGCCCTCTCCCTCTCATATCGTCCTTTTTTCACCCCCATAGCACAAAAGCACCTCTGAATTCGACGTGTTGTTAAAATGTCTAATGCATGCTGTTTGTAGAATATCCACAAATGCTTTTCTCCAGATGTTCTGTGCCGTCATTAATGTTCTCACTCAATTATTAAATACAACTAGCGTACGCCTCCTCTGCAAGATGTGCCCGAAAGATGGATCGACACATAAACCACTACTGAACCTGCCGTATCTATTGAAACAAGTGTTTCAGCAGTATACAAACGCTAACAGATGGTGTCTGAGTTCATGTGATGCGCTCCAGCACACTATATATATCTTATACGTGGCCTGCCCGTTATGCTACGTGCGCGCACGCACGCGACTGCGCGTTCGAATGTCTTTAAAGCACCCCTCCTCCACCCCCCTCCCCCTACATCCCAGGCTACTCAACTCCAGTAATGCATGTCAATGTACAACCTGCCCTCGTCGACTAACATACGCGGCCTCCAGTGCGGCACTCGGGAAACGATTGTTCTTCGAGCGAGGGCGCGATAGTAATACGTGCACGCTTGTTTCCAAGCAGAGACAACGGCAAGCATAGGTGTGCGATGGCGGCGCTCAGAGTGACGCGTTGACAAAGAGCAGGGCGTAACGTCGCGCTATTGGAGAAAGGATATTTAAGAGGCGCTATACAACTAGTGGTCTTCCAGTTCTTTCCGCTGGCCTTGCGTCGGTGAGTGCGCATGATTTTTCACTCTTCAAACCTTTGCTGAGGACAAAAAGGAATGCAGTGAGGGATAACAAAGCTTTTGAAAATAGAGACGCTCGAATATGCTTGCACTTGAGTCAGGTCTGAGAAGGATCGTGCGTTACAGCTATGCGAGTATAGGCTTCGAGCAGTGCCGAAGTTTCCTCTGCAAAACAATGAGTAGTATGCCAAGCTGCAGGCGGGCCAACGTGGCAGTTATCATTAATCTTTCTCTCTCTCTTATCCCATCTCGGGGTATTAAGTGATGCTATTTGGGAGTGATCATACTTGACAATGATTTTTCTATAATTCTTGTGCAGATATTCGTATCTTATTTGTCTATAAAGCCTATGCACATATTAGTTAATTGAAGCACTGTAGGAGCTTCCATTTCTGAAAATTACTTCAAGAGGGAGACAAGCGATTGCATGCCTTTACTTTGTATTTTTCATACTAAACGAATTAGCGGGTTAAGGAGACGCATGATACGGCGTGCCACCAGATACGGGGTGAGGCGCATCGGCAAGTGTCTTCTCGGACTGTATTGGCAACTCACGGAAACCGTTGGAAATTTGGATGCGCTGACGATGGCATCTTTACTCAGACGCATACCGACTCACGCGCAACCTTTGTGTATGCTAATCATACACAAACTTTACATGTAATACTATGAGATCTGGTATAGCCCATTCGCTTTCGAAGTTCCAGAACAATTTTTGTTTGTATATTTTCGTGGTGATCTTACTTTAGCGGTCCATTGACTGCACTAGGTGCGTTGTTTAACTGAAATTCTGAGTTCTCAATTAAAATTTTTTTTATTCGCGTCCGTTTATACGTTTTACATGGACAGAGAGAACAGGCACACCTTTTAAATATAGATGGTTATCCTGATGTCCGTTCCTACAAAAAATAATAAGGCGCAGTTTTCTCAAATTCAAAGGAAAGCTGAAGACACGCCGCACTATACATCGCTGCGCCACCAGCGCACATTATTTGCGCTGTCGATATCGGTCGGCGATTAGTGGTAAAAGTGCGCGCGATCTGGAAAAGTCTGTAGCTCCGGCTGAGAAACAAACTAGTTCTCAATCTCGGGGTAACTGGCTCATTCCTCGCAAAAAAAAAAAAAAAGCGCGCGTGACGTGCAAGCTCTCGAAGTTGTTCGCAGCTTATCCGGAGCAGCAGTAAAACCTCTCGGCTGCAAATAATCATTGCACCTTCGGCTTGCTCGGCCGTCCATTTTATGTCCGCCTCCGCGCTTCGCCTATGTGCGTTCAGTATCGGCCGCCCGATCAGAGACGCACCGATCGTCACCACTTCTTTCCTTATGGCTTTTCCTTGCGAGAGGGTACACTTAGTTGGGGCGCGCAACCAGAACCTTAATCCGCGCCCGGCTTTGCAATGTTCTTGCCTGTTTACGCTCGTTGTTTAAAGTGCTTGTTTGCCTTGGTGACACATAACAGTAAAGAGAAAGAGGAAGCAGAAGAACGAAAATGTGAAAGAACAAAATGGCCTGCTGTGAGATATGCTGTTCTGTTCTGGAGCTCGCATGTTACGAGTGGCGAGCGGAAGTCATCTGTAGATGGGCGACGCCATGCATTATACGCTCTCTGGCACGCACTTCGCGCATTACCGTATAGGGATCGCACATGCAACTGCGAGAGGGGTCGGTGAGTTCTTTTCAAAAGTCTCCGCCGTCGGATCTACCTTTTGCGTGGACTGAGCGGTAGACTTTCTTGTCTCGCTGACCTACAGCTGTACGTTATGGAGCCTAAATCTCCTGTTTTCTTGGCGTTTACTTTTCTTTCTTTTTCTTTATTTTTTTACTTTTTAGCTTTTCTTCTGTTTCTCACTCCCTCATTATCTGTCGCAGTTTTCGCAACTGTTTATGAGAGGGTCATCTTCATCTCATCGTCTAAGGTATCTAGCAACCTGTTCCTCATGTGGAGCTTCAAACGTTGCGTGCCCTCGCCTTCTCTTCGAGGCACCGTAATTTCTGCTCCTCCGATTCGGACACCCCCGGGCGCGCGGAGAGAAATACGCACCCAGAAAAGCAGTCATCTGCTCCGAATTCACGCGAGAAGGATCGTACAGCACGACACCTAGGGACTCTGTTTTTTGTTGTTGTTGTTGTTGTTTTTTTTGTTTTTTTTACCGCGCCCTGCAGCCCAGAGGTGGTCTATTGCGAGGGCAGCGTTTCTTGGTGCTACAAGAGCGGTTACCCGAGGCGCTACAAGAAAAAGAAAAGAAAAGAAAAGGAAGCATCGGCGCGGAGACGATTGCATCTTGCTAGCATAGAGAAGTGGTTCGATACCGGAAAGAGGAATGCAGATACATGTCCTTGCCGGGCTAATGGTGCCTCTGTGGGACTCTTGCGGACGAGGCGCGGTATATATGTAGCAGCCGCGCCCTTTTTCTAATATATGGAGCCATCGCGGTGTCCGCTGCTAATTGCTCCTTGGACACGTTTTCCGCGGAAATGAGGCCAGAGCTATAAGTATATACGGGAAGGATTGGCTGCCCTCGCACATATGCGAGTATCTGTATTTGCGCGTTAGAAGCGTCTTTCGGCAAATCCCGCTAGGCTCGGATCCCTTTATTATTTCACCTGTGCTGTCTCAATCATTCTACCCACTAATTAGATTAATAATTCTAATAATAATAATAATAATGATTATAATAATCAGGTTGATATGAAACTTAATCATATGCCCCTACATGCAGATTTTAAAGCCCAGAAGACCGCGCGAAAAGTAAAACCGACCTATGTGTTTGTTTTTACTGCCCCCCCACCCCTTTTTAATCTGTGTTTAAGGAAATCTGTGGAAAGCACAAACGAACGTAAGGCCGAACTAACGTACTTTAAGAACCACGAATTAAAGAACACAACAAGAACTTGTTTATAGGCTTAATTACTTCTAGTAACTTGGGCGGGTTTCACAAATTTTCGACCTACGCAAGCTGAAAACTATGCTGACGTGCCAAAAAGGTAACAGCATATATATGGCTCCAAACGAGACGGTCCCATTTTGTGCGCAGCAGCAAGTTTTTGTTTCTGCAGACGATCGGGCAACCATCTCGCAATCTGCATTAGGTAGATTGAGACGTTACCCGAGAGCGCCTTATCTTTATGATCGGGAGCGCCGCCGCGTGCAGAGATATACGCCTCGAGTGAGCCTCGAAGGCGACAAGCCGTGTAGCTTACATAGCTAAGGACGAGTAAATTACAGGCTTGAGAGAAAACAAGACGCTGAGTCCTCAAATTGCCTAGTGATGCAGTAATTGTATAATTGCTGCCTCATTTCTCGAGTGGCTCGTTATCCCATGACGACTTCACGTGAGATGTAAACAAACGCGCCTTAAGATGAGCGCACGATAACCTCCGGTCTGGTTACCTCTCTCAGCGAAAACACGCATGCGGGCGCTTTGTTTATTTGTGTTTATGGTACTACAAGTACTTGCATGTCTGATGTGCACCGCACGTGCGGGAGGCACACAGACACAGCAGAAGTAAAGTGAACAAAAGAAAAAAGAAAATCCAAGGATATACAATTTAAATATCATTCCTTCAGAGAACACGTGCCCGCAAGAGAGATGAAATCTCTCTTGTTGTGAGTTGGCGTCGGAGAACTGTGTTCTGGGTGCTTCTTGAGCATATAGCACATCTGTTCAGGATAAAGCAGCTCAGGTTTTTAGGCATGCTTATCAAGCGAATTCGTGTTGAATATATAAACAGTCTGCGCTGCTTTTACTAAAGAATGAGCAAACAAAATGGCCGGATGTTCCCGAGTAGACTCTGTTTGTGAGTTTACTAACGAAGTAGCCGTGAAACGTAGACAATAAACAAACGTAAGAAAGCGGGAGAGAACATAACTACACGCACTGGCGGAAACACGCATCTCGGACACAGATGCTGCGAGCTCGAGTCTTAAGTTTCCCAGCGGGCACCCGTGCGCAGCGGCCCAGGTACTTTTCGCCTCTTTGTTCTCGGTGCCATCGCGACGCTGTCTCCAGAAGGAGCGCGCACGCATAGGTCACGCCTCGTTTTCTCCACGACTTGGCGCCGTGGTGAACGCCGGACGATGACGTCAGCGAAGGGGGGCAATTACCTACGCCGTTGCTCGGGCCAGCGCTTAGTGCGACCGCCGCGGTTTATTTCGTCCCGGCGCCATTCTTTTCTCCGCCGGAGACAGTGAGATGGCGAGCGCAGAGACCCGACTCGGGGGAGAAACAAGGGTCATTACGATTGCTGCGCTTGCGTCAGTCGGAACGATTTCCCGAAAGAGGAAAGAGCGATAGCGGAGGTGCTATACCTTAGCTATGTAATATACCACACGGGTACTCTTCGGCAAACACCCATTCTGAGTAGAACCACTTTTGTCACGCAATAGGCCGGTTTCGGGAGGCGCCGTGATGCCTGCATTGTGTTTATTCTTCGTTATAAGGACTATGAGAACGCGACCTGCTAATGTTGCTACCATAGAATTATGCGCGCGGTTTGCTTATTCGTTCATGTTTTTCTTTCTTCTTTGCATCCCCTCACCCCCTGTCCTCGTTCAAAGTATAGTCAACAGAAACTAGAACTACCCCTATAGTTACAGCCCGTGTGTGCGTGCGTGTGTGTGCATGAGTGCGCTGGGCGCTCTTGCAGGAAATGACGAGGTGGTAGTGTCGGTGAGTTTGCTTCATCGCGCATTTAGTTCCATCCACTTCGGAATATAGCCACTTAAAGGGACACTAAAGCAGCACACTAAGCTAGTTTAGATAGTTAAAGCGTTCTTTGAGAACTTTGTTGTCGTTAATTTCGAGATAATACATTGGTTATTAGAAGAGAAAATGAAGGTCAAGGTTTCAATTTTTGAATTTTGTGCGAAATCCCCAACGCTGGTGCGTCACTGGGAAGTCACAAATTTCGAAGTATATATATATATATATATATATATATATATATATATATATATATATATATATATATATATATATATATATATATATATGTGTGTATATATATATATATATATTCGTATTTAGACCCCGTTGGCTCAGCAAAAGTTACGCAAACTCGCCATCTTCCATCTTGAGTTTTTTTTTTAAGTCAATGTTGTCTGTCTTTACCGCTAAAGAACTAAGTAGGCCCCATAAGACAATGTCAAAGTACATGTCGTCACAGTGAGCTGGTGCGGGAAGTGAGCTGGTGCGGGAACAATAACAAAAGACGGGTGGCGTCGGCACCCGTCTTTTGTTATTGCGCGTTTTTTTTTTGCTTACCAAGTATCTTGTCGTGGTAAGAGCAATGTTTTGATATTGCGGAAGCGTAATTTAGTAATACAGAAGAAATAACTTTTCTCGTTAGTGTCCGTTTAACGCGCAGTCGCGCTGAAAGGCGGCATCAGCAGAGCTGAGGTTCATGATGAGCGGCTAGCCCAGGTGTGGCGCCTAACTGTGAGGCCGAGCCACTTTATTAATTCACCTGCGTCCGCGCATACATGCATCAGGAAGAGAAGCGCGCGTTGTCGAGCCTCTCCTCCATGTTGAACCTCTCGCCGAGTTGAATAACAGATGATGGGACACCGCCCGAGGCAACACCTGCGTTTTGTGTGTTCGGTTGCTGGCTTTGTTTGTTCGTTCTTTTCTTCCTTCCTTCCTGCTTTCTTTCTTTCTTTCTTTCTTTCTTTCTTTCTTTCTTTCTTTCTTTCTTTCTTTCTTTCTTTCTTTCTTTCTTTCTTTCTTTCTTTCTTTCTTTCTTTCTCACCTGGGTCGCGCGTCTACCTTAGCTCCTCCGGACCGACCGGTCACGTATGGAGATGACGACTGATCAAGGCTTTCCTCGCGCCTTGGTGGGCTTTCGATAGCTCCGGAGCCATAAGTATGGGGATCCTCTCTCGTCTAGCAGGTGAGGACGCGACGCGGTCGAAAAGCTGCAGAGCGGAGCCACTGGTTCGTCAGCAGTGCATCCTTCAAGACTTCGGCAGGCTTTCGCGAGCGCGCCTGCATGTGTGCGTGGCTCGAGAGAGAGAGGGAGCAGCCGAAACGTGATTAAAGATTCGGACATCAGCGCCCGGCACTCGCATAATGGTCCTTTTGTGGCGCGCCATTATACCGTGAACCCTCGTCACCCGTGATCGCGTGCTTGCGCACGCGTGAGCGCGCACGCTCTTGCGTTGCTAGAAAGCCGCGCCTTGCTCTCCGTACATCGACGACCTCTCTAGGGTAGTTGTGCAGAGCCGCTACACGCATTGTTGCTCGTGTCTCGTCGCTAAATCCAGTGGGCCGGAAGACCACGACGCAAGGATTAAATATGACGTCTGTGCGTTTCGGATCACTGCACCTATCTGCGCACCGTTTAACTCTCGACCGATCGACACTGTCGTATTCAACGCCTTCGCTGCTGCTGCACCGTACAGAGAAGACACTGAGCTCTCACTGTTCGGGTTTTCCTCACGGTTCCAAACAGTGCGGGTACGTAAGCGACGTTGAATGCTTGAAGCTGGCAAGGTCCGCGACTATGTGCTAGCAGAGTTATATCATTTAAGACCCAAACCAAGTGAAATTTCTAATACATGTCCACTAATGACATGGTTTCACGCGTCCACATTGCAGCTTGGCCGCACTGCGTCCTTCATGGTGGACTCCTGTTCACATGCGCTTCATCTTCCTTACTCCGCCCACAAAACATTTTTGTTTTTATTGTTCCGTCGATTACATTTACGTCCCTTCCCTCAGAAACAGACAGCTCTGCCCGCAGCGGGACTGACTTTGTGAGTTTATTTCCCAGTCTCAACAGTGCACGGAGGGAGGACGCTATAGTATAGCCGGGTCTTGCTATACAGGCGCTAATTATGGATGTCAGAATTTTAACACAGAAATCAGATTACACGAGCTTTGTATTGCGCTTCTGTGCAAATACAGCCACCACAGAGAAGGAGTCGAACCCACGACCTTCCCCTCTAGTTCCACCAAGGCAGAAATCAATTGCAGCAAATTTTTTATTAAACTATCGCGGGCAATGCTGGCCATGCCCGATGCCGAAGCGTGCTCACGGCACTTCTCTTGCCAGGCGTATGATGCCGCGGACGGCGGAAAAAGCTGCGCCGACAGAAAGAAAAGGGGGCGAACTTGCGTGCTCGGTGCGCTCGCATTCCTCAGTTTTAGCGCTTTCTTCCGGGAATATATGGGAGCGGCGCGTGCCAGGCAGCGCTCCCGGGAGCAGTCCGGGGAAATGGTTCGTGGAACTGGGTAGCCACGTTTATGTACTCCCTGAACTGCGCGTGTGTGTGATGTGAGCTGTTATGGGGGCCGATTTGCGTCTCGCGAGGCTGCCTGCCTGCCTGCCACCCCGTGGGGTTGTTGTGCCATTACCACAAGCCCGGATCCCGAATCTGCAAGATGCAGAATCTATCCTGCGAGCGCCACAATTCTCCCTTCACAAGTCAAGAGGCTGCGCCTTCGTGCAGGAGAAGCCTCGGCGAAGCAGCGTGTTTAGACGTGCCCGCGTGTGCCCGACAGCCCGGCGCCGCACCTCCCTTGCCTGGAGGTCACCGCGCGCGCGAACTTTGAACCGGGTGGCCAGCGCGGTCGCTGGTTGGACCCCTCGGACGACCGTCGTGTGCTGACTTTGTATTGGGCCGTTTGAGTGACAATGGGCCTCGGGGATTATAAAAGCAGCAACACGCCGCTCGAAAACAGGATCCGCCGACCCCACCTGGAGAGAGGGTCGTTCCCGACTGGGGTGAGATGTGTCACGCGTTTTCGCCGGACGCCGTCGTGCGAGAACAGTCGCGTTTGTGTGAGCTCTCGGCCCCAGTGCCGATCCGTTCATGTCCTGTATGATAACCTGTATATAATGTATAAAGTCCCTTTTGTTATTCTCATCGACGCCAGGCTCGGAGTCTTCGCTACCAACGCTCTGTCACGAAACGGGTGACGAGCGCTACGGGACCACAAAGCCGTAATCGTGGTGCAGCGGTACAAGTTCGTATCACTGGTGGCACCGGTTGGATGTCGTAACACTGGTGGCACCGGTTAGAAGTTCGTAACACTGGATGGCAGCTACGGGATTGACCGGCATCAGCTACCTCGGCGCGGTGAGTGCCTGAAGTTTACCTCAAACACCAGACTTTCTCTGACACAGGTTATAGTAGCTCAGGGATTGACTTGGTGTTGCATTGTGTTTAACCTTGTGTGTTTCAAGCCTAGTAAGAGTGTTTTGAAAACCAGGGGATGCTGAGAGGGTAAACAGGGCAGTGTGTGAAATACTTGCATATGTCTTACTAGTAGTGTTATAGTAGCGTACGGCAGGTATATTCAAAAAGGGTAAACAGCAGGAGGACAGTGTGAACGATGGAGAAGTACAAGGTGAAGGAACTTCTCGAAATTTGTGAGGAGTTGGGCATTGAGTTGGGCTCAACCAAAAGAAAGAATGCGATCCTTGAGGTCATGAGGACTGGGGACGTAACGGCTGAGGAAGCCGCTGAGGCCTTGGCGGGTATCAATGAACGTCGGGAAAGGGAGGAGAAGGAACGTTGCGAGCAGGAAAGGAGAGAACAGCAACGTCGCGAGGAGGAAAAGGAGGAAAGGAGAGAACAGCAACGTCGCGAGGAGAAGGAACGTTGCGAGCAGGAAAGGAGAGAACAGCAACGTCGCGAGGAGGAAAAGGAGGAAAGGAGAGAACAGCAACGTCGCGAGGAGGAGGAAAGGAGAGAGATTCGTGAGCACGAGCTTAAAATGAAAGAGTTGGAGACCCGAAATAGCTCGCCAGCGCCTAGTCTCACTTCTAACGTTCCAAGAATACGCGATCAACTTCCACCCTTTGTCGTCGGAGAGGATATGGCCAAATACCTCGTGAAATTTGAGCACGTGTGCGAACGGAATAGCATTGAGCGATCCCTCTGGGCACAGAATCTGTTAGCGTTGCTTCCTGGGGAGGCATCAGACGTAATAACTTGCTTATCGAAAGAGGCGTTTGAGAGCTACAGTGATGTGAAGGAAGCGCTACTGCGGAAGTACAAATTGTCGCCCGAAGCTTTCCGGCAGAGGTTCCGGTATGCAAAAAAGGGTAAGGAGTCGAATGTTGACTTCGCGTTTCGTCTAAAAGCCGACTTGGTGGAATGGCTGAAGGGCGAAGAGGTTTACGACGACCGCGACAAAATTGTCGAATGCATCGCGTTGGAGCAGTTCTACCGTTGCATTGATGAGGATGTCCGGCTCTGGCTGCAAGATAGGCTAAAGGAGGTTAAGCTAAACAAGGCAGCAGAATTAGCGGAAGAGTATTACACCCGCCGCAGCTTGCACAGCAAGGCGGTGCGCGTAGAAAAAGCTGATAGGAGAGATTGGTTTTCCGGGAAGCCCGACGAACGGAAGCAAATCACGCGTCGCGAGTTTCGGGACGACGAATCCCTTACCAAAGAAACTGTAAGGGAAGGGCAGAATACATCTCAGAATGATGACGATGGTCCGAAACAGCGAAACGAAATGACGCGTTCTTTTGAAAAGCGAAAACCGTTAACCTGCTACAATTGCAAAAAGCAAGGGCACATCGCTGCAAGCTGCCCAGAGAGAATTGCTTTTGCAACGATACAGGAAACTCACAAAAACATACGTCTATTGGAGCCCTATGTGCAGGAAATTAAGGTAAACGGCAAGAAGTGCCGAGCACTGCGGGACTCTGCAGCAACTATGGACGTTGTTCACCCGTCTTTCGTCTCCTCGAGTGATTTTACGGGAGAGTGCGTTAGGATACGGCAAGTGGCCGAGAAGGAGAGTGTCTGTTTACCGATCGCAACGGTTAGCATTGAAGGAGAATTTGGGAAACTTAACACCGAAGCCGCTGTGTCAGCCGCCCTCCCGGAGCAATTTTCCTACCTCTTCTCAAATAGCTCGGAGCAGCTGCTGAGGCATCACGGCAAATCATTCTTTGCCGACGTGGCGTACGTGGCCCCCACGCGATCCAAAGCGCGCCCGCTGTCGAGGGAACTTGACTTAGCGTCGGTGAGCGAACAGCGGTGCGGCACACGGACCGATCACGGTAACTTGAGTGGCGAGCAGTCACGGGAGAGGCAGAGCTCGGAGGCTGGCCTAGACGAGCGGGTCCTGGAAGTGAGTGGGAGTGACGCGTGCAGTGCTAGCCGCGATATAGACTCGACGCCGCAATTAGGCGACGCGGGCTCCACACTCGCTCCGGTTTCCGCCAGCCGGCAGGAGCAGGCTGCAGTTGAAAGAAAAAGTCTGATTCGCGAACAACAGGAAGATTGTTCACTAGCCGATCTGAGGAAGAGCGTCAAACGGGGAGTGAAAGAAAAGGGGGTTTCATTTGGCAAGGAATCTGGCTTATTGTACCGCCGCTACACGGATAAGCAGGGTCGCAAATATAAGCAGCTTCGGATTCCGCGAAAATATCGCCGGGAAAAATGAATGACCTCATTTGCTTCCTCAGAAGTATGTTTTCGGTCCAAAGCGATTTCAAGGGGACCATTCTATTTGTAATTATTATTGCTGATTAATAATTGTTTCTAGTTTGGTGTGTTGTTGATTTGAAAACTGATTGTTTGAGCCTTGTGTGCTAGATCGTACACCTGCCTCTTGTTGCAGCGGGAGCAAAAGGGGATAGCGATTAATTAGGTTGATTTGAATTATGGCCTTGTCTGGTGTTTGACGGGAGACAGAGGGCACTTGTTCGTGTTGGGTGTTGCCTTTTGCCGGTCGGTTTTGCAAGCTGCAGAACGACCAAGCGGGACCAGTGGCGAGAAGCAAGGTCTTAGGAACGACCCGAGCGGAGCTGGTCAAGGTGCCTTGGCGACGACGTGGTGAGCAGAGCTCCTGTCCTGACGAGTCGGACCTGGGCACGTGAAGTTACCTGGCGTCCCGACAATGGACGTGAACTTGGACGAGCCTGACGAACGTGCGCGCCTGGCATCCGAGCCACGTGGAGGCAGCTCGTCTTCCCGGCGCCTTATCTGAGGGCGGGGATGCTGTTGTGCCATTACCACAAGCCCGGATCCCGAATCTGCAAGATGCAGAATCTATCCTGCGAGCGCCACAATTCTCCCTTCACAAGTCAAGAGGCTGCGCCTTCGTGCAGGAGAAGCCTCGGCGAAGCAGCGTGTTTAGACGTGCCCGCGTGTGCCCGACAGCCCGGCGCCGCACCTCCCTTGCCTGGAGGTCACCGCGCGCGCGAACTTTGAACCGGGTGGCCAGCGCGGTCGCTGGTTGGACCCCTCGGACGACCGTCGTGTGCTGACTTTGTATTGGGCCGTTTGAGTGACAATGGGCCTCGGGGATTATAAAAGCAGCAACACGCCGCTCGAAAACAGGATCCGCCGACCCCACCTGGAGAGAGGGTCGTTCCCGACTGGGGTGAGATGTGTCACGCGTTTTCGCCGGACGCCGTCGTGCGAGAACAGTCGCGTTTGTGTGAGCTCTCGGCCCCAGTGCCGATCCGTTCATGTCCTGTATGATAACCTGTATATAATGTATAAAGTCCCTTTTGTTATTCTCATCGACGCCAGGCTCGGAGTCTTCGCTACCAACGCTCTGTCACGAAACGGGTGACGAGCGCTACGGGACCACAAAGCCGTAATCGTGGTGCAGCGGTACAAGTTCGTATCACTGGTGGCACCGGTTGGATGTCGTAACACTGGTGGCACCGGTTAGAAGTTCGTAACAGGGTCTAATCAGCTCTGGAAATGCGCCGCAGCTCGTTAAATTGGTCCACTTTGAATTTACGGCGCGGAGATAGCTCTTGAGAGCCAATTAACGAGAACGCCGGTATCTCCCGGCTGTCTTCAGCAAAGTTCTCAACCTTGCTGTCACTGCGAAGTCGTTCGACAAGCTTAATGTGTACGCCTAAAGCGAACGAATACTTACACGACCTGTATTAGCCGCTTGCGACTATACGCTGGGTCAGCAAAACCAAAGGATATACATTAGTTACCCCTTCTCTTGCGCAACCTTGATTTGGGCAACACTTATTTTTAAGTGATTCCTTTCCACTCGAAGTTTATTGTTGAAAGCGTAAATTTAGTGCATGTTTGCGTGCTGTACAAAGTGCTGACTTTACTTAATGCATTAACGCCAAGCTTCGATATTTAAATTCTAACAGAGGTCCGTACGTTTCTCTAGCGCTGTCAAGAGGTGCACTGATTGATAGCAGGTGCTTAACATTAAAAGCAACACCAGGGCTGGCATTGAGAAATACCGTATAGTGGACTGCTACGAATTAATGTTCACCATGCGTGGCTCTTCAGCGTTCAGCTAAATCAAAGTACCCAATAGTTATTGCATTATGGTCTCGTTATAATGCGGTCGCCATGTCCGGGAATAGAGCAAATGGCCCAGCGAGCTTAAAGGACAGGATCTCACGACTATGTATATATGCGTGCTACCGCTGTATGACTTACACAAT
Source organism: Dermacentor albipictus (assembly GCF_038994185.2). Taxonomy (NCBI): domain Eukaryota; kingdom Metazoa; phylum Arthropoda; class Arachnida; order Ixodida; family Ixodidae; genus Dermacentor; species Dermacentor albipictus. The sequence goes on from NC_091824.1 coordinate 129,941,932, forward strand.
GCCCATTTCATTCCCCTCATTGATAAGCATTAGCTTAAAAGCAAGCTGAAACAATCTGCTCTGCGCTGCATGCTCCTATGCATACTGTTCCAATGCACACGATGCAAGTGACGACCTGCAGGTTTAACAAGCGCACAGACGTGACAGTGAAGTAAACACAAGACCAGCGCTTGTCTTGTGCTGTACTTCACTGTCCCGTCTAAGTTTGTGCGCTTGTCAAACCTGCAAGTATGAACCAACTAGCGCAGCAACACGTTTTCTCAAGTGACAACACGTCTATAGGCCATCCCTATTTCGAATCATGCAGTGTAATCCCGAAAAGTTGCCGGTACCACTGCAAGACAAGCGCGCAAACGCCGCGTACATTTGCTCGCTCGCTCCTGTGCTCTCGCCAACTCCACTCCGTTTCTCCGCTTATCATGTCGAAGAGAGCAGGGCAATCGACACGTGACAACCGTCACGCTAACAGGACACACGGGCGCTGCAGGAGGTGGGTGCGCTATTCACTCATTTTACAGCGCCTACTGTTTACCCCGTCGTTTCGCGCTTGGGGCTGCCCTTATCGCTAATCACTGCCCAATGTCGCGCGAAAGTATGGTCCCGTATACTTCGTGACCGAGGCGCACCTTGCTGGACCAGAACCATAAAGCTCTCGCAGGGCACAGCTTTCAGGACGCGCAGACGTAGAGCTAAGCCAAAGCTCTCCGGTTGACTTTGCTTTCTTATATAGTGTTCAACCGAGCGAAAGAACGAGAGAAAGACGCCCTGTTGGTCCAACGATGGCGGCAGCAGCACCCAGAGACCCTAAAAGCCGGGTCATCGTGCCTCGCTTTGTGCGACCGACTATCCGCTGCGGCGGCTCCGGCTGCTGCGGTGACGACGGGTATGATTTATGGAAAGCGGGGAGAACAGGCCGCGTGGTCTGCTGGCAGCTCGAGCTGATAATGGCTTTCTTTATCTCCCTCAGCTTATACTGGTGGGCCCGCTTCTATAGAGCGCATCGCGCACATGCTCACACCGGGTATATACGTCCATATATACTATATAGAGCGCGCAGACACTGTCACTGGGCTTTTCCCGCCCTATATTTCAAGCCAAGGAGAGGCTACTTCTCTACCTTCTGTCCAGTCCACGTACCTCTTGTCGGAGTTATGAGGCTTATATGGCTTTGCTTTGGAGCCCATATAGGAGCTTTTTGAGCCTCCTTTTCAGCGTGTTTTCACTCCGAAGGCACGACCTTGTCGCGGACTCTGCTGCTATGGGGCGCTCTTGGAAAACTCCGGTTGCGTGCGCCTTGGATAGACGTGTATATTCGCGAGGTCGGAGGAGAAAAGGACGGCGCATGTCTGTGTTCGATGGCGGCTCGCGGTCAGTTTGTTTGGGTCAAGCGCGCGCTTATCCGACCATTCAAGTTCGTATCTGCTGAAGAGCGCTCTCAAGTTCTGTAAATCACTGGAGTGACGTGCGCCGCCTGGCCTGGTGTCACTGCCGTGCTCTGCGCGATTTAACTTTCTTTGCAGACCATGGCTTTCTTTAGGAAGCTTTCTTTTTATAGAAGACCTGGGCGAAAGGAGACGTTCGCCTTCTCGAGTGCCTGCGTTACTGACATTGTATGATGAGTGATAGCCATATTATCGCTTACTTGAAAAGGTGAACAACTTTCCCGAATCCTGAAGTGACGATGACCTCTTCTGCCACTTTTCGCTGAGTTGCTCTGCCCTTATATGAATGCCAGTTTGTCGGAAGACATTATTACACTTGCCATGGAGTTGGAAAATTACAAAGTTTGGAGCCAAACTCGAGTATCCAGAGTTTGTCTCATAGAGCACGCACTTTAAGTATAAAAAACCTCGCACAGGTTCACATAGACACCATAAACATTTTCGGCAAGCACGGGCAAAGTAGTCGCAGACACGACACATATACATGCACAAAGAACAGTAATAAAAAACAGTAGCCTTCCATTCACGTAGTATTTTCATGCGAAACTACTGTACTATCAACTTCATTTTGTCATTGTCACACTTCGCTTGTGGCAAGCAGAGAAAGAAGATGAGAGTCCGCGCAAGGCGGCAGCTATTGTGCTTGTAAAGCGCCTAAGGGTCCGACACAATCCTCCTGTCGTCAAAACTATCACTCAGGATGAATGACACTATGTATCTATGGCTTGCATGTGATAGCGCCATGGTGGATAAGTAGTAGTATAGGTACATACCCCTGGAGGGACATTTAGTTCTAAATGAGTAACCCTGTTAAATTAATGACCTGCTTCAGATTTTTCTGAAAGGGATGCTTGGAGCGTATTCCTTGATGCAATTTAAATGATCAACTTCGCCAGTCCCACTAACTTTTTTTCTAATCGTTATCATTCCTTCCATGTTCAATGTGGATAGACAAGAAAGACGTGTGCAACCTAGAAGCCAGAGAGAAGGGGCATGTCGTCAAGACGTCGCTTCGTGACGGGGACACGGCGCCGTTACAGCGTCAAAGATAACGCGTACCCTCCGAGTGAATCTCAATTAAGGCCCATGTTTCATAAAGCGTTTCTACAGCCGTTCACAACGAAATCTTCAAGGGCATACGTCGTCTACTTGTCATCCGACCTTTCAAGGTTGGTAATGAAGCAATTACAAGCAGCAAATTGGATATTTCTTCATTAGCAGCGCTCTCGCATATATCGAAATCAACACCTGCCTAGGAGTTCTCTCTCGTGCTGCATAGACCTCTTCATTCTGGGTCGTTTTACTTCTGCGGATTGTAGTAATGATTGACGTTTGTAAAAAAAATGCATTGTAAAGGAACGAAAACTAATTTACATCATTATGGGACGCAGTCAATGTTGCTGAGTACGTTTGGTTGTCATTCTGAGGGGCTTGCTAATCAACGCCCATTTATAGCTTTAAAATACGCGCTTTGGTTACGCAGGTATACTTACGCAGGTATACTCCAGCAACTATAATTAACTATCACTATCGACACCGGGTGCACACATTCTTAACACTTGGGGCGTCTTGTTGACGCCTCGGATCCTAGCTTGTATGGTTCAGGATTGTAATGCTCTCTTAACCAGAGATTTTCCTGAAGCGAGGCAGGCCATGAAGTGTAGGTATATATCTAGAATGACGCTACAAGTGGTGCCGGGGATAAATACACTCTTTTCGAGCTGAGAATTTGGCAGCCCAAGAATAGGAAGTAATCATTATGCAGCTTCCAATCAAATAGCCAACCCATGAAAGGCCATCAATGTTTACCGGATGTCTATCACAATAGTGAGGCAGCTCACAGACTTGGCTGAAAATAGATATTGTATTCACAAGAATATCTCAGTCCGATACTCTCTTTTGGCCCCACCGAACACAAGATCATGGCGAAACAGTCGTGATGGCCCAGCGGCTATGGCAGGCTGGTGTATTGATGATCAATGTGAACTATCGATTGCAAGATTAATAGGAATACAAGGAAGCCCTGATAGCCTCTGCGTTTGGGCAGGACGAATTGGGACTGGACAAGGGTCGGATAAACAAAACGTATGGGAAACGTAGAGGGTTGCCTGAGGCCTTCTTCTTAACATTAGATGGAGTGCGGCTCTTGGTTGTCAATAATAACGAAAAATATTTCTAAACATTGTTGATATCGCTAATGACAATCTTTTTCTTTGTCGTCGCTAATCAGGTTAGACATGCTGCAAACGTTGGGTAAACGTAAGCTAGCTAATATAAGAACTCATTTGCAGCGCAAGGTAAAAGTACCAGCAAAGTCACAGTCTATTACTGCAATAGATGCCTTCTCTTGAAGCCGCGGAATTAAAGAATTGCTTCCTAAAAGCTGATACTAGGAATTCGTCGACTCAAGTTGAAATTGAGAGGGTAATTAGGCTGACATGTGTAAGCTTTGTTATTATCGTTATTTTTTCATTCACCAATCTACTAATATCGAACGCTAACACTCTAATTCAATTTTCAGTTGTCTCATCATGATCAAGCGCAGATCCCTCATCCATACAAGCAGCCACACCAGTCATCAATGTCTCTGTACACGATGGTTCAATTTTAGCAATCGAACTTCTCCATTCACATTCGCTAAAGACAGATTATTCGCATATACTACGAGGTGCGTTCCTTGCAAACTCAGTCACATCTCAGCGTTGAAAGGTGTCATCATATTACACAGAATATTTTCTTTATCTCGCTTTTTGTGTTCACGACTTCACGCAACGCAGTGCGTTTCCCACGCTACGTCGGGTTCAATTCGTGCCGCCACGAGCGCTAAAGCGAGATGAAGGGGAGAAAAAAAAAAGAACGAAGCATAAAAAGGAATGAAAACGCACGAAATTTGGCTATACGGTAGTCGCGAACGCATCGTAATCGTGATACGTATTGTGCCATCACCGCACGTGTGGAGAAGGCGATGCTATAAACTCCCGCTGGCGTTCCAGAAACATTGGCGACTGCGGGCGTGCAGCATCGCACGCCACTCGCCGGCGGCAGCGCGCCTATGTGATACAGCAGCCGCGACGGGAGGGAAGCCCCCCTTCCGTGTGCCGCGTGCGTGACCGCACTCTTAGTGGCATAAAGTCGATCCCAAAGCGGATAGCGGCGGGCCCAATATGGCATATGATCGGCTCGCATAGACCGATCCCTCACGACTCTCGCATCCACGCACCCCCTCGCCTCCTCCGTCCATCGCATACGCCGAGCTCTACATTTTCTTGCTCTTCTGCGCCCGTCGGAGCCCTGTCCTACACCCGCGCGCACGTTTTTCTTTCGGTAGCCGAATTTTATTCCGCACGACCTCGAGGCCGTGTCTGTTGTATACGGACGCGTCGGGCACGGTGTGTACGCGCAGCTAGACGCCAGGGTTTAATACGCCCCGACGGGTCGTCCTTCCTTTTTTTTTTCCTTTCGTCTTTATGCCTTGTGGTGCTTCTTTTCACATCTCGACTTCGTCCGCATCGACGTTCTTGCCGAAGCTTCCGCGGTTTCTTACCGTGCTGGCGACCCACGGTAAAGTGCGAACAAAGCGCTGAGAATATAGAGAGAAAAAGAGAGGGGGAGGGGGGAGACAGCCGGCGCCACAAAGCCGAACGGCGACGTCGTCAATGCGCAAGCCTAATAGCGACGCCAAAGCGTGCACTTCGTGAGCGGCATCTCCTGGGATGCTCGCGCTAGCGAGGCGACGACCCGATATTACAATGGTCGCGCGCACGCGCATTGCTTCGAGCGCGATGTGGCGAGACGGCGTGAATCATGCGCCGAGCCGAGCGGGTTATTTACACGGCGCAATGACTTAAATTTCAGCCGCCGTATCTCCCGCAACGCGCGTTGCACGTTCAGGTTGTCATCTTGTGCAGAATGTTACCGTCCACGCAAGGGAAGTCACATGGAGAAGCGTCCGTTCGTGTTAGAGCGAGTCATGGCTGGTGCAACAAGGTACGCTTTCCTCGGGCCTTGCGCTGGCCCGAAAAGGAAAGCCAGCTGGCTGAGAAACGACACCAGTGAAAAATCTACTGCTCGTTTGTCCATTGTTCTCAAGAAATCACGGTTTGCCATCGGTAACTCTATATATGTAGCTGAAGAAAGGGGACACCTTGTCGATCGAGCATGCACAAAGGGATTGCACTGGCAGGCCAGCAATTGAGCCGTTAGATCGCAGGCTTTCTTGGTGCGTCTCCATCCGGAGCGTAGCGGCGTAGCACATACCCTCACCAATTGTTTTATCTTAAGATCTTCATCTTTGGAGTCAGTGCAACTGAGCTGATCGAGATTCCGCGAGCTGTCACGTGGCACTGAATTCTCTCATGCTGCGACTTATGGTATTGCTTTGGCATGATGACATACTTTGGAAAGGTCAGACGCTTCTCTGTATTGTGCTGTGTGTACAAGCACCTACCCTAAAATTTCAGTTTGATTCAGTAAAGATGGTGTTGCTCTGAGTGTTGTCGTCCTTTTTTATGTTACATAATAGTGGTACCTGTCTACACCGACAATGGCTATTTAACATTATTGCTGTTAAGCTTTGGGGTTATTTAGTGTCTTAGAAGTGAGACCGCTGCTGAATGGAGATAGTTAAATTGGTTGCGAAGAGATAAGTTCTCAAGTTTGCAGTGAGCTGGAACTATCATTCAGCTCAGATGGGTCTCTATAAGATTATTGACCATAGAGCTAAATGACCATTGACACAGCACATATGACATTCGGGTTATGTATAAGAGAGCATATCACTCATCGAAACTAGCCATACAAAGGTTAATTCTCTGGCCTTCCATTCATCGCATCATTAACGTTCGGAGGACATTGGAAAGATAGCACGTTCGTTTCTTGATATATTTTTCTCTGAGTGTGTGGGAACTCAGTGCTTCGAGGCGTCGTCGTAACCCAACGGCTTCATATCGCTAATTAGCGGATAGTTTAATGCACAAGCTATTGCGCATAGTAAACTTATACAGCAACCTCATTCTCACAAATGAATGAGCTTCCCACGCGGTACTATGCATTATCACAAGCAACCATCAGGCATATACAAGTGTTATCAGGACGTTTTACGAAGGGGGTAATTAACGGGCACTGCGTGCCGTCCACGGCTGTATTAAGTTCAGAACTGTGCTTGTGCTTCGCAAAGGCCGCGAAAATATGGGGTCGGTCAAAAAGATAAAAAATTTGCAGGCTTAGTCGGACCGTGCACGCGATTTCCATAACCCAAAATCGGCACAGCTCGCGCTGTGCTACATGCTACCGTGGCTGTACACCTTTGGACCCAACCGCGTATACGTATTCGTGTCTCATCCAAAACTCACGTTGTAGACCGAGTTACCGCATGCCTTCACAGTTTCGTTTCGTTCTTGGCGTCTGGTATAGCTGCCTTAAGAAACAGCTTTTATGCCATCCTAGTTCTGTGCAGTGCATGCCTTGCAGCGGTTATGATCGCTCTAGATTGTGGCGCCCGGAAACGGCGCGAAATTTAACCACAGTTTGCCGACATGCACTCCTCAAACCGACTCTATGTAGTGCAAAGTATGCACCTGTAATACTAAGATGTACCCGCCGCGATGGCTCAGTGGCTACGGCGTTGTGCTGCCACAACATGATAGATAGTTAAGCTGGGGGCTCGTGAGATTAAAAGCACATGATTCAAAGCCCAAGGGTGCGATTTAAGAGTCTAGACAGCGGCAGCCACATCTAGATGGTAGCGCAAGGCAAAAACGCTAGCATACGTATGTTCAGGTGCATGTTGGGGATCCCCTGAAGGGCATTCAGATTAATTAATACGAAGTCCTTCACTACAGCGTTTCTCACAGTACTGGTGTTGCGTTGAGACGTTAAATTACATGAACACTGGAGAATGCGTTCCTTTATATGCATGTGTGTGTGCTGTTCTATCACTATGCATGTGATTATTCATTTTCGTTTTTCTTTCTCTCCTTACCCCTTCCCCTGATCAGATTAGCAAACTGAATTCACGATTGGCTTCCGATTAACCTCTCTGCCTTTGAGCATCTATCTCTTTTTTTTAAACCGCACAAACAAATCCATTACCGTTAGTTGATGCCTTCCGAAACTGCGTGAGAACGGAGAAGATGCAACTTCGGCTAATGGGCGCCTTCGTATCCTTCTTTGTCTCTTTCCCAGATCCGGCATCGCTTCGGCTGCTACGACGAGGTTCACCTGGAAAAGTCACGGCAGGTTCGCCACTGCAACTGGGTGCGTTTCGTGCGCCACTCGCCGCAGTTCAGCGCCGAGGTGAACCTGCTCGGTTCGCTGGTGAAGGGCGAGCCCGTGTACGAAACTATCCGCACGGTGGCCTCCAACACGGAGCTAGTGGTCTTCTACGAGGACCCGGACGAGGACGTCGAGCGGACACCCCTGACGCTAGTTGTGGCCAGGGACCTCTCGTTGGCACAGTACCGCAGCGCCATGGGCATGATCCTCGAAGGTGAGCTACCATTACGCCTTTCCCGCTACACAAATATATAAGCCATTCAACTGTTACTTATCCCGCATTACTTTCTAAGAAAAGTGCCCATGTAATATAAAGACTAGATATTGGTCGGAAAATCAGTTTTTTGAAGATGTTTGTAGGTGTATTTTAATTTTTTTGCCATATACTGTCTATGGAAGGAAAGAATAGAGCGAGAGAAGGAGACAGTAAGAGAGGGAGGTGAGCCAGTATAAAAAACTAGCTATTTACTCTGTGTAGAACTGTGAGGCGCAGGGAATGAAAGACGATATATTAGGAGGTGAAAAAAAAGTTCACAGGGTCTCTTATGGTAACCCTCAGACGACTTGAAGGCGAAAGCCCAAGTGCCGATACATTGAAGACAGACATATGACGTACACTTCTCCTTTAATTCGATTAGTCTACCTGACTTATTCATCCTCTTAATTCGCTTACTGAACCCCCTTAATTCTTTTAGTCTACTTCGTTTAGCCGTCCCTATTAATTCGCTGAGTCATCCTTTTGATTCCATTACTCTAATTTGCTTAGTCATCCTCTTACATCGCTTAGTCATCCTTCTTAATTCGCTTAGTTAGCCACTTAATTCACTTTATCATCCACTTAATTAGCTTTATCATCCATGATGCTTGCTTACGGGGTATGAGTGCTTACGGGGGTATGAGCCATTGATGATGATAGTCTTTGTATCTTTCGTGTCGTCGACGTGCTTACGGGGGTATGGGCCATTGATAACTGAACGATGAGACATATAAGGCTTTGGCCTTAATAAAATGAAACAAAAAGTACATCCGGGGCAATGCTGAGTCTATTTACTGTGGACCCACCCAGATCATATTCGGAGGGTAGCAACCATTCAAAGCGAGTAGATGAGCTCAGCTCGTATACAATAGGTAACGCATTAGTAATAGTACAACTAGCGTTAGAAACACGTGTTCTCTGGATTGTTGCAGGCACGTAAAGAAAGCTTGCAGTGCTCTTCTAGTTGTGGCTTCGAGCACCGGCCGTAAACATTCATCCGAGAGATAGATTAAGTAAAGGAAAGGCGGGGAGGTTAAACAGGTCGCCCCTGCTTTTCCATCCTACACTGCGGCAGAGGAAAAGGGGTGAAAGGAAAGAAAGAAGAAAAGGAGAAAAAAAAACAGGGACACAATGAGACATTTACTGTGCAAGCAGGCAGCTAGCCACATTTAAAAAAAATCTACGCGTATGTAGTCTCAATCTATAGTAATTAAATCTTGTACTGAAGTCAAACTTGAAAATGCAACAGCGCCCTCCTCGGAAGCCACCTGTTGCCCCACAATGACAGTTTGTTGTTGCCCCGTAGAGGCGCCTCAGTTATGTATATCAGACTTTCTTCAGGAGTTTCTTCTCACGCACTTGCAACGTCAACATGACCATAACGTACGTAGTGGGTACTTACTGCGCAAGCGCATTGTTATAACTCTGGTACAAGGGCTCAGAGACCATTGCCTATGAATCTTTTCCAGAAAAAATGACATAGGCACTTTACGTTGAAAATAAGCACCACGGGGAAGCTGCCTGCTCTCAGGTGATAAATGAGCGCCTTAATAGGTGCTTACATATATGGCTCCAATTTGTCTTCAAGCTCACGTTCGATAAAGGAGCTGAAATTGAAGATGGCTGAAGAAACTCCGCACGTGTATTCTCGGGATCTCTGCATTCGCTGCCTTGAACTGATAACACGCGGAATCCTCTCAGCACTCGCGGCTTAGTACAGGGCTAGCGGTTTTCTACGAGTCAGCATAAAGCACAGTGAGAAGATAGACAAGAACATTGATCTCATACATGGTTTACTGCAGAGCAATGCCTGTTAGAGAAGTCTGCTAGCAGAGCACGGGTGCTAATACGGCTACAAATTGCGACCCGCGTTTGGCGTATGCTGCTAGAAAAAGTTTGCTTGCAAAACGGCAATCTCCAAGACACTCATTCGAACGAAAATGGCAAGGCAAGTGACCAGAGGGCGTAATCTAGCGCGACACCTTTCTTCGAACTACGCGGGATGTAATTTTATTGCATAATGACATAGCGTATACTACAACAACGAATATGTGTAGCTCCAGATTGCAGGTCGCGGCTAAATACATTCTGATGGCCTATCATACCCTCTCTCTTCTAGCGGGCAAGAGTCCGACTCACATGGGAGCGAGGTTGAGACAGGGACGAAGGGATGGTATGGGAGAAAGAGAGAGATAGAGCGGGGGCTTCGACGAGCATAACGGAAGTGAAAGACGTCACACTCGTCTCGTCAGCGCTCGACGACTCCACCCTCCACGTTTCCACGGAGCCAAAAGGCTCTTGGCACCCGAGACGCAGGCAGCCAAAAAGAGAAAGCGCCCGAAGGGCCGCCGGGGAGGGGGATCTCTGGCGACGCCGCGCAGTGCTCCCATTGTTAGGGCTATATAGTGCTGCGGTCGGTCCTTCTTTTGACCTCATAGGCGCGCGCTCGCGCTAGAGTGATTGATCTTTCTCTTGCTTATATAGTTGCCCTCTCTCCCTCGCCAGCCGAAGCCGCCTTTCTATCAGTCGGCCCAAGTGAAGAACAGCTTTCAAAAGTGGTTCACCCAATCGGCTTCCGCCGCAGAGGCGCTTGTCGATACGGCATCCTGCAATAGCCATCGCGGAAGTCCTGAGGGATCTCTGGCTTGCGTGTGTTGCGCGCCCGGAGAGCGCGGAGCTAGGACCGACCGGAGCTGTCGAGACCGTCAGTGGTCCGCTTTGAATGATGACCGTTCGTAATTATTTTGCCCGTTCATTGTATTAACAGTCAACACACCGAAGACACGCGCGCGCAGGTCTCTGCGGCGCGCACCGTAAAGAGCGTCTTTTCTTAGCCCGCGTTTCTGGCCCGCCGTTGCGCGTACTTTCAGGGGAGAGGCTTAAAATTAAGCACTGCCGCGGCCAAACTCGTTTTACCTTCTTTTTCTTCGGCGGCATGCTAAAGGTACACTGTGAGAAATGGTGATAACCGCGGAAACGAGGGACAAATTGGCTTCTCGTTTGCAGTGTTCAGTCAAGACGTAGCATGTAAACGTAAATGTGGGAGTCCTTTCTCACTGAAACAATTAGAACGCTAGTTTACTGCTACCCCCCGCTGTTCGGCTTCCTTCGGCTAAGTTTTCAACTGAAGACGGCCCGGGATGTGAGGAAGTTACAATGATGGAAGGCACATCCCTTAACGTGGACACTTGGTCTGAGCGAACAGCCCACTTCACGAAACGAGTGCAAATATGTTACTTCTTGTTTTTGAGGTTTGGTCCCGATTCTAAGTCAGCATGGGAAGAAGTGACTTTCTTTTTTTACTCTGCTCTTACGATGAAGGTTACTATGCACATACACTATAACGTCCAGGCGTATACTCAATGCGAGAACGGCAGTATTGAAAGGACGGTTGTAGAAGCTGTACGAGAATGAACAGACCTTAACAATTGTTACTCCAATTTTACTTCACGTTTTCATCACTCTAAAAGGCATAACGCTTGCACGTGGCAATTTTCGTGCTGTCTGGTGCCGCGACTTCTAAGCTCCTATGTTGTTGGCGATCAGTGTGTACATTGTCTCTTTGTCCAAGCGGACTGAAATGTACTGCAGGCTGCTATAGCTTGTCTGCGTTACGACCTGTTAACCGTGCAACCTACATAGAGTGGCGGTCAACTTTTCACAAGAGAGTAACACTAAGATTGTCTTCAGTTTTAGAAGTGTATTTATGCCAACCGGAATAGGTACTTCTACATTCAAATGCATGCCTCTTTGGGCAACGTAGGTCGGTACGGCTAGTGGGTGCTGATAAATGTACCGATGAAGCCTTTGCTTCAGTGGTCTCGTGCGATCAAAAACCACTGATCGCAAATACTGTCCCGGACGCGGTTAAGACTAATGCGCGACCACAGAAAGAAGTCGTGTCTCTCTATGCGAAATTGAAAGCCCAAGAATATATGCCATGCAGCACGCCCTCGTGCCTATACGCTTGAACAAATCGTCCCATTTTTTTTTTTTGTAACAAGTTTTCATGGCCAGACAGTGACAACGAAAGCTGCATGTTGGCTATATGGTGTAAATCAACAAGCAGACAAAAATTATCTTTTTATGTCCTAGTCATGCATGGAGCCCTAACAATTGGTATGACAGTTCTTTATGTTTTATAATACGCCCCGAATGCCGTAGTGAAACCGAATCCCCCAAAGAAGCGGTGGTGGGAAAGACTGATGCATGCCGCGTCCAGCTTACTCATCATTGGAGTGACAAATCGTCACTCGATCGCATGATCGACTCGGGAGGTGAAATCAGATCATTACAACAGCCTGTCAAAAGAGAAAGAAAATCCGCCATTCCACAGATATTCGACAGCTGAAAGTCAAATGATACACTGACAATCGTTCTTTGTTTTTCCCGTTCTTTTTGGAGATGTTTACGGAGTTCATGGCTGGTTTCATACCGAGGAGGAGCTTTGGCGTCTTGCTCGAACAACGCCTCAGGCGTTTTTTGAATGCTGTATGAGTCAAGCTTGGCAATAAGAAAACAAAAATTGTACTTTTTTTAAATGCTATCGTTTGTGCGCATGGACAATCTCACAATTGAAAACGAAATTGGCGCAAAGTTACTTGTGACGGATGATTACGACAATCTCGCATGTATTTACTGTGTCGAAGACAACGATGCTAAGAAATAGTAGTATAGGTGAAATTCTTCCCTTTCGTGGAGGTTGTTGGGGTTCAGCTTTTGCGGAAAATGAAGTAATCACAGGAGCAAAGATGTGAAATGGCTAAAATTCACGAAACATTTTAGCTATTGCTTATACTTTATCTGTTTGCCTTCAATGAAACATCGGTTACGTGCCGATCAGCCAGCGAAGAATTCCATACTCTACATAGCACGCGATAACGTTCTCAAGGATTCCCTTGAGGATTCTGCCTCGATCCGTGTGCCTGACGCCGTGATCGTGGAGTGCACGTACCTCAAGTAAATTCTTACAGACATTACCTACCCAATTTTATATTCATAATTTGTGAATTTGCCTCGGCGACCGCATACTCCTAAGATACTACCATGCGTCGCAGCCCTTTTGAAATTTCGTTCGCGCTTCTTTAACTCATCTAAGATCTTCGCTACGAGCAGTTATTCTAAGTCTATCGCAATACCCAGCAGCTACGAAATCGTACGCGCCGGGTATTTCGCACGCGCTCCAGTATTTCGTACGCGCCCCGGGTAGCCGGGACGCGTACGAAATACTGGAGCAGCTCCGTCGACCTCATCCTTTGTGACTGACAAAGTGAGAATACCTTTTCTACAAAGGTATTCAAAGCTACGGGATCCTTTTTGGTGTGTGTGTCAAACAACACCATTAGCTGCGAACTTCGGGCGCCATCTAACGCGTTCCGCAAATATAGCAAGCCCACGACGGCGCACGTGAAATCCTTAACCCCTCCAACCGTTCAGTGCAAACAGAAGTCATTAGGGCGTGTGCGCGCTGAAGCAAACCGGATGCCTATACGGGAGCCCAATCATTCATGCGAATAGGTGCCGGACGCTGTTAACTTCACGTGAAGGCTTGTTGGTCCACTTAAAATGAGGGCATTAGTAATGAGACACCTACCGTTTTCCACTGGGCCGCGTCATCAAAGAGAAAATAAAAAAGAAGCTTGCAAACAGTCTGCAAAGAAGTATCGCCTTAAGGAGCCGCCCGCCGAGCAAAATGAAACCAGTCAAGGAACAAGCCCTCATTTTCGACGACAGCGCTTGGTCCATAGGTGGCCTCAACCCTCTTCGCTTTGTTCGTTTTCGCGCCCAAATGGAAGGATAAAAGGCGAGCGCTGGTGCATTCGGTGCTCTCGATACCGTTAATTATAACCCGGTCATCACGGTTCTGGAGGCAGGCGATACCGAAAGGCGAGCTGACATGTTGATTACACCGGCAGACGTGTCAACTCCTGGAATGCATCGAGTCCTTGCAACCGTCAACGGCACGTCGCGGCGGATCTTTCGAAAGCACGGCGTTACGCAAAAACAGAACGAAAGAAAAAAAAATGCAGTGGAGCCTGCAGTTCGCTGCTTCCTGGGCCTTTCTTTTCAAAGCCAGTCAAGGTTCGCAGATCGTATCTAGTTCTCCGGATGAAGCGAGAGTTGGTTCCGTTCCTGTAAGGCTCTGCGGACTGGCCGCATGCAGTTGCTCATTCAGCACTGGTTCGCGCCGAGAATCCGAACAAAGCAGCGAATGACTTAACAGGCCTTCAAGTTGACTTAGCCGCAGGTTTAAGAGAAAAGAGCGAATAAGGAAATTGAGGGTTCTCTTGTCTGAGGAGCAGTCGCTTTACTGTCATTGTAAAGCTCAGCACGTATAGCCAAGTGACCGTTCGCATATATAGGGCGCCTCGGTGGTGGCTGCGAAAGAAAAGTGAAATGAACCCGACGGGAGCTTTTTGTGTGCTCGACCGTTATTGTCGCCGAGATATAAGTGCGGCAAAAATTGGCATAATTTCAGGGAGGTGATCGCAGGGAGGAAGCGATAGGATTGATGACCTGTCTGACTCAAGGCGAAATGCCACTCGCATTCCGGTTCGCTCATGGTGCGAACAAAGCTGTCAAGGTCTGCAGTGCTTCGACAAAAGATTGTCGGCGTTCGTCAGCAGCAAAAGAAATTTCGTTATCCGACCGTAATAGTCGTCTGCCGCCGACAAAAGGCGCGACAAAGGCTGGTCAAAAATACGTAGCGGACCGGGCACTCGTACCGGGCACCTTGGTGATTACAGTGGTCGCTCGGTAGTTCTGGTGTTGGCCATTCACAGCGTCTTATGAAAAGTATACTTTTAAAACTGCACTTCAGGTGTGGTGCCGCATAAAGCGATGCTGAGCTGGAACAAATTATTCGGTATGGAAGGCCACAATCTGCAGTCTGCTAATGAAGGATTATAACGGTGGCCATTTGTGAGTCACCAAAACCCTCCATTTGACTAAGTGTGCTTGAAATGATTTACATCTCGAACCGGTCTGCCACTGACGCCCTTGAGCTGCATATTTCACTCCTGACATCTTACTTTGCTCGAACTGCGCACAAATTTCGGACGCCAAGGGTCGCGCTGATCTGGGTGGGACAACCAAGGCCAGCGCGGGCGTTACTTCGAGCAGGCTTAAAACTCTTTCAACTAGCTGCGTTTTCCTAGTGAAAAAATGGCGCCAGGAAAATCGCTCGTCAAAATCTATTTAACTGAAGCACAGGATGGGATCTCGCTTTCTCAATAGCTTTCTTCCATGAACTCTCTATACGCTAATGTAAAAAGAAAATTATATTGAGATTCACCATGCCGTCTTTAGTGCATAAATATAACTTACCTCCTTTTCGCCATTTTCTCTTTCTCAGACACACCTCTCGACCTGTCTCAGTCCTTACTAGCACCGCCAGTGTCACCCTCATCGCCCGTCACACCACAACTACCTCGAGTTCTCATGACACCGCCATCGGAACCTGAAGAAAGGCGGTCGGTGTCCAGCGAAGGAACCACAACGGAAGAGGTACGACACTTTGGCAATACGCACTTTGAAATTTTGACAATGGAGCATCCTAGGACTAATTCTGGCCCAAGGAGCTTCCGTTGTCCAAATTTCGAAAATTTCCAACGTATGGAGCAATGAGCCAGCCGAAGGCCGCAAAGAGCGAGCGTAATCATGCTTGTAAAATTGTAATTTGAGAAGATAAGATAGAATTTATTCACAGGAACGACAGAGATGTCGACCTGAGCTGGTGCACTCTAATCTGCTACTGGGGAAGAGGGAAGGGGAGTGAAAGTACTAGGATAGCTGATGATGATAAGAGAAGTGGTGAGGACTTATGTCATATTACAACCGGCACTATGTTAGTGTGATTTAACCGTGTCCTTAAGTTAATAACGGTTCACGAAGCTTCAAATATATTATGTTGCCGTCATCAAAATTCGAAGCCATGCTATAAATAAATAAATAAATATATATATATATATATATATATATATATATATATATATATATATATATATATATATATATATATATATATATATATATATATATATATATATATATATATATACATATATATAAGAGTGCCTTCTACCGTCCGTTCTCCTGAACGAAATTGTGAATCTGTCTTGCGTGCCCTGAAAAAGAGGATGTTGCTTTTAGCGCTGCCTTGTTGCTACTGAAATTTCGCACTCAGATGGCATTTTTTGTAGCCTGCATCGTTAAATAAAACGCCTCACACATTTTCTTGCCAGGTTCGTCCAATAAACTAAAAAGAAACCCACAAGTCGTAAGCACCCTTCGACAATGCACGAGAGATTTCCTGGAGAGACGTTAACTGCTTTCGCTGCGTCGTTAACGAAACGTAAGGAGGCATCAAGCAAACAACCAAAACGCACAAGCTTGTTGCGAAATGTGAGTGCAAACAAGGCACCCAGTAAGCGCTATAGTTTCTCTTAAGTTAGAATATGAAGGCAGGATGCAGTCACATCTTTTACTGTCATCATCGGGATCAGTGATAAGTGACATTATGTGTATACGATCAGCGCAAGCTTTCTGCTGCGCACATCTTAGGCAATAATAATAGTGCATAGTTCTGAGTGCGTTTAATGACATTACTATACTTCTTCCCAGATCGCTTATAGTTGTCTCTTACCCGCCGTGGTTGCTCAGTGGCTATGGTGTTAGGCTGCTCAGCACGAGGTCGCGGGATCGAATCCCGGCCACGGCGGCCGCATTTCGATGGGGGCGAAATGCGGAAACACCCGTGTACTTAGATTTAAGTGCACGTTAAAGAACCCCAGGTGGTCAAAATTTCCGGAGTCCCCCACTACGGCGTGCCTCATAATCAGAAAGTGGTTTTGGCACGTAAAACCCCATATATTATATTATTATAGTGTTCTCTCGAACTTCTCGCAGACGGTGCCTATGGAAACACCCAGGCATTTGATGGTGAAGAAAGGTCGCGAGCGGACTCTGCTTCCCTGCGAAGTCTGTGGGAAGGCCTTCGATCGACCGTCGCTCTTACGCAGGCACATGAGGACGCACACAGGTACGTAAGACGCACAGCTGTTTTTGAGTTGGCAATCCGTATTTCCCACTCCCGAGGCTTGCGCGCTGATTACAGCTATGTTTAGGTACACCGCAGCTAGCGCTGAGCTTAAGCTGAATTAATGACGCCTCGAGCGGTACTTATACGTCGGTTGACGCCGGCGCTCGCGATTCTTTACGGGCGACTGTGTCGACACATGCTAAAAGGAAAATTCAACTCTGAACGGGCTATGCAAGCACTGGGGAAGGCGCAAGCAATTTTGGGGTACGAATCGGCGTCTATGTATGAACCGGTGGGAGCGTATTGGATTGGGAGTTTTATTCGTTTAATTTATTTATTTGATGGCGCTGCGAGTGCTGGATACTAGTGGCACCGGCTTTTCCACAGTTCTTTCTCAATAGAACTGTCACTTAGAAAATAATAGACCGACATGAAAACCTCCCGATAGAGCTTTCTGTTGTTCAATGCTTGCTACATCAAAGTGTTTTTTCCGAGCGTGGAAGAAGCCCGCAAATGCACGAAAAATTGCCACGCGACTGGCCATTCTAGACACTTTGCTTGTATTGGCAGGTTTCCTTCACGCTTGGAAAATAATTTTATGTAGCACGTATTGGGCCACAGAAAGCTGTATCGGTAGTTTTTCATGTCGGTTTACAATTTTCTCATCTACACTTTTCATCTCATTATATATTTGAGAAGTCGATTAAGTCATTAGGACTAATTATGTAATTAGATAGACTGAAAAGAATAATCTGAGTATCCCGAAGCAACGGCAAACAAAATTACCTTGTTCTTGACCTGCTACGCGTCATTTGCATATTTTTACGGTTTGGCTAAAGTTACGTGTAACACCCTGCATATTCGGTGAAGGAGACGCCTATAGAGGGGGGCCTAAACCGGGTAAACCTGTCATTTCACATTTCACTATTCATTTATATCTTACGAATATTGCGTGTATAATGGCACATGCTACTTGTAATAATGAACAGATAGCTTGCACACCGACACACAAAAGAAGATAATGCGTTGACCTATCATCAAGTGCATTCAAGCATCGGGTCTAAAGCTTTGAAGGCGAGGAAAATGCAAAAGAAAAGAAAAAAAAACGTGATAAACTGTATTTTTTTCTGTCTTTAAAACATCATCGCCATGCTTAGTTTTTTTTCTTTTGAGCTTTGCACTTTGTGTCGCTCGTTTTTGCTATTGTGTCACCAATCTGAGCTGGCAATGAGTTCCATACAGACATAAATGCGGATTCGTGCAACTTCCGTCGTTTCCAGAAGGCGTACACAGCTACAGCGAGAACAAACCTATGTAACCAGGATACAGGCACAGAGCATGCGCCATATGTGAAACGAGAGAACGCCAATATGCTAATTCAGGACGCTGGACGAATGCTTCATTATACTGATATATGCCAAGACAGGAAGCTAAACGCAAAAGAACCGGACGTCGTCTCAAAGCACCAAGCATTATCGCGTACTTTGGGAAGATTCCGTTAAAAGCTTTTTGTCTTGTTCGCCTAGATAAATGGAGAGGCACTCGGGTGGAGGATTCAGGATGCTGGCTCATCAAGCTTTTTTTTTCGACGCAAAATTTCCATCTCAGTTTCTATATGCGTGTGACTCTACGATAACAGGTAGAAAAACGTCAGAAGGTGGAGAGTAACCAATGAAAACCTTACGATGGATGCTATCACTCAGTGGACCTTAGGGAAGCCACTCCAGATTTAATTTGGTGTACCGGCTAGATACCGTCACTTTGTCTTCGCTGTAACCCAACTTTTTCATTTCGGTCGCTTCAAGGAATCATTACTTTCTTTGCTGTTTTGCTGCATATTCGTTAAGGAAAGGTATGCACAGGCTAAGATTAACAGTGCTTGCCCCTGGTGCAAATGCGCGTAACAAATAGTCCCGCCTTTCTTTAATGCGCCGTTCGGTAAATTTAACACTTGTACCACCTATCAACTCGCCCTCTGAGAGGCAACTGAAATTAATGCTCCACGAATAACAACACACTCAGCATCATCCCATACTATAAAATCGACAAACAACTCTCATAATTAAAGTATAAATACCTTGTCGTTTCTAACCCTACAAACGTTGAAAAAGGTGCTATAGACACACGTCTCGTACTGTAGCTGGTCAAGGAGAGTCCCGTGAATGTGCTAGGAATGCAAATGGGAACTAACTTGCGAAGGTATACATGCCGCGTTTGATTATATGTTCTGTTTGAATATACGGCGCAGAATACCTGCACTTGTAGCAACTGCTTTACGCAGTTGGTACTGCTTTTCGCAGCGCAATTTTTAATAACATTTACACGCTCTATGCGCGAGCGACATACAATGCAACGATTCGTAAGGGCGCCTGTAGAAATACCACCTAAGCAATGTACGGACCTATGTTCAATTTACTGTATCATCGAAAGATTTTGGGCAATGCACTCGTATGTGAACAATTTTAATAGTGGAAGAAATTGTTAAATGCCACGTTTGTCGACAGCAATTTCAATGAGCGCGCGAAAGGCGATGTTTCAAATGTGAATGTCGTTAGATGCGACAGGACACATTGAGTACTGCTTAGCGCATAGTAAGTGACGAGCTGCTGGTATAGATTACTATTGCGTCCACTTTTAGCAGTATTCATTGAAATTAATCAATGCAGCAGGTTAACGACGCAAGTCAGAATTTCCAGGTAACTGTATATGTGGAGTAAAACTAAATGCCTCACCCTGCATAAGTCCTGTGCGGTGGGCCATATCAGGGCTGGGATTAATGTTTTGAAGCATTTACTATAGACGAGTAGCACTGAATACATAATACTACCTAATACAAAGAATTGAGGCAGCAAACTTGTTATTACTTCAATTTTTCCAGAGTAGCGCACATTTAGTTGCTTTCTTACAATCAATTGGCCTTTAGGCCTTCTGCTACCTTTTTCTCACTCGCACACTTATTTGCCCTTTCCCCTGCGTGTGTGTGCGCTAGCAATGAAAACAAAAATGATTACAGACAAGTGCACACTGTGAGCTACTTGATTTGTACTAAAGGCTAAAAAGTATGCTCATGGCAGATTCAGACGCATGCGCAATATCTTTACGCTGAAAAACGAAATAAAGTCAGCTGGTTGGCTCACACGTAGAAAATCGCGCGCTTAAATAAATGGCAAACTGTAGGAACGTGATCATCTGGAGTATTAGGCTGGTTTTGACATTTCTAGCGCGAATGCGACCGGCCGTGGAGCGAATTAGGCAACGCACAAAGCGGTGGCGTGTATGAGCTCGGTCATTCACATTGTAGCGTGTTTAGGCAGAAAATCTGACTGAAAGAAAAAAAACAGGAAAAAAGAAAACAAGAAAGGATAGCCCGGCTGCGTATATTGCTAAGCTCCACTGGAATTAACTTCAGGGTACATCAAGAAATCTTTCCTCTGTGCAACGTATTCGAATGAAACTTAGAATGCATGAGCTTGCCATCGGTATACGGGGATGCTGTGTACTTGTTCACTGTTCTGAGTGATTCGCGTAAATTGTCTTCGATCACGGTGTGGTTCATTGCAGCTATGCCGGTTAGAAAAACTGAATCTCCTAATTACGCAGCCTCTTCCATTCCAATTGACCATCTCTATATCACCTCCGTGATCACGGGGTGCACATAGAACGGTGATATGGACAAAGCATCGCAAAAGAAAAGTTTCATTTTGTTTTGTACTGCTTCTTCTTCTACTTGTTTTTAGAACCATCCACATTCGAAGGAAATGCAAAACAAATATGTTTTTGTGCAAGCTTTTTCTTTATTATTCCGCGACGCAGGGGAAAAGCCGCATGTGTGCGACGTCTGCGGCAAGGGTTTCAGCACGTCCAGCTCTCTCAACACTCACCGGCGCATTCACTCTGGAGAGAAGCCACATCAGTGTCACGTGTGCGGAAAGAGGTTTACGGCGTCCTCCAATCTCTACTATCACCGCATGACGCATTCCAAGGTGGGTGCCAACGCATATACGAACAGGCTCACGCGTTCTAGCAATCGCGGTGCAATTATTCTACGTAGACTAGACGCACATTTGCATATTCTAAAGCGCCGTTGCGTCGAGTTAAGCGTACAGAGTCAAGAAGAAACCCTCTCTCCTTATATGCCAACTAAATAGGAAACGAGGCGGCGCTGAAAATTGAACCATGCAGGCGAATAAATGGACACGCGAAACACGCTTAGGCACTGCGAAGGCTGTCACGTTTTAATGAACTGAGTGTGGTGCGCTTTTCTCTAGCGATTCTGTAAGAGCAAAGCCCAGTTATGTCTACCCTAAAAAACAGACCGGCATGGGAGTGATAATGTGGGCACTCAAATGGAGATGTTCAAAAGTCTTACTTCGTTCTGGTTCATTTCACCTCTGAGTGGACGCAGATCCAAGGTCTAGTCGAATGGAATACAAGCCACATAGACAATGGTGATGTGAGCACTAGCTAAGGTACTATGAAATAATAATATAGTTATACATAAGAAATGAATCGCAACAAGGCAAACCTGCCTACGTAACCTTTCATAAGTTTAGCGTAATGCGCATCCCAATGTTTCATCCATTCACTGTCATATTGGGTATGTCTCCCGGCAGGCTGTGCGCCCAGGCTAAGAACAAGAGCGTGGAAATAATGTATCGGACGCACCCGAGCACCATCTGGCATCTCCTGCCGCGCTCTTTAAGAAAAACATGACGCACACCGTTGTGTCCCGGCCTCCCGTCCGCAGAGAGAGCGTGAGAAAGGCGGCGAATAAATGATACACAACAGGTGGTGCCTCGCTTCCTGGCATCGACAGCCAAGAAGTGAGCTTTCTGTGTGCTCTAGGCGTTCGCATAAGGGACGCTATTTCCAGCCAGAATCTCTCTTTCTCTTTTTTTCTCTTTCGGCATTTGTGATTGAAGAGCAGCGCATACTCAAAACAAAAAATTGCGCCCGCACAGACGAGCAAACACAACTTGCATGCTTGCTAACCGGACAAATTGTGATCGTTTCGCAAGGACAAGATATAACCGGCTGAGCCTGCTTTATGGCTCACACTGAGTGCCTTTGTTATAAAGGCGGCCGTAATCGAAACAGTGTTCTTGAGTCGAACACTTTGATGTGTTATGGAACATAACATATTAAGACTATTGAACAATATACACCTCCAAGTATGACAACTAATTTAATGCATCATAAATGGATTGCCAACGTTTTGGTTTTCGCTCCATATGTGCGCGAATTGGATGTGCCCGGATAACTTCTTAGTAACAAATTGTTTAGTAACTCTGTAAAACTAATGCTTCGACTATACTATGGAGTACGCACTGCTCATGGACCGAGTATAGACCGAGGCTGCCGACGTGTCCGGGTGACGGCTACCAAGCAAAGTAGCACTATTCAACGACGGTCGCGCTTCTAAGAGCCCGACAAATGACTCGTTGAGTGCTGTGTCATGTCGCGTTCTTTCACGTCTTTAGGAAGATGAAGCAATCGTGCATCAAAACTTCCCGCACTGAAATGCGCTCACGTTCACAATCATCCACCGAGTCGAGCTTGGCGTACTAAGGCGAACCCTAATTGCTTGACTACCGGCCGCTGCGGTATTATAAGAACCATCCCTCCTTACCCCTCTGGAACCCTCTACGAAGCTCCGGTGCCATCCCCTTTTAATCCCTCATCTTCGTCGGGCAAGCGGCAGTCCTTTTATAGCAGTCGGGGCCGTCCCATCAGCGCTATATAGCCCAAATTGGCAAACCGCCTTCGGCAGGCAGCCCCAAGGCCCGCGATGGTCCCCGGTGGCAGACAAGACGTCGCTCTGACCGTCCGCCCTCCCGTTCCCTCCCTTCCGTATTCGAGGCGCCACAATGCCTGGTTGCAAGAGATGCCGCGAATGGACAGAGAGAAAAAAACAAGCCAAGAGAGTAGTGAGGAGGGTAGTCGCGGCTTCGGGAGAAGACAGCCACATCGCGCCGACGTCATCATCAAAATCGTGATCGAAGCGCAGCACTCCGTGCTGCCTGCCTGCCTGGCTGGCTGGCTGGCGAGGCCCCGATGGTTCCGTGTGTACCGGGCCTAGCCGGCACGTGATCGATATTACATGCCGACGGTCCGCCACTCGCGCGCTCTCCGCGTGCGTATGCGCGGCAGCCAGATAGAAAGTGGTTCGCACGACGACATTCCAAGGCGAGTGGTCGGTCGCCTGATAAAGTACGCGCGCGTGAAGAGAAGCATGGAGGGGCTACAGCAGCGAGCGACGGGCTCTGGCGCGCGCGTTTCCAGGAAGGGACTGGGCCTCGGCCGCGCGAGGGAAGGCGGGGCGATTGAAAACGTGCGCTTTCCCGCTGGGCTGAACGCTCGCGCTCGGACATGTCGGGCGACCGCGAAAGAAGGGGGCGGGGGCGCGCGAACGCAGTTTTCTCTTGATCCCTGACATACAATTAGTAGTTTCTTATCTATCTCCTTCGGCGCGGTGGCGGCGGTGCGCTCATGTATAAGGAGGGTGGGAGAAAGGCAGGCCACATAAATGAGAAGCGCGGTCAACCAGGTCGACCAACTCTGCGGTATATAGCGGTACACCGTGGCATGCCGATAGGAATGCTTTTTTTCTTCACTTTGGACACTCCTCGTGGGCACTTTTCTCGCGGTTCAGCGAGGTAGCTATAGGTCAGACTGCGGCGACGCGATGCGCTCGCATGTGGCCGTTGACCGCTCGTGCGCATGGGTCTTTAACCGCTAGTGTCAGCCGCGACCGCACACGGCACGTTGGTTGACGCCTCCGCTGACGCCGGCGCGAAGCGTCGCTCCGCCCGATGTATACGGCCGCGAGCGCGCGGCGACCGCAGTTGATCGATGCTTCGACGGGTCTTTTTTGCGGCACCGCGCTTGGCGAGCGCTGGCTTGCGCCCAACGAGCCTTTCGGTGACGAAGATGAAGAGACTAAATGCATGGGCTGGAAGTGTTTGCTCTGCTGTTATTAGTATTTTAACCCGTAATTTGGGCGCTACGCACCACTCTCGGCTCTGACACTGTAGACGCGGAAGAGGTAATCGTTTAATGAGACCGGGGTGTCTTGCAATCAGTCGGTAGCATCGCGATGTGCGATCGAGGTAGTCCTGAACACCCCCTACGTCATAGGCGTTCCCTCGTCTGTTAACCCGGTCAGAGGCAGTTTACGAGCGCGGAAACCGTCAAAAGAAAAAAAAAAGAAAACGTCTGGTGCGATTAGCAAGACAGCGGACGGACTCGAAAGATCAAAACTATCCGCCAATGAAAGCTGCCAGTGTCTTTATTCCAAATTTCATTTTTTTTTCATCAAATGTCAGCTATAAGGAAACTCAAATAAGACCATTGACGCTGGCGCTCTTTGGCCAAACCTGGCCCTTGCGCCACAAAACACCAGACAACATAATCAAGACCATTGGCGCACATGCGGACGTGGTTACTTGTTAAGTTATTAATTGTAACTAAGTGCGACAAGAGGGCTTATGTGCATTTTACACTGCTGTGTTCGAAACCCGATATTCTGTAGCGCTTGCTGTTATTAAGCTTAGACGACGTTGCCTAGTTCCTCATCCGCATGCGCTTCCAACGTGGGACAAACCAGGCTCGATCTTCCTTTTCTTAAGTGTCCCCCCCCCCCACTTTCGTGTCTCCCTCCTCTCCACCATTCGCCACCCCCACGCCATACACGTCTTCTTCATGGCCAACACACGTCTTGATTACTGTGAGGCAACGTGGAAGTCCCGGCAAACTCTACCCTCCTATGAACGCTGAAAGTAGCCAGACAAGCATATCATGCATCCCCGTCATTATTCGCCGCAGGAAGGTTACAAACGAATTGCGGTATGAATCCCTCTACGCGGCTTTTTTATTCACGTTGTGCTTTAGAACAGCTCAATTATGTAGAAAAGAGAGAAAGCTACAAGTACAATTCTACACATGGTGAAACGTTATTACATGCATACAACGTAAATTCAGCTAGTTCAAAGCTGTATATGGAAACAATTGAGTGGAAAACTCAACTCATCCGTTCAGAAGTTTACAAATTTATTTTGTGTGTTCTTCAGATAAAAGCACACAGGGGCATTTCGCTCTCGAGTGATACAAGTGTTTAGCTTTAGTTCGGGTGCGGAGCTGTCAGTATGCGTAAATAAAATAAAATTGCTTATGTTTAATATTCTCAATAACAAACATTTCTAAATAATATCGTTTTTCAATTTTTTAAGGATAAAACAAGGGACCTCTGTCCAGAGTGCGCGCAAGTGGGTCATTGCAGATGGAACCTTCATTCGAATGTTATGGCGTCAGTCATTCTCACCCTTTCTTCTCGTGCTTTATTTATGCTCGCAGGAGAAGCCCCACAAGTGCACGCTATGCTCCAAGTCTTTCCCGACGCCAGGAGACCTCAAGAGCCACATGTACGTTCACAGCGGTTCGTGGCCGTTCAAGTGCCACATCTGCAACCGGGGCTTCAGCAAGCAAACAAACCTCAAGAACCATCTGTTCCTACACACCGGTGAGTCCACGAAACACGCATTCTTTTCGTTCAAGAGCTACTACAGGTAGCCTGATCGCTTTTAGAAGTAGCAATCGTGCAGAGTCGCGGAGATGCAAAATACGGAATGGCCGAGCGGTTGACCCTAACTTTATGACACTAGAACGATGTCCTTCTCGGATGTTGACTGCGGTTATTGCGCTCACTCAAAGCCCGTCCAGACTGAATCCGAAGCTTAAAGTGAACTTGCTATAACTACCTGCTTGCTTTCCCCCACATTTCATGTCATTTCGTATAACTCCAGTCCGCGTGCACTCGTTGACAAACTTAACGCGACCATGAAAATTCAAATTGTGGGAACATTACGAAGCAGCTGTCGCCTGTGAAATTGATCAGTTCTTTGAGGTAATTAATTCAAAGGTAGAACTGCACGCCTGGGCGTTCTTCCTTTTTCTTTCCTTTACTTTTTCTTACGTGCTTATGCGTTTCAGGAGAACCGCTTTGAGGCATGCCGACATCACTGAAGCGAAATATAAACATGTAGTGCAGCCGAAAATAGAGTGGGTGGGTTAGCGCTCAACAGCGCAAAGTGTGCGCCGTAATGTCACCGCAAAGCGCGCGAGTTGTTGAATTAAATGTTGCGTCTATAGAAACGACAGTGAGGCCAGCGCGAGCGTGCGCGGAAATGTCATCGGAAATCATCTGGGCAGTTCCATCCGCGGTAGATACGAAAAGCTGTCTAAAAGCATGATCCTGCTTGTTTGCTATGTGAACGCTTCTGCACATCTCGGACGAAATGTACGCGTTGTCTTCCGTATACGAAGTATTGCTCGAATAGGGCTTCATAAACTTTGCGGTAAAATAACTGACGCCATGCTAGCGTTGAGTAAAATTCCAGCTGCCAAGAGGAAATTCCACCTGTGTGTGTGTGTCAAGAGTGCGATAGCTCTTTATTTTTCTTTCTTTTTATTCACAGCTGCTTTTACATCTATTACTGCTAAGCACTCACTTCTGAAGGGCAGTCATTTTCGCTAATGTCCCAATCCGTCACACTTAAAACAGTGGAGTATTATGCACGAGTCAAGGGCCTGTTTAATATATTAAAAGACCCAGCGCAGGACACTCGCGACTTAAAGCGCGAAGGGCATGATTACGGACGCGGTCACAGAAAGCGCACCGTTCGTTTGCATGCTGCCACGATGACGCTTTTATATGCGCGAGCTCTTGCTTTGTTAACCGAAACAACTTGTTTTTGCAAATTAATTTTTTTTTATGAAGCAGCCGTGTAACGATCAAAATAAAGGGAAATGGGAGTGAGAGAGCGGGAAGGGAATAGCTGCGGGCAAAAGGCGCGTAGGTGAAACAAGACAGCATGATGAAGCCTACTAGCGCGTAGCGTGCTTTACGGGGAAGATGGGCAATTACTCTCCAAACTGGCGCCGCCGCCGGTGCACTACGGAGAGAAAGTTCCCAGCGCCCCCTCCCCGCATGCCCACAGCCTGGCCTGACCGACGCTCGCTGACCGACAGCTTTCTGCCGCCGTGGAGGCCGTATACGTGCACGGCTGGGTTCACTCGGGCGTGCAGCAGCAGCAGCCATATAGGCTGGCCATAAGGGCGGACAGGTGTTGTCTTCGAGCTTTCCCATTTTGCGTTTCCGCTGCTCCCGCTGCACGGCGTATACGCAGGGCGCGCCATATGGATGCCTGGCCGCGCACGCCCGAATCACGGCGGCGATGGGTGCGGCGTGATTTTTTCGAAGCCCCGTCGTCGTACAGTCACTGCTGCCTGCCTGCCTGCCTCGCGCGGGGGGCTTGGGTCCCCGAAATCTCGCTCTTCTTGTCGCCCCGTTCCCTGTGCTCCCCCCTGCAATCGCGGCCGGGGAGACGGCGGAAGTGGCCCGAGTCTCTCTCGCAGAGCAGCGTGTGCAGATTGAAATATATGCCGACTCGCACGTAATTGGGCAGCTCGCGAATGAGGTACTTTTGGCCCTGCGAAATGTGGGTCTATAGGCTTGGTGGCGCAGTTAACGAGAAAAGCGTCCCGTCGCTCTTGCGCGCTTTGTCTGCGTCTGCTTGTGATTTCGTGCGTGTGTGCTCGTATATCGACGTCTTTGTCGCGCCTTTACCTACGTCTTTGTCTGTCAAGCTCTTAATTTCTCTGGAAAATGCTGATTTTTTATGAACGGGTCTTACTGTATAAAGCTGATAATAAATCCAACTGTCTAAACCAGATCTGCATCAGCACTGAAGGCAGGCTCAATGTTGGCCAGACATTTGATGAATAAGACGTTACATGAGAACATAACTAGTCAACTTTGTGCCGACATTTGCGTCGCTTCCTGCGATACTCAAAGACAGTTCTAACATCGGGCCTCGTAAAGTTAAGTTTGAACAACAGGCAGTGTAAATTATGCATTTTAAGCTCAGGAAACGATATTGTATACAGTTTATTAATATCGCCATTGTTAATTTCGGGCTTGTATACTTTGCAGTACGCTAGCTTTCAGGTTAATTTAGGCGGGCACCGACGAAAGCAAGAAGAGGAACCATAGATTCTTACACAGCAAATGAAAGGAAAGTGAGACGAAAAAAGCGTGGTCGCGTGACAACGT
Source organism: Dermacentor albipictus (assembly GCF_038994185.2). Lineage (NCBI taxonomy): Eukaryota > Metazoa > Arthropoda > Arachnida > Ixodida > Ixodidae > Dermacentor > Dermacentor albipictus. Next base: position 129,970,053 of record NC_091824.1, read on the forward strand.
TATATTTAGCGCCGTCAGGTAAAAATACGGGCGGGCGCAATGATCCGGCATCTCAAACCGCGCACTGTGTCCGAAAATTGGGGTGTTTGGCTTCGCGGTGCTGTAGCTATCGCAGTGACCGACTAAATGCTCTCCCCGCTTCAGAATCCGCGATATGGTTTCGAATTAGTCAAAGGATAGCCGGCACGGAGGCACGCGTGGCGTGCTGCAGAAGCCACACCGAGCATTTCTTTCGTTTCTCTTTTCTTGCTCCCCTTCACGATACGAGCCCGAATGAGTCGACTATACGCTCAATTATCGCCTTTCCTTGGGGCGCTTTCCTTCACGAAAGCACGACTAATCAGAACACGCACGGGAGTCAACCGAAGCGAGAAAGGAAAGAAAAGCCGTATATGCGGAGAAAAACTGGTATAAGGCGAAGGTGCGGCAGTATCATCCACTCAGTCCATTCCGTGCCACGGCAGCGGCTTGTTTGCGTGCGACTTGTCTTGCTTAGGAAAACTTAGCAGGACGAGACAAAACAAAAGAAGTTGAAGGAACTCTGATGGCAGGAGGGGGGGGGGGGGGTGTTCTTATATAGACGACTGTGGCACTTCGCGGCAGGGACCGGCTGAAGGAAACCGTATCGTAAACTGGACTACTTCTATGCAGGAAATGCAGATTCCAGGAAGAACGGCTTCATCTTTCATGCAAGAAAGAGCCTGGATAAAACACGAATGATAAACTGCAGAAAAAGAACCTTGTAGACACGTTCAACTATATAGCCACCGTGCCGGGGAGAAACACAAACATGCCTAGATAACGTCGGTTCCTTAGATTCATCAACAGATAGTTCCCCGATTTGACGCCTGCGACGTAACGCGTTCCTGTCGGATGCTTCGCCTTCTTAGCGGCAGAAAATAACGTCTGATTTCGTGATATTGAAAGCGCTTGGAACGAGCGAGGCGTTTCCTAGTTAGGTAAGGGTTCTAATTTGGCCGCATAGGCGTTGCGTTCCCCTATGAGAACTATGGCACTTAACATACGCGCATATGTTGGAGGAGTCTACTTTGTTGCGGGCTTGTCGGCTCATACCGAAGAATTTCTGTATATAGTTCAATATCTCCCTTTCTCCTTGTTTTATTGCACTTTGTGCAGTACATTGCACAAATTATTTCGCGCTTGACATCTCTGTGCGAATGGAGGTAAAGAAACGTTAAAATTACAACTTCGCACTCTAATCAACAGTCCGTGCATGTTCCAACGCCCATGTTCCTGTCATTAGAGGATGCTCAGTGTCGCAGTTCTATCTCGCTATGTTAGGCCTCGAAGTGACTGTTGGATACTGGAAGTGACCCCAGAACGCGCCCAACGGGAGTATACATCATGCGCGATGGCTTTGCAAGCTACGGAATCGGAATGCTCCCGGCCGCGGGAAAGGAGGTGGTGGGCTCAGAGGCGCCGGTGCCGCCTGAGGCGCTTCCAAGCACCTCTTTGTACGTACGAGAGTGTGCCGCCCGCGTACAGCACACACACATGTGTCCGCGGGCAGTATACAAGAGAGGCAGGACGTGGAGGCAGCGGCTGCTCCGGTCCTGCATCGCCATGTCGGCGGCTTCTCGCGTGCGGGCCGGGCCCGGCGCGAATCGCTGCGGTCATTACGGGAAGACGGCGGCGGCTCCGGCGGCGGGCGCGGTGACGTTGCGGCGATACCTATGGGATGTAGGCACGCGATGTATACGCTCCTCTCTCTACTCTACCGCGGCTTCTCTTCTCGGGACGGTGCGACGGGCGAGCGCGTGCTCACACACACACACAAAGACCGCTGCGCTTCACCGAAGGGCGTACTGCGAGGTGGAGGGAAGGCGTCGTAGAAGGTTCGCTTGTTCCTCGCGCCCGCCTCGCCTGCCATCTCGAGAAAACGCGTCAGCTCGCAGCGCATCCACAACACAGACACGTATGGCGGCAGACGCGAGCGCAGACACGTAACGTGCGCTCTCAGCCTGGCGGGGCGTTGCGCGTTATTATTGGTTTATTGTTATTATTTCTTTTTTCTCGATGGTGCCTTTCACATTGAGAGGAGTGAGCGCACGTGAATTATGCCCCGCAGTCCGACCGCCGCACCTCTCTCCTCCACGGTCGCCGAGCGCGGCGGCACATCCTGTGGCGTGTGTGTGTTTGAGCGGCGCGCCTTGTCTCTCCTGCACAAACACACACAGAGGCGCGCTCCTTGGCCTTCGCCTTTGTGCGGGACGGCATTTGGGCAGTTGCGTGCGAGCATGTGTGCGCGCGAGCTCAGCACGTATCCACCTCTGCCTGCGCGTTGCGGAGCGGGGCTGTCTGTCAGCGGATTAATACCGCAGGGGCGTACCGGGAATACGCAGCGGCGCTTCTTCTTCTTCTTCTTCTTCTTCTTCTTCTTCTTCTTCTTCTTCTACCGCTCGAGATGCGAGCATGAAATGGACGTACGTGTACGCGTTTGGTCATTTCACGCGGCAAACGCGCACCGCTGCACCGGTCACGCGATGAGCAGATCCCGACCTACGCTGGTGTTGCAGGCCTGCCACCTTGGCGCACAAGCTTGCATTTCCCGGCGAAAGTTTTCTGTTTCAGCTAATACACTTGTATACAGGATATTTCTTTTTTATGTGTGCAGCAACTTCAGTATTGGCTCGAAGTCACCGACACAATTAGTAATAACTTTTCTGTGTTTGTATTTATGACTGTTTCGATTTATTACGTGCACGGGTGCGTGTGTGCATAAGTGTTTGTGTTTGTGTGTGTGTTTGTGTGTGCGTGCGCGGTAGTTTTTAGCTTTAACAGTGCCCCTTATTCCAAACATCGCCGGTTATCACATTTCGCATCGTCTTAATGCCGGGCCCGGACCTTCATTCACTCTCACTCATTCAGATACACAAATGATTTTTACACTGCCGTTGTGTGGGAAGGAGTGACAAAGAGGCAGCGAAATGCCTGACAATGCGCCTAAAACCGCCCTAACCACCAAACTGCACAACGCTCAGTACCATGTGCTAATAAATTTTGAATAAGCCTGTATAAAAAGGCTTAAGAAAGCAGAATAAGTTCAAGTTAAATAATAAAGGGATACTCAATTCAGTATCCCTACGAAAAGTGTAGTTATGTGACGCACTACAAATGCCACAGCATCTCGACATGCCCGTGGTCAAAACCGTAAATATAACTTATCTTGTAAGAGTCACAGGCGCTTGTTGAATCTACATCGGTACAACCACGACCATTCTGTCTCTGAAATGCGCGACGAAAGGCCTTTAGCCAGCACAGTAGCTGTGCGCACCGTATAATAGAAATTCCACGGCTTCGAAAGGAAGTCTAGGTACGCCCAAATTCATTAGCGAAATAACAGGTCCAACAGCCGAACTGCGTTCACCTGCAGTGGAAAGGGGCTGATCCGAGCACAGCGGTAAGTATGGGCGGCCGGAACTGTTTACGGGCTTCCTCGTACGCACTTTTTCTTCGCTCGTGTGCCTTTGTAGGATCCTATAATGTTTCCCTACATGTGCTACAGGAGCTCACAGTCGCTGCTTTTGGGCACGAGACCAATTAAAGTTCCACTGGACGAGAGTTGGGAAAGTTATTACAGCATCATTTTGCACAGCATATTATTGGAGACGGCCAACGTAAGAGAACTCGTGATCAATTACGGCATTTTTGGCTAATCGTGTTCGGGCACTACAGATAAGTTTTATCTTGCTCGTTGTCCTCTTGTTACAGTCACCGTGGTTCGTTACCTAAAATCATGTAGCTTTCATGATGCAGACCACGGAAAGACCGCGGAACTTCGCGGAAAGCGTTATCTTTTTCAATGCTTTCGCTGTAAGATGCCCTTGCATCAATACTCTGCTGTTCACTAACGCTGTCGGCAACAAGCCTCGGAGAGCATGGCAGTGAAAGTTTCCTTATGCAACGTGCAAAGCTATCCGAGACATGCCACTGACTTCAGCTGTCATGTCCATGGTATCGCAAGTTCTGGCAAATTTTCACTGCAGCACTTCGACATACGGGAACCTTCCATCGTGAAAATGCACATAAGCCGCGCTCGAGAGAGGGGACGATATTGGGCAGGTGAACAGGCAGCGAAGTGCAGTCCTCTCTCTCTCTCTTACCGCGCTAAGCCGCGAGAAACAAAAGAAGGCAGGCATCGTCCGCCGCGGCGTGTAGTACAAGGAGCGGTTTCGCCTCTTCAAAGTTGACCCCTGGCGGCCCTACCGAAAGGTGAGCGACGGGAGCTGCGGGAAGGACCGCAGCGGAGCCGAGCGCCAAATTGCCCCGCGATCGCCCCGGGAGGATCGTGCGCGGGCCATCGGACGCACCCCCCCCCCCCCCCCCCCCCACTTCCTTACCCCTCCTCCTCCGGGGCCCAGATCGCCACACCTCCCGTCTATTATCCGCGCGCCGACGCCGCGCCGGCGCCCCTGCCCGCGCCGCGGACACACAAACACAACCAGGGCAAAACTAAAATTGAGACTGGCCGCTGCCGCCGCTCCAGACTCCATCTTCTTCCTTCGCTTGCCCGGCAAGCAAGAAAGCATGCTGAAGCTCGTTCTCCGGTGGCGGCCGATGAGGCTGCAGTCGGCACTGCCGCCGGTGCTGCAGCACCTACTGCGGCAGCAGTTTGGCCGCAGCTTTCCTCCGCCGAGATTCCGCGCGGCAGAAACCTTTCCATTTGGACGTCGCCCGGGGCTGCTGCCGATGCGGCGTTCTCTTCAGCTGGCTCGCTCGCCGACCGCCGGCTCCTCGCGCACGCAGTCTTTCGCCGAGGAGCCGGTTCGCGCTCCTTCTTCAAGTCGGGGCACCGAACGAGCGCGCGAGCGGGCATGACCGGTAGCTGATCGAGGCGGACAGTTTTGCGTTACAGGAATGGGAGAGAGAGGAGAGGGGAGGGGGGGTAAGAGGTGCGCAAGGCTGCTCGCGCACGGACGACCCCCCGAGGTCAGAGGTGGACCCGGCTCCGCAGGGCCACCGCCGGCCTGGCCTGCTAATCGCCCTGCCACTGCCGGTCACTTCGCCACCGATGCCGTCGGCGACGGCGGCGGCGCCGGGGCGCGTCCTCTGGGTCTGTATGTCGTGGCGAGTCACCGCCGCCGGCGCGCGTCGCGACGCGGAACCGCTTGGACGCGCGGTGCCGCCGCGTCCGCTGCTTGTAATCCGAGCCGGGACACGAAGGGCTCGCGGGAGAAGTGACGCATGACCGCGAGACACCGCGTCGCGAGCATTTTTAACCTGGCATGCATGTGCGTGAATTTCTCAACCAAGGCGCTGCATGCCATGCAGCCTTGGACGAACCGTTACGTACGAAATTCTCGCAGCTAGGAAGCTTCATCGAATGCGACAGTAGCGTGTCGCATCATATTTGTATAGCGCTGCATTCATGTAAACGAAAAAAAAGTGCACTGGGAACACTAATTGCGTTACTGGTTGCATTACCGCGCCGACCGTGAGTCGAACGAGAGCAGAGGTAGGCTTTGGCGAATTCTTGTAAATGCCACATCACGGGTTTCACATTTATACGGCGCGCAAGCAACATTTATGTGCTATAGCCCTCAGTTATCTCGAGACCAATGACGGGAGGAGGAGGGATGTCGCCATCGGCAAAGGAAAACTGTCATGGCTGTGCATCCCTGCAAAGTGACACAGAAATTGAGCAGACGTGTAAGATGAGCATGGGCAGGTAAAGTCACGTTGCCTATTGCTTCCCTCCGCTTGGCTTGTATCGGCTGCATAACCGTTCAAAACTAAATAGCCTATAGAAAACGGATAGGCAAAAAACAAGAAAAAAGAATAATAAAAAGGAACAAGCATGTGGATTAAGTGACGGACTTGTTTCATTGAGCAGCGTACAGGCGCCAGCGCCTCATATTCACAGATTTAGTGAAACGTATAACAAACTAGATTGGGTGAGGGAGCAAACGAGTGTTTATGACATCTTAGTTGAAACCATGAAAAAGAAATGGGCATGGGCAGGACATGTAATGAGGAGGGAAGATAACCGATGGTCATTAAGGGTTACGGACAGGATTCCAAGGGAAGGGAAGCGTAGCAAGGGGGTGCAGAAAGTGAGGTGGGCGGATGAGATTGAGAAATTTGCAGGGACAACATGGCCACAGTTAGCACATGACCGGGGTAGTTGGAGAAGTATGGGAGAGGCCTTTGCCCTGCAGGGGGCGTAACCAGGATGATGATGATGATGATTTAAGTGGATCGGGATGAAATGAACTGCATGGAACATTGAGATCTTTTCTGCATCCGACAGCATTCTGATTTTGCCCCAGTGTTTTGCCACAAACTTGTTCAGCTCACTGGCCCCACTGACGATTGTCATATTGCAATATCACCTGTAACACCACGGCAAATACCAAGGCAGAGAGGGTGCATACAGAGCTGAGCTTACGTACTACACAAATTTCGCCACCACCGCTGACAGGCGAGCCACCAAACCAACCAATATATGGCGAGTTGCATTGCCTTTTCCCCCCACTCCTTGTTTCCTTCACTGATTAAGCGACGGGCCGTCAATATTTTCCGACGCCTATGGGCGCGCGCCGTCTCGTCCGCCAATCCTTTTAAATCCACGTCGGAGCTGGCGCGCGCACACAATATCTCAAGGCATGCGTGGTTGTTTCATTGCGGACGTATGCATGTACACGCACACGCGTCCACACACCCATATCTCGAGTGCTTCCTCGCAGCGCGCCGTATGCGCGACGGCCTCTATCCGCGCTTCTGGGCAGCGCGCTGCTGGAGGATTGCGAAGGGCAGCCTTGAGCCGAGACGCGATAATATGCCACACCTGCGGCGTCTTATATACGCGCTCACTCAAGCGGTGTGTGGCTCGCGCGCGCCTTCGCTTCCATATGTCATGAGGCTGGACATTCTCCAATAGTGTCGCGTAAATTTGACGCGAACGTGGGCTTTCGTTCGAGGCTGCAGCTGTTTCGCAAGCGCGGTATGTTGCACCTATTACTACGGGACTCTTCGGCAAACTAATTACGCGGGGAGACCCGAGGCGCTGTAATACCATGTTTGCAGGTATGCAACTTGTGGCATTACGAATAGAACTTACTCACGAAGTTCGACTCTCGTTGGCTGGTTGGCCCCTAATGACCTCTCGGTTAAAACAGGCTATAATAAGGCACTTTTCGTCGATGTCAGTAGCTCTGAAGAAATTGAAGAGCTTACATGAGAGAATAGGGACCCCTGTTCCTTAGACAAGTTGTTTAAAATTTGTTGAATCGGCAAGTTGAGTTACTTCGACAGCTGTTACTTCGAAAAGAGTGGAACTTACAAAAAAATTAACAGCTCGAAGACACGAAAGAGCGTGAGCTTAGCAATGCACGCTGATGAATAGCACTTCACGGTCCAGCGAAACAATGTCATTGGAGGTGCGCGAGCTCGTACAGAGGAGCGGCCGGCGTCCACGAGCCAGGCACCCAGCGGGGGCGTGAAGGAGTGCGTGCGTGCTAAGGACGGCGGTTGTGATGCGTGCGTGCCCCACGCCATCTACGTTCCGCAAGAATTAGCAGCGCTTCGCTTACACAAAAGCGGGAGGTATGGAAAAAGCCCTTAGGCCTCGCAGCCCAGGAACTTTCCATTTTGGTGTTAGTTCTTTTTCTGAACTGCTCCTGGAAACCGCCTGTCCGCTCCTTTTATTTGCGAGCCAATTGGATCGCTGCGGTGATCTTAGACGTGGATGTTGCGTGGAAGTGGCAGGGAAAATGACGAAGCCGCCATCGCCCCTAGACGCTTTTCCTGCAACATTTTGGTTTCTTTCACTGCTGCTCAAAGGAGAGCCGCCGGCTTTCGTGAGGATGCGTGCGACCACGCCATCGAGTTCTAAACCTATCTCATTTGAACTTATAACCGTACTCAGACACGCGCGAGCAGCAGCAAACTGCAAGTTATACATGCGCACCGCCGGGCGTCATTGCATTTAAAAGGGTAGTTCTCCGTGTTTTTTTTTTTCTTTTTTTGGCTGCAGTGGCGTGCTGGTTGCAAGCGCCGCCGACAATGTTGTCATTTGTCTGAAGGTAAAGGCGGAAGAAAGAGAGTAAGAAATGGCATCGAGGACAGAGAATGGAGTTTACAAGAAAAACGCGAAATGAATGCCGTTTTGTCTGTCTTAATGTAAGTCTTTCATTTTCACTTTCCATTTCAGGGGTAAATAGCGTGTACGTTCCGTTTGGCGAAGCTTGAGTCGTCACGCCGTAGCCAAGACGTACTATATAACGACAGCTTACGTTGACGTCAATATAAAGGCGCAAGTTCGTATAAAGAACAAAGACATTCTCAACCACTGATGATGCTTAAAAGCTCGGTGACACGATGCAAAGGTACCACGCCCCCGCATACGCCTTCGTGAATCGGTGCAAGCGCACGAAGTAAAAGATCGAGAACAGACGCCAAATGGGCAGCTCGTAATCTTTTCCGCAGCTATTGCACCGCTCAGAAGCGAACGTCGCCAATCTTTCTTCCCGTACATTTCCAGTAGCCCGCGCAGACTCGTTTGTTCGCCGTGGACGTGTTCTGATGGAGAGCCCGGGCAGCTAGAAAGAGGGACAAGTGAGGAGGCAACATAAAAAAAAAAGATTAAGTGAAGTAAAGGCGATCGAATAAAGAGAGGGTCTGCGGGCGAGCAGCGTAAGTCAAAGAGGCAGCGCATGTGCCAGATGAAGAACGGCGGGGGTTTTCTTTTTCGTCTTCTTCGATGACCAAGTGCCTTATCCACCACTATGCGGTCGCCACCGCTGAGACCCGCTACCTGCCTTACGCGCGAGCTGGCCGCCTTAATAACGAACACACCTTTCGCCGGCGCGGTGCATGCGGTCGAGATCGGCTCGGAGCCTCGCCCTATTAGCATTCTAGTGCTCCGCTTGCTACTGCTGCTGTTGCTGCCGCCGCCGCCGCCGCCGCTGCTTGTGCGGCTGCTGCTGTTGCCGTGCAGAAACCGCACCTCTGACTGCTCGGCTGAGCAGCGGCGGACAAGTCTTCCGTTGCCGGATAAACCCATCTCTTTCGCCCTCGCGCTGCATTCACATATGGGCTGCATGGGAGAGCCCCTCGCCTTTGCTGGCGAGGCGCGCGGTCGCGCGATGATTATTTCGGGGTCGCTCCGTCGGAAAACGACTTGTGACAGTTGTTCGAAAATGCGAAACCCCTCTCGGCTGTTGCTGTATTGACTGAGCAGGTCAGAATTTTCGACCGTGTTGTCTGCCTAGAAAAACGCCAGGATCACTGAATAGAGAGAAACAAAGGAAAGAAAGAAAGAAATAAAGGGGGGCGAAAGGCCCTGTTGGCGTTTGGGGATGAAGTAAGATTGATCCTGTCAGGTAACTTAATGTTGCGTGTATACGAGCATGTGTATGGGTAACAGAGGAGGCAGGAACAGAAGGGAGTCTACCGAGCGTAAAATATAGAAATGTGTCCCGCGTTTCTTTCTATATTTTTTATGAAGCTTGCTCTGTGATAGGGACGTCAATTTAAATAAAAGCCCCACAGTGCCCTGTTCTTGGTGCGCCATTGCTTCTTCGTCGCTTGGTATTAGTGGCGTTCACTCTTTATTTTTTTGTTATTTCCAGAAGTGCATTTAATCTTAAATATTCCTCGCGGTATAGAAGGATGGCAGAAGTGCTCAACGAATTCATTTTATGGTTGCGCGAAGTTGACGAAATTGTAGTTGGATCACTGCTGTTGTCACAACACTTAGAAATTTGCGTGGAACGACCTAAACAGCCCTGTCTATTTTTCGCACGTAACAATGGATCTAACAAAAACAGTTTTTGATTTTCCTTTTTGTTTTGGCCTGTTCGCCCTGCAGGGGACATGGATTTTGTCTAAGTTAGGCAGCTTCGCTTTGTAACAATTTGGCAATAATATCTATGTAGTTAAATACAGTACCCCATTTTTTCCAAGACATTTTTAGTTCAGCGAACCGACTAACTCGCTCTCAAGAGACAGGTCTGTTGCGCTTTAACGCCTGATGCTCGAATGACCTAATGACACCAAGGACGTTAACTGCTAACGTGCAAGGAAATTCAGAAGGCAGAAGATATACAGATTTGCCTCAGTATTTACCACGGTATTTGAAGCATGAGCGCTTTCATATTAGCGTTGCGATCAGGCATTGCTGCGATGTTCTCTAAGAATTACATCTGATGAACGCTTATTTTGACACTCCTTGGGTTACTTGGTTTACTCAAAGGATATGCTTGTCTTACGCATAAAGGTTCATATAGCTTGCACTTTTCATTTATTTTGCACGACCACTAAATCACTAGAAGTGAGTGAGGGAGGGAGGCCTAATTCTTGACAAATCCATGTCCCCAAGCGAGTGCTCGTAAAAGAATATGCAGCTAACTTTCTCTGTTTGATAAGGCCGTAGCTGAGACCTCTGTGTTCTCATCATGCCTTTGTTGCACTTCACGAAAATGTTTCACCCAAAAGCCACTAATATAATGAAGGAATTAATCACATTTATTAATAAAGGGTGGTGCACAAGTCCTCTGTAAGGAGCGATAGGAGTGTTGCCGGAATGCAGTTATATTTCACTGAATCCCATGCCTTGGTCAAGGCTCCAAGGGAGTTGACGAGTGATCATTTTCACTGAAGCTGTACCCGGTTACGTAATTTCACATTGAGTGAGGGGATCATCCTCTGGACAAGTCGAAAGCGAATTCCATGGCCCGATCGCAGATGAGAGTTACTGGATCGCGAACGTTGCTCGCTATAGGTGTGACGGCTCCAAATAGGAGGGCGAAGCGTTGTCTTGCAGTAGCCTCACGCTCGTTCGTCCGAGGAGAAAGCAGTGGTTACAGAGCAGGGGGGCGACCAGCCACGAGAGGTAATAGCTACTCTTGTCGGGATCTTTCAGCTGCCCTACGAGACGGAGCAGGAGAGGCAGCGGCGTCCCTTCGTTTAATCTTCAGATGTGTGGTAGCATATCGTGTGTTCTAGACACTGACAGTGCGCCAGAGCATGACACCTAAGCCTTTGCGCTTGACTCCGAAAGAAAAAATATGAAACAGAAGTTTGAACCAACAGGCTTGTACACTGAAGTCATCTTAGAAAAGAAAACAAAAAACTGCAAGTTGTTTCGTGCTTGTTTTTCTTCTTCCGGTCTATACGTTAGTACATTTGGAATAAAAGGAGAAGTGAGGAGTACAGTACAAATGGGTTTCTTTGGGGACTGTTCCCTCTGTCCTTCGCAGTTTGTAGTTCTTCTCTATACGTAAAACGTACTGCAGCAGTGGGTGGGTGGCGGCAGGTACAGTTGAAGCAGTGGGCACACGATGTCCTTCCACGTGCACACAACGCGATCTAAAAGTTCGGCAGTATGTTGCACTCCTGTAACACAAGAAGGCGAGAGCCTGCTGCACACTTAATAATGCGCCGTCTCGCATCGTCGCTTTGCTGCTTTCGCGGTTCGGCTTCTCTGGCTCGTTTTCGACGCTTCTTCGCGCGCTCGTATATCGGTGCCAGACTCGCCCCATCGACATTTCTCTCCGACTTAGCAGAGAATTGAAACGTATGCTTTTCTGTGTGTTGTATGGGTGATTTCAATGAATGTCTGAGCTGTTTGCTTCACTTTGCTGAGCGCTTGTAGCGTCAGCCTTAGGGTAGTATGAGATATTCCATTTTTTGCTTGCTTAGGAGGGTATGAACCAATGAAAAAATAAATTACGTGTTTTTTTTTTGTATCACTCGACTAGACACCGCGTTTCTGTACATTCTATGCGTGATTCCAATGAATGTATGCACTGTACGCTTCACCTTGCTGATTGATTGTAGCCCCTGCATTACGAAAGGGATGAGCCATTGTATATTTTGCTTGCTTAGGGGGGTATGAGCCATTGCTGCTGATGATAATTTTTGTACTACTGCACTGGACGACGCGTTCTCTTCGAGGCCATCGGGGGTAGCAGCCACTTAAAGCTTTCACCTTAAAACTGCATGGCGGCCTAAAGGTAGCTTGCTAGCGGTGGCTTGATAGCGGCTCGCTTTAGGAAAGGAAAAAGTGGTACACTAGTGCTTCCGCAGGTATTATTACCACATCCTTTATTATTTTGCTACAACTGGTCACACGACTTTGCGTCATGGTTTAATGTGTGTCCCCTTTCTTGATGTTGTTCATGCTTGTTCAACAGTCTTCCTCGTCTTTTTCGCGCTGTTTCACCTCAGTTCTAAGTATGAACCAACTAGCCCTCATCAAGATCTTACTATTGTTCATTGTATAGCATTTTTCTTTCTTGATTAAGGCTGGAAGACTGTTGTATACTAGTTCGTTTGTCTCATTTGTCGTAGCCTTAGGTTTAAGCACAACTACAACGTTAGTACACGAGGGTACGTACCAAACTTAACAACGTTGTTTGTTGCCGCATGAAACAAAACAGGAATCACATATTTCTGGCTCCAACATTTGTGGCATGAGTGAGAAAACACCGCGCAACATGGGTACTTCTTGAGCTCTTTGCCGCACCTAGACTCGCTATGGGATCTCGCGGATCTTACGTCGCTCGAGAAGGACTTCAGCCGTGGAGGGGCGTCGCCCGGCAGGCTAGTCGTTAAACTCCGCAATTCGCGCCAGTTGTAATCGGCGAAGCTAGCCGCCACCGCGCTCGCAGACCAACTCGCGACAGCGCTTTCTTGCTCTGCGCACTCGGCGTTTAAAATGTGCTGACGCCCTCGTCGCGTCGTCTGTACAGCTGCGCACGGGACGGCCATCGCTCTGAGGGCTGCCGTAGTGGCGCCTGCGTGCGCAGCACTTCTCGGTCTGTATAGAGTCCGTGAGAGTCGCGTCTCGTTAATCCCAGCTCGTAAAGCATGTACGAAAGAACGACCCTCGAAAGATGGGGACACGGGCGCAGGCGCGCACCGCGAAGAACCATGAACGGCGCTGTGCGGACTGTAAACTAGAGTGTGTGTGCGTGCGTATGCGTGCGGATTGTTCGGCGATAACGGCGACCACTATCCTCAGAGCCCATCGTGTAATTGTCTTGCTTCGTGCAGTGGCGGCTTAAAAGCTTCTCCCCCGTCGTCGTCGCCGTAGTTGCCGCGGGTGTCTTGGGCTGCCGCCGCGATATCAGCAGGAACGCGTCCGCCGTCGCTGCTGCAGAGTGCGGCAGTTTACCGTTCCAAACACTCAAATATAGTACAGGGCCCATTGGCAGCAATTAGACGCAATCCGAAAAGATAACCGGCAACTCGGCGACGGCCGCTCCCCCCCCCCCTCTTTCTCCCTCTTCTCGCTACAAGTCCTTCCTGTTCCTCCACCCTCCCTCCCGGCCAGCGGCTTCATCCGCCCAGACTCGGTCCGTTAACGGGCCTTCCTGTGTCCATCGAGCTCCGGGTTCGTCCGTTGCGCGGCTAATAAAAGGGATTTAGCTCATTGCCAGGTCCGTCGTCACTCTGTCGCCATTCTTTTGCTGCCACTGGGGTAGCGTCGCCGGCTTGTACTCCTGTTCCACGGCTCAGTCGCACGCTGCAGGCCTCCAGTACAGAGCATATCGAGGTGGACGTGCGTCGCGAGAATCTCGAATATCTCGCGCGCGTTTCTCTTTCTTCCTTTCTTTTTTTTTCGCCAAAGCCACGCAGAGGAGGCAAGAAAGAAAAGCAAGCGTACTGCAAAAAGCTGGTGGTCGCTTATCGCTGCATACACCGCGAAGCTCGCACTGGCGCGCGGGCGCGCATTGGCGGCCAAGCCTGGCTCGGCACGGAGGCGACGATGCGTTACCGCTCGCGTGAAACGCCCGCCCGCCGCCGCTGCTGAGCTGAAGAAAAGCGGGCAATTCTCCGCGGGCACTAATTACTTTATGCCCGCGAGCCCGACTGGAAGGCTGCGGAGGCATGCCGTTTCTTTTGTTTTTTTTTTCTTGTCGCGAAAGCGAAGTGCCCGAGGGCGTGCAACCACGTGCATGGAACGTCGCTGCCGTCGCCTTTTCGTCGAGTGGGCGGCCATTCCCTCGGTTTTGACACCAAGGCGCCTGTCGCACTGCGGCGCGCTACGTGGGCGACACGTGTGCGCAATTCACACGCGTCCACGGCACGAAATGGGTACGCACGCACGCACGCACGCACGCACGCACACACACACACACACACACACACGCACGCATGCACACACACACACACACACACACGCACGCACGCACACACACACACGCACACGAGCTCGCCGCCGATTGCATTTTCGCGTAAACCACTAGCCGAATTATGCCGCTCCGCGGTTTCGTAAAAGCGCTAGCAGATTTGTGCGCAGCAGAGGCAAGCCAAGATCGAAAACGGTGATAGCAACTCAGATGCTGAGCGCTAATGAACATCACAGAGCAGGCGTGGCGTGTTCGTGGTGTCCGCGAATTCCGATGCGAGTAGATATTGGTTCGTTCGAACTTGGAGAGAGGCGGGAGGGGGGGGGGGGGGAGGGGAGGTGTCGGCGCGGATACCGTGGCTCGGAGCCAGGATGGGTGGAAAAATGCCAACGGAGCGCTTACACCCTGTTTATGACAATTTCGTCATAAATGTAGCCAATCAATGCGCGCTCGAAAAGAAGGGGAAATAATTTATTTACGAAAAATGCCGAAAGAGCGACTTAGGCTAAGTTGTATATAGGTTGCTTCTTATAGCTAGTTGCTACTCCTGTTAGCGAGGGAAATGGTGGTAAGAAAGCAGTGATAATGAAGAGGAGTTGCTGCCTGTATATGTAGTTGCGCTTGCATAATGTTGGGGCGTTGCTGAAGTCGCACCGCATCACTTTGAATTTATAAAGCTGCAGTATTGTCCTCACCACGGACGTCGAAGAAATTATGAAGAACCTCCCGTGCGAAACGGAAGAATTTCATGCCGCACAGTTCTTCATTGATGTACACATACTATAACAAATGGGGCTCCTTTACTCGCTTGGCTCGACCGAAACAGAATACCAGCCAACAATGAGGAATACATGCAATTGCATCTGTTTTGAACAGGCGGATGTGACCGTGCTGATTTAACACATATAGGTAGCAAAGTAGGATGTCGAAAGCCTGTCCTTTATCCCACCACAATGTCGACTACAAATTTGCATTTCTTTTTGTTCATTGGGTGCATTAGGGAGTGTAAGTGTAGGGCTACTATAACTCATGCTAACACTTCCCACAAGCTTCCCCAACGTCGCTGTCGACGAAATGTAGTGCCAACTGTGACTGCGGTTTCACGATCCAAAATGAAGCGCTTAACACGGCGAACATTCGCTGTGAAGCAATCAGAAAATAAAATGTGAATACAAGCTGACATGGTGGCATTCGAACAACACAGAGTGGTAAAGCCGCATATACTGGAGCGTTATAGAGACGCGTCGCTTCATTCGCCTAGTGCCACATTCCGACTCTGACGCTGCCTTTGTGAGGCACAAAAAGGCCTTGAGACGCTACGAGATTACGGGAGAGCTTTTGTGTGCTCAACCCGAACCGACCGTTCGCCTATAGCAGCATCTGGTACGGAAAACGAATTCCTCCGTGCTCCCTCCGCTCAAGGCAAAAGCAGTCGCCTTGCATTGAACCTCTGAGCGAGGCAGCGGGGCAGCCGCGTCACCCGGAGTCAATAGAGAGTTTTAGCCCAGCGGGTTTACGGCCAGCGGAGCGGAGCGGGCGAGCGGAGACGCGACTGCGCATGCGCACCACGCTGAGGCGGCCAGCGGTTTTACGGAGCAGCGTTTACGCCCGCTGGAAAGCACTCCCCAGCGGAGGGTATACGCAGCGCGCGAGCGTGCGTAAGGGCGCGCGGGCGTGTATGGGAAATGCAAGACGGCAGCCGCGAACATGAACGCCGGCAGTTCTGCATCGACGACGGCGACTGCCGCGCTGACCCGTACATTAGTACTCAGTACATTATTAAGAAATAATGCACTGAGAACATGTAATATATCTTTATTCAACATTTCTTGCATAATAAAAGCAAGCGTAATTCAATTTCATTTTTCAGTAACTCCTATTCGAACCACTAGGTGGGGCAGCAGAGCGCCCCGCTCTTTACCCCGCTCGAGCGGGTGATCCGCTGGGCTAAAACTCTTTTTTCGCGAGCCGCTCCGCTGGCGCAACGGTGGAGACCGCTCCGCTCCGCTGGCCGTAAACCCGCTGGGCTAAAACTCTCTAATGATACAGTTAACCGAAACGCCACCGAGAGAAGGCGAAGGAAGGGGGTGAGGTCGGTGGCGTTGCAACTCTTCATGGACTGCTTTACACGAGCGAAATCAAACGCCCCCTGCCCGGTGTGAAACGCTATGTAATTTCTTTCTTCCTCCCCCCCCCCCCCCTGCCTCCCGATCGGCAGCTGAAAGAGTGCAGAGTCAAAGGATCAGCGCACGTCGCCTGTACACGAACGCGCACTGTCGCATGCTATAGCGCAACTCGCATGCTATAGTGTATAAGGGAGTCGCGTATCCTTTGCCGGTCCGGAAAGCGCATTATTGCGGGGTGACAAGTTAAGTGCGCGTATACATAACGCCGCCTCGTGCTCGAGACGCATTCTCGCAATTACCCGACGGGGGACTCGGGCACGCCGCTGCAAGGACTCTCTGGTTCCCCGCATATGCTTCCTGCGCCCCCCCCCCCTCTCTGCACGTCGTCGTCCCGCTGGGTCAGAGTGCTTTGTGCCGCGCGGTTCCATGGCGCCCACTGTTCAGGAGACGGGACGCCGCTCCGAAAGAGGTGAAACCTGTTGCGCTGCGCGCGCCCGCGCTGGGCGCAATTCAGCGTGAATAATATTACACGCGCCGCTGCGGCATCAAGCGAGCGGGGCGCGTTTTCTTGTTTGTTTGTTTGTTTCGGGTTACTTTCTTTTTCTTTCCCCCCAGATGTATCGCAATTTTGCTCGCGCTGCTCGTACAAGAAACCACGGGCGCGCATGCGCGGTTGCACTACGGCTTTTCACTTTCGTCGTTTATTTGTTTTGAACTGTTTTGCTCATTACTTCCTTCTCGCCACTGTAAGATGTGCAGACTTCTTTGGCGTTGGCGGAGGACTGCGCACATTGTTTCTTTCGAAAGAACTGTGCCTCGTTGCAAAATACCCCAGTGTGAGTTGGAACGCTGGAGAGGGGCATTACAAAAGCCTCTTCTCGCTAGTCCCCATTGCTTTGTCATTATTGAGTGCACGCTGATTCGGTTGCCCTGTGCTAAAGGTCTGCAGGTTTTGGATACTAGCACGTTGTACTGTACACCGAACGGTGCGTGCGTGCTAGTATTCGCTCCTATAGACTGGTAAAAAATTACAATGCGAGACGCTGCCATTGGGCACGGAGGTAGAGTCTGTTTCGTATAGCCTCAAGTGCTGCAACCGTTTAGGGAAATTCAGAGGAAGAACAGTACCTACAACTCCTTTTCGCGCATAGCGGCAGCTCAAGGGCAGGAGAGAAGATCTCAGTCCCTTCTGAAAATTCAACGTGTATAGAAGGGCAATATGCCTTTCTATACGCTTACTCACCTTTCAATTAAGAAGTCGTTGCCGTTGAGATTAAGCAAGGCGGATGCTTTTAACATATATAAGAAATTAACATTCGCATACACAAATCTAGCCGTGCCGAGGCCAGCGTCTAGCGCTGTCAGCCAGCGTTGTCAGCAAGCGTATAGATAGAATGTATAGATACAAGAAAAGCAGGGGTCACATTCACAAAGCTTTTCGTTCGTAAGTGTTACTTGCTTCGCTAATCGTATGCCCAGCAACAAGAATGGCTGGAATCGGTTCTTACGAAAAATTCTAGCATAAGAGCTTTTTGTGAATACGTACGCTCCCAGAAGAACAGACACCTCCACACATTCTGTATTGGACCCCACTCCCACTCCTCCTACCTTTTCTTTTTGTCACGTAAATGTAAAGATACAACTAGCAAGGGAACACATCGACAGCTTTGTTGTTTTATCTTCTGCAACACTATAGCCGTCTTGTGGGCGGGTGTACTGTGTCCTCTTAAGAAGGCTGGCTGTACCTGGCTCGAAGGACACAGAACCACGGCGTCCCGCGCTCGACTGCCAGGCATATACTGATACGCGGACAGCGGAAGGACAGTCTTCGAAGCCAAGAAATAACATGTTCGGTGTTTTTCCCAACCGCACGTCATGGTTTGTACCCACCCCAAAATGGGTGCCCGATCGGCTCGCGCGAGGCCAAATAGGCGCCTCGATGGACGCGCGGCGCGTACAGCGCCCTATACCGGCACCTCCGCCACGAGACCTTCGTCGGCGCCATCATCGTTGTCGACTTCGCACTCTCGGCGCGTGCGCTCAGCATCGGGAGGAGGCGACCATCGACGAAAGTGGTTGAAGGACTGAAATTGCAGGGTCCGCTGCATTGTCGCTCTCGGGTGTACACGTACACGTACAACAACAACCACGGTGCGCTCCATCCCGTGCCACCGAGCACAGCTTTGGCTCCGGCCTTCGCTTCGAGATCGAAAATGCGCAGGTGGTTTCGGTTCGTCGTGTCCTCCGCAGGTGGTGCGAGAGGTGGCTGTGGGGAGCAGGCATGCCGCGAGAGTGTTTTATGACCTGGAATTAGCGACCTTCTGCCTTGTGTGTGGGAGAATTTGGCTGTTCTTATCCTGTCTATGCACCCTCTTCTTTTCTTGCTTTCTTTCTCTCCTCTGCTCTCTCTCTCTCTTTCATATATTTTGGTGGCAATGTCAATGTTTTGAGAGTAGTAACTCCGAGTTACGCCACTCCCATGATTATTCTACTTCTGCAGACAATAATAACGCTGACAGCTGCTATGCTGCTTAACAAGCTGCCAGTGTAACAGGAATCAGTAAACTAGGGAGAGAAAACAGAGCAGGCTGGGATATTAATCAGAAGATTGTTTGGTTCGCTATCCTACGCTGGTAGAGGGGAATAGAGGAATAGGAAGTCTAGAGAAAGTAGACTATACGGATGGTTATCAGACGGTAGTTTAGCTATAGTATTTTCCCTAGCCGTGCTTCTGCTTTTCTACTGCTTGATACGCGTGTGTTTACATTGCCAGAAAGAAAGCCTATAGAAGCAATATTTTATTCTAAACGCCTGGATTGGAGTACATGCATCTGTCTATAATTCTTGCCCCTGCAAACTATAGCGAAGCGTATTCCATTGTGGCTACGATGCTTCGTATCCTATATAGCTTGTCAACACCAAATGATCGTCTACGCTTTGTGAGCGTAGCTCTTCTTACGAGCCAGGTGTGAACAAAAGCTCTGGTTCCATACCCATACCCATACCCACGTCAGATGTTCTCACTGGTCCAGCTAGCCGAGCTCTATAGCGAACTTCATGGTTCTGAAAAAGCAAGCTTGACGACTCATAATGCAGGCAAAAAGGAGCCGACAAGCACATAGCACTCAGTTATATTCGGCGGTTGCGCCACAAGGCACCACATTCGTCATCATCACATAGAACTCTGGTAAATCGCTTCTTCACTGTTCACTGATATAATAATTACCTTCGGTAAGCAACTCGTTGAAGACTTGCCCACAAGTGTTCATCTCGTCCACCGAGAAATCTTGCATCTTTAGAAGTTGCCTTCTAAATAAAACTATCATTCCCTGCGCTGAAACTCACGGCAGTGTTTTCCAACTTCGTGACGTCACGCTCTGGAGCTTGTTTACAGGCGCAGTACAGTAAGCTTAAAATTGTAAGCTGATTTATGACTGTCAAATTACGGTGGCATGTTTCCCGTGCTCCTAAAACAAACTACCCGACACGGGCTTCACGCGTGCTAGCACCGGTACTTCTGCGTGTCATTATCGTTCGGACGTGCGCTATCGCCACCGCACGAACCGGACGACGAGCACCGCATGCCTGTGGACCCCCTCCGCCTCCTCCTAGCCCTCTCCTGCGGGAAGCACGCGCCGGCGCCAGTCAGGCTCGCGAACTTTGGGCGTCACCCTGGCGGGTCGCGCTGCGCGAGGCCACGAAAATTGAGCCAGCGACACGAAGAGCCTCCACTGGACACACTGGCGTGCGTTCGAGCGCGCGTCGGGCGCGCTCGCCGCCAAAGCTTTGCTCGAAGCGCTCTTCCCTCTGCAGCGCATCCCTGATGAGAGGGCGCGGCCGCGACATAACCATAGAGCCCCGGCCAAATGTGTCCCCTCGCCCGACCATCCCACCCCTTAGGGCTCGTTCTTCTGCGTCTTCTCGCTGCGACCGTCTTATTTTTTACTTTTCCTCTCTGCTCCGGTTAATTGCTGCCACTCGGGAGAAAAAAAAAGCGCCTGGGGAAACGAGCTTGGGCGATGCGACACCACCGACTGTGGCCGAAAGAAGAAGAGTACGGCGGGAAGATGGACGGAGCAAGCCTTGGGCCTGCCGCTGCCTCCTCGCCGATGATGATCGACGGACATTTCGGTGTCCAGACAAGCGGGAAGGGGAGGCTGGCCACGACGGTCGTCGCCGAGATGTCGCCTCGATAGCGCCGAGCCGCTGTGGCGACCGGCCGGCCCGCACGCTCCCGAGGCGGTCACCGAAATTTCCACCGGCGGCGTCGCCACGGCCTATAGCCACCGCCGCCCCTTATACCGTGCGTGCGTGTGCGCGTGCTTGTGCGTGTAATACGGGTGGCTCCTGGCTGTCGCCTCCCCTTTCCCCGCACCACCTTCTCGCACGCGTTCTCGCCGCCGATGCACGCTGCGCTGCGGGGCAATTTTTTTCTCCCCCTTCGCCATCTTCTTCGGCTCACCTCTCGGCGCTTCCCTCCGATTACAATAAATGAGGCGCTCGCGTGCTCCAACCGTTGCAACTCGCTACTGGTGCCCCTTGTGCATGCGCCGCGTATATATAGGAGAGCGGGTTTGGTGCTCGCGTTGTCCTCGGGCGCGCTCTGTCGGAACGCGCCGAGCAGTGCGGCGTCGTTTCGCTCCACCGGCTGTGGGGCATGCGTGTAAGCGCTGGACAGTATAGCCGCGAACGTGTGCACCCACGGAGCTGGTGGTACTCGGTTCCAGCATGGGTTGGAGGGAAAAAAACATGTGGACGAGGGCTATATGCAGGCCGATGTCTGGCGGTTCGTTAGTTGCTTCAACGCGAGGTTTGTTCTCCCCATATACGGCATCATACTGATTGAAAGGGCTACCACCGTCTGCTTTTGATTTACGTTACGTAGGAAAAATGGTCCCCATTTTTAAGACAAATGGATAAAAATAACGCGAAGGAAATATTTGGGAGCAGTAGCCATGACGACTAAAATGCACTGCTGCTCATGAAATGCTCAAGTTTGAGACAATACTGCGCTATCAACGCAAGGAAATCTTTAGCTTCTGATCCATAAACGAAGGCATAAAGCGAGACACGCACTTTGAATCGAGCAAAATGTCTGGAGAATGTGCTTCCCCAATTTATTGCAGAAATGAGACCCCGGGGTGATGGCCCAAAACGCATCAGAAGAAGCAGCTGAAAACTTTGTTTAAGAGTGACTGCAAGTTCATTTAGAGAGCCCGCGATTTTGCAAGCTTACTTTACTGCCCCTTTTAGGAAGAGGGTGCAGAAATAATCGGCGCTCGTTGTCTTCTCTCTGAAGATTTACCAGAGGAAGGCGGATTTCCAGTAATCCTTCCTCCACCGATACCTTCTACAACAGCGGAAACACGCGAATATACGCCAGCGTGTTCCTAAACATTGCCCGGCGCCTTGACGACGGATCGCGCGCTCCCGCCACCCAGCCCCGGAAGTGTGGCGAACGTTCGCGGCAGCGGCAGCAGCAGCAGCGCGTTCGCGCGGGCACTCGTCACGGGTTAAATCGCCCATCTGGTGCGCGCGAGCTCGCTTTTGTTTCTGCCAACGATGCCGGGGGCACGGCACGCGGCGCTCTCGTCACTCACGGCGTTCCGCGGTTCCACCACGCAATGCACGGGGGCGTCTGCGCGCGTGGCTCTTAGGCGTGGAGCGATACAGCAGAGACGAGCCGAGTCGGTCCGTTGGGTTGCTGCTGCTGCTGCTGCTTCAGAGCGTGTGTGTGTATCCCCCCCTTTCCTCGATGCGAGGCCGCGAACCGGCGTGCCACTGCCCCGATGCTATTCGCCCCCTTTCTCTCCCCTCGTGTTTGCGTGTGTGTCCGGGCGCTGCCCGAACGAAACTCCGCGGCGGCAGCGCGTGCCGCCGACATGCAGGGTCGTCGTCGCTTGGCCTCTTGTTCCTCCCACGCGGCACGCGCAGCCATCATCATTCGCTAGCACAGGCGGACGCGCGCGGCAAACACGCGCTGGTTTGCGTCGGGGCGAATCGAGGCTGCGCTTGTCAGCGCGGAGAGACGCTTGCTCGTCGTACGTGAAGTGGTTGCGGGGAAGAGGGTCTCCGGGGCTGGCAAGGCGTGCGCGGCAAACTAATGCGAGAGCGCGCTTTCGGAAAAGCGGTCTTTTGTTTTGCTTTCCCGTCCTTCTCTTCCTGTCGTTGCCCAGATTACTCAGTTGACTGAGCACCTTTGCATTACGTGTGCTGAAGTCTGTAAACGCGAATGCTATCGACTGTTGTACACACGCGAAGAACGACGGTAGAGTGATTCTCCTCACGCATGCCGGTCCTCTCCTGCGATGCTACAACATTCAGTAAGGGGAAGAGCAAGTAGCTGCTCCTAGGATGGCGGACATCAGATGTACTGATGACTCCTGAGGATGTATGGGACATCGTCATAGGTCAATGATGACAGCATATATAACACTTCGTTATGCATTGGGCCTTAAAATACAGTCATTCCGCCGCATTTTCAAAAATGCAAGTACGTACATGCAGAGGTACTGGAGAAAGCATCTGTTAGGTTCTCGAATTCGCACTGATATAGTTCGCAAAAGCAGGTGGGATGAGTCAGTAGCAAGAAAGCGAGCGTGATGCATCTTCATAAAAGATGATTCACAATATTTTGTGAAAGTATGTAATGCAAAATTATACATGTATATATTTATTCATCATTTATCTAATTAGAGATATTGCACGCCCAAGAATTCATTTTATCAGAGTGGTATAATACAATCAGGAGTATATAACGAACAACTGTCCGAAAAAAAGAGCTGGTAAAACGTATACATACAGCAATACCAGGAAGGATAAAGCAAGGAAACGAAAAATATTACAAGGGCGACGAACATGTATATTCAATGTGACGCAAACAAGCAGAAATATATTCCTGTCACTTAACTTCTATATTCTGAATTCGTTTATAATTTGCTGAGGAAAATCGGTTATCTATATAAATTTATATTATATTAAAGTGCAATCTAACTACGCATGGTATTATTTGCACTTGCAAAGGTCACTGTTGCTTTCTCTACTAAAAATTCTCTTCCTCCTGCTTTCTTTTCTCCTTGCACTTGACGCAGGTGATAAGCCTCACATATGCGAGTACTGCCAAAAGAGGTTCGCCTTGGCCTGCAATCTGCGAGCTCACCTGAAAACCCACGAAGGTATGGAGTGATGCTCCCACGACCCAGATCACGTCTTTTGTCACGCCCGCATGAATGGGTGTCACAGCGCAGTGATGAACGGCATTCCAGCTCGGCGTCTCATTCCAGTATAGGGCGAAATAGCTTATTCCTGCACGTACACCTCTATAGCCTGCGTCGCTTTATTTCGTGTTGGCTTTATCTACTTCTTAGACTTTACTAAGAGATGTGAAATTTTCATCGGATATATTTTCGCCGTATCAATCACTAGGACGTCTATGTGGCAAGGAATGCCGTTTTTCTTGTTAGTTCACACACACCAAAACATATCGTAGTAGTGGAGGCTTTCGTTCTACCAGTAGAAGTAGTAGCAATGCGAAGAGAGACGCGACTGACTGTTCGCACTTGTAAGTTTTTTTCCCTTTATGAAAGAACCATGATCTTTCTGCGCATGTTTAGCCAATCACGGAAATTTCATGTCAGAGCACGTTCTAGTTGTGTTCGGTGTGCAGAAAACAGAAAATTGAAGAAAAATGTTCCTTACTTACTGCTGCCAATCACGACAACTTATAATTTTCAAACTACAATCGCACGAAACACGATGAGTGCATTTACTATTATCTTTTTGTACTAATAGATTGTTTCAAACACTTATTGACGCTTACACAAAAGTGAACTTTCGAGAATCACCTCGTGTGTATTTCAAAAAAAAAAAAATGAGGGGGAGACAGAGATAATAAAGACTGCACATATTGTTAGCAATGTACGTTTTGGCAAATTGTGGTCGTTGGACACTTGTGTAATGGTACGGCCTTGTACTATGCACCAAGCATTTATAATGCGCAGCCCCTCTAGCATTGTACTTACAGGCCATGTGAAACAGCCCGAACAAAACTGATGCGTGATACACAAAACTGATCTTATTTACATAGACTTGCAGGTATTTAGGTATGCAGGTATATTTAGGTATTTAGGTTTTTGCAGGTATACTTTTTAGGTATGCAGTATTACCGATCCATATGGCAAATTTCAAGAATCTGCTACCAAGTATCCATGAACTAAGAAGAAAGAAAGAAAGAAAGAAAGAAAGAAAGAAAGAAAGAAAGAAAGAAAGAAAGAAAGAAAGAAAGAAAGAAAGAAAGAAAGAAACGTACATGGTCAATCCGAGTAATTTCCGAAGCGCGATGTTTTCACGCATCAGCAGCTGTACACCGCTTTTCGAAACTGCGGCCGAAAGCTTTCTCTCCGAAACGTAAGCTCCCTGCACAACTGCGGCGGTCAGTCGCGGCCAGACAACGACCTTCGGAGGCGCGGGAAGGTAGTTCACCTGACGCTTTGCCCGGGTTTACGAGTGCGTGGAAGAGGTCACGAAAAACGAATAAATAAAGAGCGAAAGTTGGGCGCGCAGTCTATCGGAACCGAAGATGCAGGCTCTCGTTGCCGTTGCCACGGCAAAGCAAAGGCATCCGCATCGTTCCGAATACATCAACGGCTACCGCAGGCAGGGAGTCGACCCATCGCTGACATTTACTGCGCTCGCATGGGCGGAGATCGCAGCACTACCAGAATTGCAGTAAAATTGGCCGAGTGGGACTGGTGTTATACGGCTCTCGATCTCGATCCTTCTTTTTTTTCCTCTCTCTCTCTCTCTCTCGCTCGCTCACTCGCTCTCTCACTATCCCTCTATGTTTCTGCGTCCGCAGAAGGATAACCTGTGAAGACAGCGTAGTGAAGGTTGTTCCGGGTGTTAGAAGCGCTTTTATGCCTCCCGTTTGACGTGTCGTCCAGACCGTTTCAGAAAAGGCTGACGTCTTGCGGGTCGCCCACACAGTTCCACGTGGGCTGTTTGCTTAGCAGTGGGTTTCTCGACACGCCCGACAAGGTGAACTATACGAGTTTTGCATGCAACATGCTATACTGCCAGTTGTTTTTTTTTTTTTCTGCCGTCTTCTTCCATATTCACCTTCAAGTCACGGCTATGGCGCATAAACGTGCTCGTAAGGGCGACCATGGTTTGTGTTTCGGTTGGTTGAACTAACCGACCTAACTCCACACGCGGAGCTGTTACGAGAGGTGTGGCGTAAAACGGAGTTTGGGGCACTGGTTTGAACCTATCTGATAATGGCGTCTCCTTCATTTCGATCACCCACCGTAGTTGTGCGAGCGTATCGGGGCAACGAAACATGAATTTAAGTCGCCAATTCATTGCAACTATAATGCTCAAAAAGGACGAGGACACAAGTAGAGAAATAGTTATCAATTCGATATGCCAACCCTGCAGTAATTCTAAATCGCCAATATTTAGCTATGGTATGAACGTGATTTACTGACGTCTTGCGCATCTTTCAGTGTCCTTGCGTTTTCTTCTCTCTCGATTTGTTCTCCCTGCTACAGCGACCCTAAACTTTACCTGCATCCCGGGCCTGTCAGACGAATAAGAACAGTTTGCTCATTATCACTACTTCCATCTCTATCATCGACTTTGTTTTCCTCGAATCACGTTCGCAGTCACATATATACGGACCCGCACTGCCATGAACGCGACGAAGGCGGCGACGGCGAATGCGACACAAATCTCAATCGGGCTGCTTTGCGGAACCCGTGTCGCCTAGAGCGGGACCAATTTGGAGTAATGCGAATCGCCCCGATGTACAAGGTGTGTCCGCGAGGCGGTTTACACTACTACTACTACTACTACGACTGCTACAAGCAAACCATATACGTATACGGCATCGTCATAGTCATCTCCATCGGCTCGCGTACACGCCCCAGCCAGCATCGCCGAAAGCGCGCGTCCGCGTTAAGCGCAGTGCGATGTGCGCGTATCTCCTCTGCCCGAAGCAACACACACGCACGTACACTCAGTTTCCAGCGGCGCCCCGTTGAGGCGCGACAGGGCCGTTCCCACCGCGCTAAGCGCAGTGTAGCAGCAGACGGCCGGGGCTCCCGTGCGAAGCGGTGCCTCGGAGCTACGCGTATAACTATAACGCAAGGCTAGAGAGCGCGCTTGGCCACGCGACCCGTATCTCGGCTTCTGCGGCTGTGCGGCCTACATCCCGGTGGACGACGGCGCGGGAGTCTAAATGCAAGGGTGGGGCAGTGGCACCACGGCATCGCGGCGCTGTACGACTGCGTTTGCGCACCAGATTGCCACCGCCCGATGGGCGACAAGGGCCGGCCGACCGACGCCGCCAGTCTCCCTCCGTCCTCACTTTTCGGGGCGCATTTGCCGTTTTTCCCTATCAGTCCCGAAGCGATGCCATATAATGTGGCGCTTCCTGCACCGTGTTGCATTTTTCTTCGTTCTCTTACTTTTCTCGTGTCTCGTGTCTGCGTTGAAGCAGTCGACGAAAAGCCTTCCGTTTCTCTTCCGCGACGTTTTACGCCGCCGTTCCTTGCTTGTCCGTGTTCTTTGTCATTTCCGTCCAGAGTTGATGGAGATTCGATAGGCAACCCTTACCAGTCAGTTTGATAGCTTTGATTGTGAGCAGCACTGCCAGTATTCTTCGTTCTGCGTTAAACGTGTTGATGATCACCTAATTAGGAAATAAAGGCAATAACAAATTGCGGAGGCATGCGCGCTATAGTATAAGGGCTCTTGGAATGTTGTTGATCAGCGGAAAAGGGAGTGAGGACCAGTGAGTTGTTTCGGTGGGCGTCTGAAAAGAGTATGCTGTGGGAGTGCAATGTTGTTATAGGAGGGATGGCAGTTACTCCGGAGACCCTGTCGTCGAGGTGGGCCGCCGCTCTGTGCAGCTCAGACCTCGGAATCCAGACGTAAGCAGTCCAGCAAGCCCGTGAGGCGGCGTTGAGGCAGGGCCTTGACGTTCCTCCGTGGGAGACCTGAGACCGGGTCGCGTTAAAACTTGCCGGACGTACAAAAACGTTGTATCCATCCACCCATGCGACGATAAAAGTTAAGATTCGTATAGATTTCATTCCATGAAATTTAGTGCTGCTGCGAGCTATTGTAGGGACGTGGATGACATGGCGCCATAATGAACGCTATTACTGGCATCGCATGTGATTTACACGCGTAGTAGGCAACACGCAGGTGTTTAGGAATTAATGTGAACGTAAAAAAAAAGGAATCTTTGCAATAATGAATCATGTATTTGCTATGTCGTAATGACGGTTGCTCATACAGCCACTTGATGAAAATGCATGCACTTGCAGTGATGGTGAGGATGTTCATTATTTCGTTAAGGTTCAGCCTTGCAAATAAGCAGTTGTTCGATATAAGCGTATTCCTCACGGATACCGTAGTTCATCATTATGCGTACAAGAGCAGCAGCTTCCTGCTAGAGTTAACGAAAAAAAGGCCTTGTGCTTCGTAATCTTCGATGCTTAACTGAGCAGCTAACAGCCTCTCTAGCCGTTTGTGACTAAATGCTACGCGTGGAGCTTCCTTATTACTCGCATTTTATCGCGTGCCTAATTCCTTTAGCATTCGTTCTTCAGGCACATGCGAAGTGTATAATAAAGGCGATGAAATAATATGACCCAGGGTAAACACAAGCTGCGCAGCTTGTGTCCGCTGTATCTGTGAATTTGTCGAGAAAAATCTTGGAGTAACGCCTACGATGTCAGTTCTTTATAACCTGGGGACACTCAGCCAAACGACACGCCTCTCTATTCTTTGGCACCGCATAGTGTTTCTTAGGGACAACGTGGAATAAAATTTAGATTCCGCTACTGGAAAGCTCATTTTCCCCATAAGCATTTTGACAAGCTGGACTAGCTCCAAGGGAACTAATTGCACAGATGTTTGTCGTCTGATAGGTTTCGTGCACGATATCAAAGAGCAAAAAAAAAAAGAAAAGAAAAAAACAAGGCGACTTCTTTCAAGGTCGCATGGCTCGGAGCACAGAACACGCTTTATACGCACCCGATAATTTCACCGACTCGTCACATTCGTAAACGTAGCGCTCACCAAAGACGCAGTTGAGCGTCTGATTTCGTTCGCAAGCACGAACTGGCCACAATATGTAAGTTTGAGTCCAAGGAGAGCATAATAACAACTTCATCCATCTATTACAAGCACTAATGCCACAGTTGTTTCAAGCTACCTAACTTGTTAGAGAGAATAGATCGCAAATTTTCGGAGCTATACTGTAAGGTCTAAACAATGGGTGTTAGACTGTGCCCTCTTTGGCGCTCGGCGTCTGCAAAACAAAACGACCTCTTCCTCTTCTTTCTTTCCTTGCCTTTCCTGAGTGCGATCACGCTAAAACCAAAAATGGCGATGGTCGCAGCTAAGCCGGGAATTTCGAGAACTACATACTAAGTGGGGCTGGATAGGCATCTAAAAGCTTTTAACGTATTTCAACCTTACTGCAGTTCAGTAGCAACCTTGAAGCTGGCTATTCGTGCTGACGCAAATAGGCAGACTGAGCTCGGACAATCAGCCTGGGGGCAACAACTTGCCTTATTTCTTCTTTTTCTTTTTCTTTTTTTTTCACTGGCGCAAACAGGCTTGTTCGCATATCTATTTCCAAATTGTGTTTCTCGTGAAGCAACAATCGTCGTATGCACACCTTGCACACATGACCACTCCGCGTCGTTTCCAAACCACCGGCTGTTTACTAATGCGCGGGCTCTGGATCGAAGCCAAGACTTCCCGTATCTCTCTGTGCGTCTGTGTCGAGAAACACTCGCGTAACTATACTACTTTGGGAGCGCATGCACAGGCACCCCAAGCTGCCGTAAGGTTCTCCTTCGCTCACTCACGCTTGCGCTCCCGCGGGCGTGGTAGAGGTGGTGCTTGTGTTTGCACGTCTATATGTGAGACGATGGGCCTGCTCGCTACACAGTTGGCGCGGAAATCCAGTCGGACTGCGAGCGCACGCGCGGGTGTGTGTGTGTGTCTCTATCTGGTTCCTCCATCGCGACCGTAGATGCGGCGCTCAATTACTGGCGAGGGAGCAACGACGGCTGCGGCGCAACCGCAGTCTGTTCGCTCAAGCGCGAAGGGGGCCGCGCGCGCCGCATGCGAGGCTCGTTGTAGCCACTCCAATATAACGCGTCCAAAAGCCTCCCTCCCCCCTTTTCTCTCTCTCTCTCTCTCGCTTTCTCTCTATCTCACACACGCACACACAGACACACACACGCACACATGCGCACACACGCATGGACACGCACACACACTTCGTCTTACAGCAGCGGATAGTCGACGGCGTGAGCATAGCGTGAGCGACGTCGAAGCAGTCAGTCCTAGCCATCGTCTTCGTCGTCGTCGCCTTGGGAAAGTGCCGCGATAAGATCGGCGACCCAGCCCACGTGTGTGTGTGTGTGTGAGTGCAGGGAGGAGACAAACCCGCACCCGAGGATTCCCGGGCTCGCGCGGTCGATGCAGGCGCGGCGACGCAATAATACACAGCTGGAGATGAAGGAAACGCGCGAGTAAGAGGAACTCCACGACGAGCGGGCAAAGCAGAAGCGGCAGTTCGCGTATCGCCTCTAATGAAGGCCTTGAATCGGCGACGAGAAGTTGGCGATAAATATGACCAGCGGGCCTATACAGCTGATTACCACGAGAATATTTATTCGTCCATTTTGTTATTTTTCTTATTAGCACGTTTCCAAGCCGTTTGTCGCCGTCGTCGCCTTGGCCAAATTGGAATGTCCTCAGCTGGAATCGTATATGCGACGGGGCAGGCCCTCAGCCGATGAGGAGTGCTAGCTGGCGACGGAGCCATAAACGCAATGCGTACTTCCTCGGCTGTAGCGCGCTGTCCGGTGAGACCCTCAAGGGCATTTTGCGTCATGAGCACATACCTTTCATCTTTCGCATTGCGGGGGCTTTATCTCTCTTGGCCACGCCTAAAGCAGGCCACCGGTGCCGAGCATCGGTTGCTGTTAGCTGCTGTATAGAGTGACGTACATCCGGTAGCAGGACGCCACAAATTGTTCTTCCCAAGAAGTGAGCCTTCGGACTGCTTCTCTGGAATATTTCTCTGGTAGAGCCTCGTATCTGTCGACTTGCCTCACCAGCACCTTGGTTGTATACAGGACACACTCTTTCTATCGGCCTTTCTCTCTCTCTTTTTTCTTGTAGTCATACTGCGGGAATTCCTATGCCGTCCTTTGAGAAGTCCATAGTGACTTGGGGATGCACAAAGAAATGTGTACTACATATATCAATATACTCTTATATCATATCAATATACTCTCCCGTTGTTAGAAAGACACTGCCCAGCGAAGCTGTCATCACGATTCCTATTACTCTGGTGTGTTGTTTTATTCAAATATGGCCATTCATTGTTGCGTAAAAAAATAGTTAGGCGCGCATTTCTTATGAAAAAGTTTGCTGCTACTTTCATCCCCCTCTGAAACAGGCCTCCAAAAAACGAATTGCTCATGGCTGCTAACACGACGGCGCGTCATGTAGAGTATTTACATAGTTAATTCACAAACACCATAGTAGCAATCACCTGAGAGAAAAGTTTCGTTGTTAAGATCGAGAGCCACTCAATTGAAAGCGATGAAATGTTTCATAGTGGCCCTCAGTAGCCTTTATCGACAATATGGCACACCCCTGATCACGTAACGGTAGCAATCGACTGTCCGTATGGCGAGGCACGCTATGTTCGCGAAACCAATCAGTTCACTACAACTTCGAATTAAAACCATAAAGCATTTTTTACAGCGCCAACTAGAATGGCTAAAGTATTCTCGAGCTACTACACCGCAGCTTAGATTGCCTACAAAAGGAAAATTCAAGCAACTTCTGTCTCACGATGTCTCGATCCAGCGTTATTTAATTATACAAACGGATAACAATTCGCTTCGTCGGTACATACATTAAGGCTAAATTAAGTTTGCTCCAATCCAGCCGCAAACATTCATAAAGAAAGCACCACAAGCCTTGCATATACTTTCACTTGATTTCTGACCCTCCACCGGGGGAATTTCGATATCTTGAATATGTCCCATACTACTAGTCATTGACGCTTCGACGTCTTTCTGGCTGCAGCTATGCGGTCCAGCAGGCATGCTTCACTAAAAAAATTGGGCCGAGCAGCCTGTGTCAGTTCGCCAAACAGATTCGTCATGTATATTCCTCAAGCAACAAGCACCAGTAAATTTCTCAAGTGAGTTTGATTTGATTTGATTTATTAATTTCCATTTACACACATACATGTGCAGAGGAGTGGTAATGGAGGTGGAGCCTTCGGACTGCTTCTCTGGAATATTTCTCTGGTAGAGCCTCGTATCTGTCGACTTGCCTCACCGGCGCCTTGGTTGTATACAGGACACACTCTTTCTATCGGCCTTTCTCTCTCTCTTTTTTCTTGTAGTCATACTACGGGAATTCCTATGCCGTCCTTTGAGAAGTCCATAGTGACTTGGGGATGCACAAAGAAATGTGTACTACATATATCAATATACTCTTATACGTTTGACGCTTGAATGTATGAAACAACGACCAAAATAAAAAAGTTAAATACGCAATACTTTCTTCACAAGGCTCTGTCGCAGGCTCATAAATATCAGTAGCAAACTGAAATCGAATAAAAAGTTGTTTGGGGGGGTTTTTCAACTTCTATCTTGAAAAGTATGTTGCAGTATTAAGTCGCATGCCATTATTTTTTCGCCTGAATTGTCATATTGGCCATTAACTTTGGGTTTCTCTTAGCGTAAACTGTGCTTACCCTTTCAAAAAAGCGACGATACTTCCCCTCACGGAAAAGTATTTAGCTAAAGAGTTCGATGTCAACAAAACGCTTCAGCACAGTGCTACCTTTCTACATCGTTAAGACTATCCTTCCCTCATGAACTTCCACTTGGTCGAGCGTTATGTTACCGCAACTCACACGCGCTGATGGCCTATGACAGAAGCTGTAAAGGCAGACGTATATTGGTAGCGCTCTGCTAAAGCACTCTATATAACGGAAATATTGTGACTGGTTTGCTGCTTCGGCAAGTATACAAACAGCTTAGTAAGAGCTTAGTAGTAACAGCTTAGTAGTAACAGCTAGTAAGAGGTCACGCAGGGCTTCGCCTGCAGAGTCTCTAAAGCCAGTGTTAGAATAATCGCCCGCGGAGTGGAGCGCCGAAGCTTCTGCGAAGACTTCCCGCGAATGAAGTAATCGAGGGACGCCGGGAGAGACCACAAATACAGGGGCGTTTGTGCACCGTCTCTGTGCTAGCTGCAAGCGCGCGTTAAGGGACAGCGATTACGACGCATGTCTTCGGCCACTTGGTTTCTTTTCGCAGAGTGGCTACAGTGTCGTGTCTGCTTCCTCTCTGCTCCGTTTCCTGCTGACGAATACTAGCGCTCTGATTGGCCACATAGAGCTGCTCGTGACCATCGGCACTACGCCTCTAATCACAGAACGCGGACTCGCTGCTCGAGCAGCGTCGGCAACGGCGGCGACATTAAACGTCGGGACAGTGTAATTCATTCACGACAGTGTTTCGTGCCGTCGCATCATTTGGGCACACGGAGGGGGGACGCGAGCCTACCCGGGCGAAGAGAGCGTACGGTGCGAGCACAACTGCATGCTTGCTGCTGTTAGCCTACAATACCGCGTGCACGGCGACTGTGCACCCCGCGGGCAGTGCACGTTTGAGACACGCTGTGCGAGACACGCAGAGTAGCTCTGCCGCTCGCGTTTTAGTTCGCATGCGCTTCACTTCCTTGTGATGCGGGATCCCCGACGGTCATCTTCGGGGGGCCAGCTCCGTTCACTAGCTCGGAGGACAGCGGGCGGTGAACGGTATACATACGCACGCACATGGGGCGCGGTGAGCACTTCTTTTTCTTCTTCTTGCACTATTATCGCGTTTCATTAGCTCCAAGTGTTAATTGCGAGTGCGGCAAAGATGTGCCCGCTATTACGCGCCGCACCGGTGTCTTCGCAACGGGTCGGCCGTGCGTTATAGGTGGCGGGGTATAAAAACTCAATTACAGCTCGATTGGGGGCGCGATAGCAAATGCCCGAGAAGAAGTGCATACCAGCCACAAGAAAGAGAGTGGGGCTCTTCCAATTGTGATTGCATGCGGGCACTGGTTGATTTACGTCTCAGCGAAAAAAGTTTTGGGCCCCCTTTAGCGTTCGGCGCGCTTGTGATTTATGTGGACGTAAAAAGGAGGAGAAAAAAAAAACGAGCGTGATAGAAAATAAATGAGTTTAAGCGCAAACTATACGTGCAAGCAGTCGAAACGGAATCGACGTAAAGCCGTACACGTAACGCGTTCCCATACACGAGCAAGATTCAGTGCTCACCGAACAGGTTTATTTTAACGTGTCTATTAACTGTATCGCGACGGGATATCAGCGCAGCTCTGCCGTTGGTCGGCTTCAGTAGCGTTCGAAATCATTAAATCGCAATGTGAATATACTTCCTATAGCTGCTGGCGAGATTTTCTAGCGTTTCTTACTAAAAGCAGCCAAATGAATCCACGTTAAGAAACAGGAAAAGAGTAGTGTGGAACAGAGAGCAAACGGGGATAGCCGATATTCTATAGCTGACATTAAGAAACAAAAAAACGCAGCTGTGCAGGCCATGCAATGCGCAGGGTAGATAACCGGTAGGCCATTAGTTACAAAATAGGTGCCAAAGGAAAGGAAGTGCAGTCGAGGATGGCAGTAAATTAGGTGAGGTAATGAAATTAGGAAATTTGCAGGCACATGTTGGAATTGGCTAACGCTACACAGGGGTCAAAGGAGGTCGCAGGGAGAGGCCTTCGTGCTACAGTGGACTTTGTAAAATAGGTTGATGTTGTTGTTGTTGTTGTTGTTGTTGATGATGATGATGATTTATTCTTGACAGTGTTTACCGCAACACGTGAGTTGTGGCGTCAGTACTGAGCATATTGCACAGACGTGGCAAGAATGTTAGTAGGCCACGGATCGCTCGTTGCAAATATAGGTCTCATATACTAACGACAGTTAAAATGCCCTCTCACCCACGATCACATGTGGCTGTCATTACTTAAGTAGGACAGCAAGCTCCTTTAACCCAACTTACATTGAGCAATGCCGGATGCGCTATATATGCTGGTAATAGGTATGCCTCGTATTATCTGGTACTGGACGGCAACCCTCGGGGGACTTGGCCCAATTGGCTGACCCCAGTGACCGCTTTATTTTGACAATCAGAAGGTCACTCGTTCGGGGCAAAGGGCGAATTGATCGTTGACTTCGATGCTGAAGCCAATCAAGACGGGTATCAAGTGGCGCAGTTATATGTGACCTGTATAGGCCTAACCATCTGTATTTGCGTGATCATTTTAGTCCTACACTTTTGAGGCCATGCATAGTTCTGAATACTATACATGTAGCTCACTGATCATTGAAGCCATGAAGGTGCATACCCTTCATTTGCCTTATGAACCAAATGCTAACTTGAAAGGACGTATATCGCACTGATAAATTAAGGAATGACATATATTTAGTTCTTCTATAAGTATGCAGGCAAGCCTAAGTCGCTCACATATTAGTCCATCCTTTAACCCTTCTATAGGTAAGGAAATATCTCCCTAAGTATATCCCTTATCAAAATGAGTAACGAGACTTATTGCAGTTCCTGATTTACGCCAATTAGTTTCACGAACACAATCAGTGATGTCCAGAGATGTCACGAAGAATTGGCAATGGATGAGAATGTGGCCACTTCGGACATTAGTAATATAATTCTATTTCATTGATTGCGTCGGCGCCAGCTCAAAACTTGATTCCTAAACTCAACTATGCCGTGCCAATTTGCACTGATTGCATTCTACTTTCCTTATTGCTTATAGGTTGCCGGGATGGCTGAGAAATCGCAGATACTTTAATCTTGTATTCTCGAGACATAAGAGAAGTCATTATTTCCTATGGTCGCGGAACTGCCGGCACTTATTCATGGTGCTTTGAATCCACAAATTATGCGCACACCTTATATTGAAGGCATCTTAGCATAGGTATGTCTTAATGCACAGCCATTCGATGGCGCAAAAAATAACGTATCTCGCTCTGATCTTGTCTCAAGCAATTACCTTGATAATTTGGACTGATTCGATCAGAAATCTGCCATTACAATGGTGAAGCCGAGCGCCATGACGGACGATGCCAACGCTCATTTGCTAGCGTTATACGTCCCAGATCTCTCTCTCCCCCCCCCCCCCCCTTCCTCGTGCGCGCTCTTTGAGGGCATTTTCGTCTTTTTAGCACCGCCATCACTGTCGTTCCATTTTAGCTGAGCAACTTGACAAGGCTCGCAGACCTGTCGAAGTGGTCTTCTTCCACTCGTAGACTTCCGCCTCACTTTACCTGCATTTTATAGGCACTGGACGCGGCAGTATTTCCCAGCTTAGACCTCTCGGTTCACAGTTTTACGGCGTCGAGCCTCATTCCATCCTGTTCCTATCGAGTACAGGAACAATAAGAATCAAGTATAATTGAGAAAAATGCAGCCTACTTGAAACCAAGCTGTATAAGGCGGCCTGTGACCGTCACCCCACCGCTATAGCCTCCACCGTGAGCGCCAAAATCACCGGGCTTGGCTATAAAAAGGGGGACAGGATCTCCCGGGACAGGCGACGAGGATTGATAAGAGTCACGCGCAGCCAGGTGGCCATGGTGCGCGCCTCTGTGCATAGATAGCTTGCGAAAGTAGGACATAAATACGGCCCGCGCGAGAGGCGTTTCGGCCCCCGTCTGGTCAGCAGGGCTTCCTCGGTTTCGAGCGGTCTCGCGGTGAGTGCTCCGGCCATCGTGCCCGCCGTCTTGTCCCGACGGGGTGACCGTGTCCGCACGGACCACGCCCATCTCTGCGCGGTAGCCCATGTGCACGCGCCCCGCCGCGACAGCGCCTATGGAGTCTATGAGAGAACAACCCGCCACCGGCGCGATTTCGTGGTCGGTTAGTGCGAGCCAGAGGCAGCCACGCATTCAGAGGGACGAGAGGGAGAAGGAGGGAGACGCCCGGTGATC
Source organism: Dermacentor albipictus (assembly GCF_038994185.2). Lineage (NCBI taxonomy): Eukaryota > Metazoa > Arthropoda > Arachnida > Ixodida > Ixodidae > Dermacentor > Dermacentor albipictus. The sequence goes on from NC_091824.1 coordinate 130,006,355, forward strand.
GATCACATTTCGTAAGAAAGACTCTATCAGGCTATGCGCCCTGCGTTGCTCACCTCCGCATCTTCGTGTGCGCGCGCCGATTCTCGCCCGGGCTTACGTACGTATACATCGGAGGCGGCTTATAATGCCACAGCTCCCGTGGAGCTCCGCGAAAATGACTGGCGAAGGCGACGTCGCCTCTTTCTGCCCCCGCTGCACGATTCCGCGCTACTCCGCTGCGCAGAGCCCGTTGACGACGGGCTTGACCGACCGAGCCTCTTTGCTAGTGGAAATACATAGGAAGGGATGATCCTTCACTTTGAGCCTCGCCTCGTGTGCGAGGGGATCCTTCCTTCAATAAGGCGGCCATTTCAGGCCATGGCTGGCTCTGTTCTGAGACCTATTCCGGAGTAGTTTTGTTCGGAAGTAATTACTCCAGGAAAAGAAGAGCCGGACACGCCAGTTATTGCGTTAACAATTGGGCAGTGCCGGTTTGCCTCGTGTATATAGCCGCTTGTTGCTAGGAAAGCGATCTTTCGCAGCCTCCTATAAATAAATAAAGCAAGTCCTTCTAGGTAGACATTGCCGCAGCTTTTCTAGACACATTGTTCTAGACACATTGCTCCAGCTTTTAGTTCATACAAGGCTGGGATTCGGAAGATTGCTTTGTGTATTTACCAACTGTTATGGTCTAAAATTACGCCGAGTCGTTCCTAACATCGTTAGTACAAAACGAAGTTTAGTACAAAGTCAAAAGGAATGAATTCTTGCGAAAGACAAAGAAAATTAGACAGTGGTATCATTGAAACATTAAATAAAATGAACTGAAATTGAATTTAAATTAAGGTACAATGAACGAAGGTATTTTAACCAATGTCGCCGCATTTGGCTGGCTATCCTACATTTTCAAAAAGTGACATGGAGATAAAGAATAAGAAAAAGAAAAAAAGTAAAGGCAGTGCGCAAATTCACGTACAGAGGACGTCCACTCACCCAGAGGCTCGTGGACAACGTAAACCCCAAGGAGAGCTATGAAAAAGCTGTTAGAAAGACGCACCTCAATGTTCGCGTGTAAAGTCTGGGGGAATATATGAATGAGACTAGGGTCAGACGTAACCATAGCGATTGAAGCAGTAGCGCTGAGTATGTTGTAAGGCGAGGCCTTGGCCGTGAAAAGAACAAGGACACTGGCCTGGTTGGCTGCCTGAAGTTGCGAAGCACACACTGCGTCGAACGCAGCTGGGTCATTCTCCCCATAGCGCGCCCGCACTTCAGAGAGCAGCCGCTATGCACTAAACTGCAGAAGCAGCGCTGTCGGCGCTGTGAACAGTGGGGAGAGAAATTGCCCAAGGCGGGAAACACAGGAAAGCACTTTTGCTCGCCGGTCGACTAATTGCTTAGCGGGGCCGACAGCAATCGACAACCCGTTCTGCGCTGTGCCGAGATCGTTCGTTTCCTGTATGCGAAACGCCTGTTGCTTGCTTGCAAGTTCAAGACTCTGGTACCTGCGAGTACGGCTTTCTTTTCTTTTTTTGTCCTCACTGCAGGCGAAACGAAGCTGTCGGCTTCTTTCTCATTTAATGCTGCGCCGTACAGAGATGGCGGCATCTTGCACCGCAGAGAGCGCGACTGATTCTGCCAGGAGACAAGTTGCTTCCACGAGGCTAGTGGCCCCTTCTACGCTTGCGAGTCAATCTGCCGCGCTGGTACGACACCGTCATTTGGGAACGGACCGAGCCATTTATATTCCGGCTGGAGGGGCACCACTGGCTCGCCCACCACCCACTGTGAAACGGGGGTCGGACAGCCTATGCGTTCGTACTGCCGCTCATATACAAACAGACGCGTATGTACCGCGAACTACGGTCGCGCCGGCTTAGAAGGCGATAACAAGGGAGGGAAGGCCACTTACTGCTCGGTGACCACCGCCTTCGGCTTTCACAGCGAATTTGCATTTCCTGCCAGCCGCCCTTTGTTTTCTGCTTTTTCTCCCAGCCAGACTGTTCTCGTCGACGCGTCCCACACGCGTTTGGGGAGACGTGGGTCCTATAAGCTCCTATAAGGACGCCGGAACCTGAGCGGCAATCAAATCCAAGTTTAACGGTAGAGAGATTCTATTCCATGAAGAGCCGCTGACCGATTCGTTTGTTCGAAGCGATTCAGCACTGAAGATGGAGCTATACTTGCGATACAGAGGCGGATGCGTCGACAATACCGCTTCTATTCCCTTGTCGCTTCCATTTGCATCTCTTCTTAGTTTTGCTCGCCGTATCCCACGGCCACTATATTGAGGGTGCCGCTGATACCAAGACGGATGAACGCTCCCAACGGCGACTGCTGCGTGTAGTCGCGATTGTACTAATGGAATGCTGATGAGCGGTCTTGAGGAGGCCGCTTAGAGCATATAGTTACCCAAGGGAAGCTCAGCAGTCTATAATAAATCAAAAGTCAATCAGGACCTTGGATTGAACGGTAACTTCACCTGGAGAGACGAGGAAGACGCGGCAAACAAATGGCGATTAATAATTATCCCGCGCTCCCCGCCGCTATCAAGGCACTAGACGCGGTTGTTCTCAGCGCTTGCTCGGGCTCACCGAAAAAAAAGAAAAAAAAAAGAAATGAAAAACTGAAGACTGCGCTTGGACGCTGAGAGGATGAAAGTGTTCTGTATACAGACTTATACGCGCACTGCCAGAGATACTCGGTCCTCTTTTTCAAAATCTACATAACGCTACCATAGGCGTAAAATAAAGCGCAGTGTGGTCTCAAAAAGAAACCTTCGGCTTGAATTTCAGCGTTTTCAGTGTCCTACCTTCGCCGCAGCCCTCCAATCGCGATATGCTCTCTAGTTTCCTCTACGTCATTAGCGGAACGTTTAAAAACGTATGCGACAACCACTTCAAGACGTTGAACAACAATTCTTTACACTGAAAGTTGACGCCGAACATTTGTAGAAGACGAAGGAATAATGAGCTAAAGTACATCGAAAAGAAAATCATCCGTGACAAATACGAGACCTCTCCACCTCCTGACTGTTAATTGGCTTACTTTTCAACAAATCAGTTTCGTAAAAGGCGATTTCTCTGTTTCTTTTCTTTTTACTCTTTTGTCCCATGGTCAACCAAAGGCCATTCTATCCTGAATGACAAAGTGAGCAAAATTGAGCGGGCTCAGTCCTTTCTTCTTTCCAATAGTTTTTGTGCCCACGCGTCCGCTTAATAGCAAAGATACACAGTCGCAGCTGGCTACACTTGCCAAATTTTTTGCCGAACAGAAAAAGACAACGCTCTACCGCGGGCAAAGCTCACAGCAGCCACAACAACCGCGCGTAACTCACCCGCAACATGTCGCCGTTATCGGCGAAATTCGCGATTAGCGCCTCTATCGGGGACTTCGCCTTAAAGCTCACCTTCTGGGCTGTATCTCCTTCCTCGCACAATAAACAGAGTTGTCTGGAACGTATACACGACAGCTGTACGCGGGGCCTTAGAGGCCTTAGCGCTTGTATTCGCATCTCATCGCCAGCCGGAATCGGGCGCACGTTTCTTATAGCGCGCGCGTGAGTAGGACTACAAATCGCCGGCGTCGCCGGCGCAGCGCTATGCGCGCGTCTTCGCTCCCGGCGAGTGTGTCTATAGTATACGTGCGCCTCACTCAGCGATAAGGCACGCAGTCCTGTCGCCCGTTCGAAACGGGCGCGCGAGCGCGTGTGCGCGCGCGCCCGGATTACAAATTGAGAAGGCGTATGTATTCGAGCTAGCCTCGCGCAGATCGCACACACGACACCGCACTGCCATTCCACCTCCTCCTCTCCTCGCTCCCCATGCATAGCGTGCAGGGCACGAAAGGGCGCACTGCCAACGACAGTGCGCGGCCGTGCGTGCTGGCGGCACTATATACACACGAAGCTGCAGCCGGGACGGCCGGAATGCTGCCCTTTCTAGTCTTTCATCCACTTCTCGTTCAATTTCTTTCCCTCCGTCATTTGTTTACCGTTCGCTCTTCGCGTTTTCTTTTCTTTCCTTTCTGTTGCTTGCCTCTTCCTCGCGGTTTCCCGTGGCGAAGCCATTTTCTCTCGTTGCCCCGCCGTCATTTGGACGCGGGTGTAACCGCCGCAGAAGCGTGCCGTACCGAAGCGCGCTCACTTGCCCGCACGCGCCAGGCGCGGTGCGCGACACTCCCCCTCCCACAAGCACGCCCTGTCGGGACGCAAAGAAAGCGCGCGCGCGCGCGCGCCGCGCCTTCTCCGCGCGAGCGCGCTTCGTTTCTCCGCCGCGCCTTCTTCTTCTTCTTCGTCATGCTGTTCTCTTTCAGTTTTTTCTTGCACCATACTCTGCATAGTCTCGCTATTGCCCGTTCTCAGAATGCTGTTTGCGTTTTGTTTCCGTATTTCCATTTTAAGTTCTTATTTTCCTTTCTTTTGTGTGTATGTCTGGTCCCTCATCGTCTTTGTCTCGGTGGGTTTACCTGCCGGAGACTTACCTAGTCGCAGGTCATGCGCGCTGCCCTCGCGGGTGTCGCTTATATGCGAAGGTATAGGCAGCGTCTGTTCACCTGCAACGGCTTTCGTGACGTTGGAGACGAAGACGCGAGAAGCGGTGACGCCTAATGTTCATGAGCTTCGAAAATATGTACAGGGTATATGCTTCTTTTGCCGCTAATTGCAACTTGATTTGGGCGCAGAACTCCTGAACACGTGTCTGCCAAGCGCATGGCAAGAGCAAGCTCTTTTTAAGGGGTCACAGTGTCTTACGATATTATGTTTCTGGCTTTTTTAAATAGATTTGACCAAGCATGTTAATTTTCTTTTTAAATAATTTTCGCAGAGACGCTTAAGAGCATGGCAATACCTCTACGGGTGTGGTTGACTATCTCCAATATCTGAAAATTGGACGTTTCAGTCCTAATTCAGCTAATTTTACTGATTTCTACATGAAACTGATGCATGCAGAAGTAATTTTTGATGAAGAAGCATGTCACGGCCCGCGTCGATGACCTTAACGAATAATAGGTAAAATAAAGAATGGACAACGATCATGTGATCTCATATTTGAAGGTATCACATCAAGGAATTCCTAAACGCGAAATAACCCCTGTACCTGTCACATTACCCGTCATTGCATTTTAATATTACAAATCATCCATGCCATAGTTTCACAGCCCCTCGTAAGCTGGCCTCGGAGCAGGCCTTTCGCGTGGCTAATTAATGGTGTGACAGAGAGATCCCGCCAGTGAGCGCATGTTATATGCGAATAAAAGCGGTTGGTAATCTATTTTACGACTTATCAATTGTGTGTCCCTCAATGTGCTTCTTTTGGCTTGCCTTACGCTCTTAGTCGTATCCTATAGTGCTCTAACTATTTTTCATATATTTTATGCTCATTCACTTGAATTGGAATGCTCCGGATATATATATATATATATATATGCTGGGGAGTCATGCCGGTTCGTTCCGGACGTTGGTAATGCTCTGGGGGCGGCCGATTACACGCGTCAAAAGGGAGGCAAAAAGACAGCGTGGGTGTTGGTCTCCTCTCAGCCTCACGTATACAAACGTAGCGGGCGCTTCCTTGGGGCACTCTTGCCGCAGTCGTTGCTCTTGTTGCGAGACATCTTTGTCGAGGGGCGAATGCTTTCGGCTATCTCTCGCGTGCGCTTCACCGCGGTTAATGGTTGGCCCGTGCTGCTCTGTAACGCACGCGGCATACACGCCCATGCCATCGTTGTCGTCGTCGTCTTCATCGCTGTCTCTCTGGCGCACTTGGTTCTCCCTACAGTAGTGCGCGAGCGTATAAGCTGCACGACCGTGCCGCACAAGAAACGTGATTTCGAAACGGCGCAACGCCCCTGCGTTCTTGCGCAAAAGAGGACGCGCTCGTGCTCGGCTCAACTTTGCTTCCTTTGTGTGGTGCGTGCGCCGTACATATAGTTGTAATGCTTTAGCGTTTTCGCCGTTATTTTGTTGCGTTTTTTTTGTCCGATTCGTTTAAATGCCTCACTGACAGGGCGCATAAAACAAGCGTCGCTCAATAATCGCCGACGGCAGATGCGACCTGATTTGCTATTTACTTCATGTTTACCTACATGTGTTTATACGACATCTTTTTTTTTGTAATTGTGCATATTTCTGTCGCATTTGTTTCGTTCTTTGAAGCGTCGTTCCACGCATGTTCATGTATTGCGATTTTATTAGGTATTGTTTCTATATAAAAAGGAGTATTCGGTACCACTTATCGGCACCTGAAATGTATGTATCTAAAAAAAAAGAAGAAAGAAAAGAAGAGGACGAAGGGGAGGGGGATTGATGATATGCAGGAGCTATCTGTTTTGCCCTTCAGGGTAGAAGAACTATGTGTCAGACTTGTCAGACTTTTTTTGTATACTTGTTTTGTGTACGTAAGTATAGTCCGCTTCCTGCTGTTCGGCTTTCATTTCTCGATAGCTTAATACAAAACTTCCGCTAAATTTCTCATATTGTATTTGTTAACAACGTGCCAGAGACTAAATCGTCGCTGAAATGACTTTATGAACAGCAAGAAAACTTACAGAACCAGTTCGTCTTATCAGGGTGACACGCGTAAGGCTCCGCACAAAATATATGGCCCGTAGAGCCCTCCAACAAAGAAAAGCTATACTTAATAGCTAGGCTTCACACAGAGAAGATCTCTGATATGCCACGGTGTTGGCGTGTATGGGTATAAGCGATAATCTGAAAGATTCGCTTAACCGACCACTGGCTAACACAGGGGGTAGTATATACCGAGTTACTGAGACCTTCTTCGAGCTAACGTGCAGGAAGCATTACCAGTGAAAAAAAAAAGGTTACCAGCATGTTACGGCTTTATTTCATCGGTAGCTGCTTTGCTGGGGTAATTAATTTAAATAAACCCTAAGTATCATAATCGTGGCCGACACTTGGCATGGCGAACGGCACACAGCACAGTTATTCCATTCGACGGAATACTAAGCGCTGCAGCAGTTGAGTAGTTAGGAGCCATTAGTGGAGCGCATACCGGTTCTTGTGGGAAATGAATGCGCAAGTGCGGTGAACGATTCACGTGGTTGCCTTGACTGATGGCTACTTTTGTTGCCACCGCCTTTCACAGGCTACAGATTTCAAGATGTTATCTCGTTTTGCTCCCATTCTATGCCATTCATTGTCTGCGGTCTCTCTTCAGAGGCCTACCCCGTTGCACTTTTTTGCTGCCGTCCAGGTGTTCTTTCGCCACCCTCTTCTGTCTAGTGCGAAATTATGCAGAGTTAAAGTTGCAACACCGCAGCTCGGGACGAAAGCAAAGGCGAGTTGTCCAAGCAGGCGCCTTCAGTACATAGGAGGAGACTGTGCTGCACAGTGTAAGCAAAGAGAAAAACAAATGAAGGGGCCGGAGTGGAGAAGGTGGGGAGAGGGAACTCGGCCACCACGACTAAAGTAGATTCTGTATTGAAGGAAAAAAACATATATGTCACTTCTTCTTGGTTGTATGCCCTGAATCATGTTTAATATAAGATGCCTTTCTGCTGCAACACAGCTGTATTATGTCAGAATAAAATTCAAGTTGTTTTCAGAGCATGATGATTTTCGCGACCGCTTGGTACAGTGAGGCTATCCCGATACACCACTTGGACTGCGCAACCGGATGCCCGTTACATACCAATTTTTTAGTCATTTCGATAACAAGCAAGGTCTACATTTGGACCCCGTGTGCATCTTTTCTGTTTGACCAAGCGGTAAACCAGGGTCAGTATTCACAAAAATTTTCTTACGCGAGACCTATTTTTAAGTGCAGCTATCACCCTCCAACGAATATTTATGTTGTGCGCTGGGCCACAATGGAAGCCAGAATCTTCCCATTTTTGAATTGCGTAGCGATGTATTTTTGCTTAGAAACGGCTCAAGACGCGAATCACTGGTAACGATCAAGACGGTTTACGCTAGCGCTGATACGTAGCAGGGTGGCTACCTTCTAGTGTAACCTAGTGGGTGATTACCTAGCAACTTAGAGCTAGTTGTGAGTTCCAGATCTGTTTGTTGCAAGTTTGTTCTACATTGGCCAACTGACCAATCTATTCAAAGATGGCTCGCACCAACAAGTAACACGTCCGTTCAGAAAACGAAACAAAACGGAATAATGCAACAACATTGTGCACATTAAAACCGGCGAAAACATCGCGGATGTTTCTATAAACAATTTGAAATAACGATATTCTTCTCCTTTTTACTTCCATCGCTTCTGCAGGTGAACATCAGGAGAAGTGCTCGGGCTGTGGCAAGTCCTACTCCATCAACGCAAACGGCGGCGCTGGCCGGTTGCTGGGTCGCGGGTACTGCCCGGCGTGCCTGGGCACCCTGGCCGGTAACGGGCTGTCGTCTTCGCCCAAGACGGGCCACTACGAGGCGGAGCCTCCAAAGTCCCCAACGCTCGACTCCAACGAGGACAGCAAGGGCAGCTCGCGCTCGAACCTCGACCTGGGCGGCGCTGCGTCACCCACCACGCCACCTCCACCCCCACGGCTCCTGTTCGGTGTGCTCGACCAGATGATGATGCGCTACCGGCAGTCAGCTCAGGCCTTCCTGCCGCCTTCCTTATCGACCATGAAGTTCTTGGAAGGCGCCTCCATGCTCACACCCTGACGACACGCCCACGGACTTGGCTGGTATTGTTGACTCGACGTGTAATGGACTCAACTTGTGCGCGCGCGTAGCCTGGAGTCAGCACCTCTGGAATGGTCCTCGATGTGAAAGAGAGAATGAAGAAGAGAAGATGGCGTGATCTCAGACTTCTTGTGCGTGCTTTGCCGTGGCTGGCGCTGTTGGGACTGGAGTGCCCTACGAACTGGGACAATTTTGCTGTTGAGTTCTGTACCGCCCTTATTCCTTAGAGTGGCATCAGCTGTACGCTCACTTCTTCTGGTACACACTTGAACAGTGTGTTAGAATCTATACGTGAGGCCACGAGCTCACGCGACATAATTTTCTTGGCCAGTCTTTTCAGCGCATTGAATGTTCTTGTTTTTTTTTTACTTTGGCGTTCACGTATATAACAAAAATGATTTGTGGTTAGTCACGTAAACTAACGTCTGATGGAACAAGCAAAATAGAACTTATGTACATAGCAGCGCTAATACCTTAGCAAGAACTAAAGTTTGAAAGAAGAAGCTGTGAGGTCACGACGTTATGTTAAAGATAGGCTCCCCCACACTTTGAAAAACTGCATTACGTTTTTGTAATGTCTGTATTCCCGGTGATAATGTAACAAGCACAGTAAAAGGTTAGTCTTTAATTGTGCCAGACGTGAAGTGCCACTTTGGGCTCCAGTTCAACGCAGATCAAAAATAGAATGCAACGCTTGATAGTGCAGACTTTTTGCCACATAACGTCTTCTCGTTGGCTGGCCGCTTTAAAAAAATTGTGTAATGATCCAAATGTGCCTTTAGCTACAGCACCTCTTTGAAGTTAACCAGTAACCAAAAAGTATTTTCCGATGAAACCACAAGAAGGACAGCACGTGCCATGTTCATGACTAAAACACAAACTGTGCGAAGGTCATAGTTTGAAGTGTTGTGAAGTCTAGCATTCCTAATGAGCCTTACATTTATTGGGCATCAATATTAAAATAGTTTGTGTCGATGTCCTGTACGCCAGTGCTTTAAACTGTGCCTTACATGTACAGATACTACCTAACCTTTATAAACACATATTCCATTGTGTACAGTGAATGTGCTACTGAGCTCGTAATATGGTTGGAGTTAAGTAATGTATAGTTTGGCAACATAACGAAAGAAAACACATATACATGTACAGGCATGCAGCACGAACATGTACTGTCTTTGAATAACACGACTGCAGCTATAGAAAAGATGAGGAAGGAACTTTTTTGGGGGGTACCAGTAATCTGGACGTTCTAGTAATGGAATTCGGAATTTTATGCATTTCAGTTGAGATCCAGCATTCTCTCTTCAATAGAGAGCAATCGAAATCGGTCATAAAGAGCAGACATCGAGATGCGCACTAGGTACTGTTCCTATGACTGTCTTGTTCAATGTGTTTTAATCGTGTGCAATAGAAGGTTGTATACTAGGATTGATATTCCAAGAGAGAAATTCCAGTGCCATTACCCGTATGACGCTAATCATGACACTATGTTCACGATGTGCCTTCTGCTTGCGAAACTGTCACTGAACCGTTGTGGTGACTTCGCAGTAAAAAAAAAGAAAAAAGGAAAAGAAAATTCTCAATCTTGATGGTTTTGTTCAATGTAACGGCAGCTCAACACGCGACAATATATTGCTCTACGCATAACTCCTGTGATACACAATGTCACTTCGATGCCTTGCTGCACGCTTTGTGAACGTTTTTTTATTATTGGATGCACTGTGCGAGTTGTGGTAGCTATATAAGGTGCACTTATAAGGCAGGTATAGCCACCATATTGTATATAGTCGTCTCGCAGCACATTGTTGCACGACTCCAACATTCCGAAAATATTTACGAGGCTGTGAATTATAAAAAAGAAAGCAACACCGAAATATGCCTTACATGTCGAGCGTTTTTTGCAGATGCTATAGGATAAAGCAATTCAGCTTCATCAAAGCAACGAGCTTTTCTGCTAAAACACCTATCTGCAATGGATGGAGTTGGCCCATTTTTGCGGTACACAACCTGCAGTCGGGGTATTCCAGTTAGCATTCACGACCTCGTATCAACTCAAATGTGCACTGAACAAGAAAAACGCAGCGTTGCGCATGCCATTGTAACAGATATGTTCAGCAAATGTAAACTTCATGCAACAGAACTGGTGCCGGAGGGGCGGGAGGGGGGGGATGCGGCGAGGAGCATAGCTTGGAATGATTGAGCTGAGCCTTGTCCATTATTGAGAAAGATGCTAATGATGCACCTTCACGCGCCGCGGATTCCAAAGCTGTAATGGACAAACGAACAGTGATGTGTGTGTACAGGGGTACCCAGAATCCGTATGGCCATGTCAGTTTTGTTTCGCGCACTGCCTGTTCAGTGCGAAATGTCCTCTTCAAGTCTCACGCGAAGCCTTTCAGTGCTCGACAGGGTGCATAAGCTCAAAGATGAGATCGAAGAAGTTGTTTACGATTATCTAGTCTATTCACCTATGTGCCTTGTCTTCCTGTTGCATTGTATTTAGTACTTTTGGGATGGAAATAAACGCTGACAGAGAGTCGAAACACGCTGGTATTACGTGTCTATTAATTTCGTACATCCTCGGCTTATAAAAAAGGTATTCAGACTAACCTCGGCTAACGCGAGAAGGTACTTCCTTGTGACAGCGCTGATTTGGGTGCTATGAGCGTGGAATGTTATGCATTCAGCCTCCTCAGATAAAACTTCATGAATACCAAGTGGTTTTCAATTAAAAATAATCTATGGCGACGCTATTTGTCCTGAGTCTAAACATACTATTTTTGTGTTGTAGTAGGTGCAAGCCTCCATATCACATAAGCCAACAAAAGTCGTTGCTGGTGATGAGGAGTTGCTATTGCCAACAACCATTGGACTATTTGAAGAGGTATAGCTTAGCCCCTACAACGCAGAGCGCAGCAAGCGTTATAGATTTTTCCGTGCGTAAACCAATTTTCGGTTAAAGCATTGCCTCTTTTACTACATGCCGGCCGCGTCGTTCGCTTTCCCATTGTCGCTGCGCATAAATTCCTTGAGTCGATGCTCGTTGCCTTCTTAACTTCCGGCAGCAGCGGAATAATTTTGGCAATAACATTTACTGACCCGCTGTCCGCACCATTCAACCGTTTGTCGCGCCTGCCGCATCTGCGACAGTAACATGCGTCACAGTAAGGTCAGAGGCCGCAGCACGTGATCTAGGTTGCAAGCGTTCGCACCAAGGGGCGCTTTTTGCCTTTTTGCAGGAAAGAGATAAGTGATAAGGTATTAGATTGATCCAAACAATAATCACTTATTGCTTTCACCGCAAAATGTTTCGTGAAATGCTGTTACTCCGGCAAGGTACGATGTTAAGCGCAATCCAAGAAGCAGCTGCTTCAAACTCGCAGAGATCGGGAAGGTTAGCTGTGCTCTGGAGATATATTCTGCCTTATCAGATAGAATAAGGCACCAGCAAGTTCAACTGTGTACAGTTTGTAGGCAGGTGTGCTGAATTTGTCTTCGCTTCATCTGCAGAGCAAGAAAGAAAACAACCATGGATACATTTGAGAAAGCAAACCATGGTGACTTGCCTGAACTGCGGTGCTGTTTAAGAAGCGCGTGGACAGTGTGTTTTGTCCTATGATTTACATGGGCATAGACAAATGTCGGCAACCGGCTATGAACAGAAACTCTCAAGACGGTTTTCATGCAAGAAAGTCATATGGTGTATAATACGTAATTTCATACATGTTGCATTAGCACTATCGACGCAGTCGTGCTGTTCTGGTATTTACGGCGTGTGCATGGTCAGTGCGCGGTAGGTCAAAAGATCTACAAAGAAGTGCGGTGCGTTTGACTGCAAAAACGATGAAGCCAAATGGACACACCCTCGCGCTCCGTTCAGCCGGCCCTGCCAGAGCCAGGGCAGCGTTCAGGCATCCGCGGCTGGCATGACTGTTGCATGCACACTGGTTAGCGGTCTGCATACCACACGATGGTGCATACACATGGGGCCGTATTCTGCGGCTATCCACTTCGGCGATACTAACGCTTTGGCAATGCCTAGGCCATCAGGCGCACGCTGATTGGCTGGTTGAGCCCTACGTCATCCGATTTTGCTCCACCAGCCGATCAGCCCACGCCTGACGGCGATACTATCGCCGAGGCGACACTGTCGCCGAAAGTGATCGTCGCAGAATACGTCCTCTGGTTCAAGTCATAGTATTGTTTCCTACAATAATTACTAGGGGAAATTCGGGCTATAGTGTATTTGTGAACTGTAAACACAGCAGTTCAAAAGGCGTGGGTAAATAACCTTAATTAAGCTTTGTCCTTCATGATTCAGATGGTTTTCTGACTTTGCAAACGAATCGCATTCATTCAAATATTGCGTTATAACTGTCGCAATTAGCAATTATTCGGCATTTGAGAAGACCATTGTTCCCTTCTGCGTTTAGAAATATAGGATTGCTTTACAATTTAGGCCGATAAAGAGAGAAAAAACATACTGTGCGAAGGCAACCGTTCAATATCTATGTTCGACGTATAGCTACAGCGGTTGATTATTTCCAGAAGAAGCTTGTCCCCTATATATGTGAAAATTTCTAGTCTTACAGAAAGTAGTCTGGAAAAAGAGGGAGCGAGGATGCGTATTAGACTTGGAGGTGTGCAACACTCAAGGATGCAATAAGGTATTCATACACAATAAACTACTGCATGGTACTGTGCGTGGTGTAAGCGGTATATACGCGACTACATGGCAATTCTATGTAATAGTTATCTGACGTAAAATTTTGAAACAACAAATGTTTAGTCCCATCACAGCTGAAGTCACCAAGTAACGAGCGGACATGGTCAATGAGTGGTGCCATTTTGACCTGCAGTGTGGAATGTGACAAAATAGCTCGAGTAACTGTAGCTAGTGCACGTTGCGTTAATGTAAAGATTTATAGCAATTGGCTGGGATTATGCTGAGCTTTATGCGCTTGTTTACTCGTCGTAAGGCTCTTCAGTCGAACGCAGTCTCACTTAGCTGACGCAAATTTCTGTCTCATGACCAAAGGGTATCCAAGGGTTGGACATCTGCCTTGGAGGGTCCTCTGTTCTCTAGGCTGCATCTGTACCGGAGTCATTCCACGCCGCTTGTCGTGATTTCAAGGATCAACGAACGCTTCCCCAACAATGTTGAGAAATTTCTTCCATTTTTAAAGGTAAGATATTATGTAAACGTGTAAGTGCTTACGACAGAAAATTGACTAAATAATAATTGAACCATCATAAGCAAGGCGGGCTATAGAAAGCATGAGGGGTACAGGTGGAGGAGGTGGGGTAGGAGTAGGTAATATACCTGAGATGCATCAAAAGACCAAACTTTAGGGTGTATTTATTATATGCTTGCATCCGGACATAAATGAACTGCGCATGGTATTCTGATTGTTCCGAAAATCAAAGATCTATCCGCCCCTAGAGCGACACATCTCCATGCTTCACATAACACACTGGCGTCGGCGGCCTCAGATCAGAACGATGTTGGAACTAATCGGTATCCTATAATTCCCAAGGATTACCGCTTGCTCGCTAGAAGGACTATGGAACACTGTATTTCTTTTGTTTGATAATTCCTTCCCTACAATGATTTAATGCCTGCCACATGCATGCCCTCGTAAACGCAAGCAAGAATTCGCCTCCTCGGTCTCACTGAAAGACTAAAACGCCAACGCGGTTGCAGTGTACGCGGCTGGCTAAAGATTGGCATCGCCGCGGTGAGTCTTTTTACACTGACAACCCGCCGCCGCACCGCAGAAGGCATGCAATACTCTCGTTTTAGCAGCGGATGCCATATGGGCTTTTCGCTGAGCGCTGCTTGAAGTTCACCGGTATACGCGACTCTACGCACTGGCCGAAGCTTCATACGTGCCACACGCTCAGAGCCTTATCTCATGACTTAGAGGCCTAGGAGAAGCATAACGTGCGGAGAGGAAAGACGAAAAAGAGTAGACAAAAATAAAGAAAATATTTGTAGGCTGTAATGCGCTGGAGGGGAGGCAAGTGGGGGAGGAGGGGGACATGAGAATCGAGGGTCCCAGCCACCTCCGGCCCTCACCTCTCACCGCGCCCGCAGCTCAAAGGCCACTTGGTATTCTCGGCAAATAAGTGTCAGATGCGGCCATTAAACAAGGTCTGCTTCGTCGCGCCGTAAGTGCCGCGCGAGCGGACCTCCGAAGGCAAAGCCGCGGCCGGTACTGACCACTGGCATCGGAGAGATAAGCAGCAGAAGAACCGAGCGAGCGCGCCGTGTGTCGCTGCTGCTACTCTGTGCGTCAGTCCACGCGGTCGCGTATGTCCGGAAAGGCGCGTATGCCTTAATGCCCCTCCCCCTTCTCCCCGTGGCCTTTTCGGCGGAGCGGCGTCGGCGTACTTTGTAGTCGGCTTCACCTTGTTGCCTCGATGATTTACTGGCGAATCGTGAAGAAACTGAGACTGAGAAACGATCCGTCGTGTTCTACAAATTCACCACGCCGGAGGCGGCGGCGCCAGCCAACGGCGGTGTGTTCCGATTTTTTGTTGTTCTTTCGAGTTCGTTCTTGTTCAGCCGGGACAGGCACTACCCTTATCGCGGGCGCGCGCGCGCCCGCTCCCTTTTTCTTTCTCCCCATTTTTACAACTCGGTCGTAAAGCGGGACCCCTGGAAACGAGCAGGGTCCGGAGCCGTGCTCTGTGACCGCCGAGGACCACACTGTGCACCGTGCATGCTGATGGATCCTGGCCCGGAGGTCCTTAAGCTCGCGCACTGTTCGCCACAGGAACGCTCGCTTTCAATCTGGGTGCCTTGTCGCGGTTTTGCTACTTGGCCGTGAAATCCAGACTATGTGGGTCGTTACCTACGTCGACCTATACAGCAGCACCTTGTGGAAACTGCAGACAAGCGAAAGAGCGAGAAAGAAAAAAAATATGCGGACCCCATACACTGTGGGAATCCATATAAGTGAAACTCTGTATGCTGTTTGCTTTGACTGAGGATAATTAGCGGTGATGTTGGCGGCGAATGTGTAATTTCTTCAGAGTTCAACGAAAGTGGTGAGTTGATGTTAGACGTCACCTTGTGTGCACCACTGCTTTTCGCATGCGTGGTCCACAGAACACACATGGAGAGGTATTTTCTTGAGGAGTTGTTGTGTGTCATTGTTCATAATCTCTGCGAGTTGAGCATTATCATTGCCTCACATGGCACATCATATCGTGGTGGAAGTGTTGGACTTTAATTGAATTGTGGGCTTGTACGCAATTCAATTAATTATTATAAAATTGCTGGCTCGTCCGTAAACGAGAGTAGATGTACGAATGAAATGGCAACCGGCAAAACAGAATAGTTGGAGATGGTACAAGCCGCAATCTTAAAATGGGTGTAGTGCATGTTTGCAACGACACACCCCACCGCACCCCACCACGCTACACCGCAGCACACCGCACCGCGCCATACTGTGCACTGGTCCGCGTGGACGCTGCGCCCCTAGAAGAAGAAAACCGGCTGAAGGCCGCACGACAAGCAGCGAAAGACGCCAGGGATACAGGTGTATTGGCCAGCTAGAAGAATAATAAATCGAATTCTGGGGTTTTACGCGCCAAAACCACAATTTGATTATGAGGCACGCCGTAGTGGGGGACTCGGGATTAATTTTGACCACCGGGGGACCTTTAACCTGCCCCCAACGCACGGGATATGGGATGTTTTGCATTTTGCCGCCATTGCAATGAGGCCGCCGCTCCCGGGAGTAGATCCCGTGACCTCGTGCTTAGCAGCACAACCTAAGCCACTGCGGCGGGTAGAAGCGCCTGAAGGAGGCGCACGAAGCGTGGCGCCATCTCTCGAGGTGAAAGAAAACACGCGCCGTGGAAGCTACGGACAGCTGGAGTTCAGCGCTCAGCGCCAAAAAATTACAAAGAAGTGTGACAAAGAAAAAGGCTCTGTATCTGCCTTTTGAACGTCGCTATTGGAAAGGACAAATAAAAGTTCAAGGTACTAGAAGTTACAGCTTGAGTGATAATGGGAACAAACATTAGGAAGAACACGGAAGGAACATGTCTTTTTAAACTTGTTGGGGTACTAACTAGTGTATGTAATGCGCTTTTGTAGAAAAGGTTGGGAGCCACAGACCGCAATTTTTGAAGTTTTGACTGGTTGCCTGGATGATCTCGTTTTGTTCTCGCCACGTGCCCGAATCATGGCTCTGGCCTTTGGTTCAAGGTCACTTGAAGGTTGCTGGCGATGGGATCTAAAAGTATCTCATGCTTAAAAATGTGGAAACTTTTTGTGCGCAAACAAACGGGGACACAAGGACGAGCGCTCGTCCTTGTGTTGCTCTTCTTCTTCGTCCCTGTCTGTTTGCGCACAAAAAATAAAAAAAAATGAATCTGTTCTAACTAGGTCGACTCGCAGTTATAAAAATGTAGGTTTAGGTTGTATAGATACCTTCGCGGTGTGCACCCCGTTTCGCTGCGTAGCGGAGACGCTCCTGTTCCGGGCAACGCTTGTTCCGGGCCTGGGTGTTCTCGACGCTTAGTGCACGCTTTGGAGCCATTTCGATGGCCCATGTTTACGTGCTCGTTGTGTATTCGCGCAGCACCTGCATGTTTGTCGCATAGGAAAGCAAGCACACGTGCCTACGTACAAACTACCCATCTCGGCCCGCAGCGGCGCCCGCCGAGATGCGTGGAGGCGAGCGCCATCTAGTGCTGTTGCAAGAAACCTACAAGACCATGGGCGTCTTGCGCTGGAGCTTAAGGTATAGCAGCGGCGCCTGGTGGCGGCGAGAAACATTATCTGGGTACTACGAGCTTAGGTAGTATTGAGCTCTGGCTTTGGCGAAGCACGTTTCTAGCCCGAGTTTTGCGTAGATTTGCACTTCTTTCTGCCCTGTTGCGAGTGCGAAAAGGCTCGTCACTTCTCACAGACCGCGCCGGCCACGATGCGAGCTGGCCGCAGCCTATAGTTTAACGAAATCAGACTCTCCGTGTGCCGTGGGACGCAATGCTGGAAGCAGAAGCAATCGGCGACGCCGATCGGGAGAGACCTGCTCAACCTCGCAAAAGCGTCACCGTCGTTACTGCTGTGTCGTGGACTGCCATGAACAAGAAGGCCTGAATCCCAACATCAGATTCTACCGTTTTCCTTCAAGGCCTCACTAAGCGGAGCGTCGGGCGCGCTGGATAGCTGCAGTTCGTCGCGCTGGATAAGCGAAACTTCGCGCCAAGCTGACTGCTTCGCCTGTCTTGAAGCTTGCTTGATTATCTGTGTTCTAAAATTCAGTCTTTTGCACCTACAGTCCCAACGGCAGACCGACATAGCAGCAGGCACGGCTTGTGATTCACGATTCTGGACCCGGCCACAGCAACAATTAACAATTCGACTGGTGCGAAGTGGTGAATTGACCAGGTGTGTGCAAATGACCACAAATGGTCGGGCTAATTCGGTGACAATTCACTACCCCACTACGAGCAGCATGGTTAGAGAGTTAAATGTGCTCATCCTTGACCTCAAGCCAGCACGTTGAGGCAGCGCAGCAAGGTAGTATTGACTGCAGCACATCGATGTTCAAGCGCTGTCATTAAAAGCTACATCAAGCCAGCAGCACACGAGCTCGCGCTACAGCGCGATTCGCACATACGTTACTGCGAGCTCATATGCATTGCATCAGTTATTTATCGGTTGCTAAAGGGACAGATGGCCGCAACTACAGCGCAGGCATAACTACTTGCCTGGCAGCATGCAGTCAACAAAGATTGCAGGAGGCCCGCCGTTTCGCGGCATGTCGAAAGACCGCTGCCATCGCGGCGCGTACGATCGTGCGCTCGAGCAGTTCATACATAGCGGCATGCTGAAAGACCGCTGCCATCGCGCACGCGAGCAGTTCCGTACACATGATGTTTGCTTATCGTTGCTGTGAATTCATTTACAGCAAGCATCTCCTCGCGTTTGTGCGCCTGAATCTATCAGCGTGCAAACCTTACCTGAAGTTCAACTTCGTACGCGACTCGCTTCACTTGCAATTGGCACCGCGCTAAAACTTCGCCGCTTAGTTCTTGAACGGCGTACACGTTTTCGGCGTTGCATAATTTCTTGGCCTTACGCAGCGTGCCACCCCTGAAAAAATCTTCGGTGCTCGATATTCGCTGCAAGCCGTGGTACAACAGTACCGAAAGTGGCGGGTCCATATTGTAAACGTGCTTTTCGAAGCAGATAACCGAGCTTGGTACTACCTAGCTCAGGATAGAGGGCGCTTTTTAGCACCATTTTCACAGCGCCCCCTGGGCAATGCAGGAGCCCTATTGCAGCAGCGCCCAGAAACTTGGGAGAATAGGCAAAGAAAGCTTCGCTTTAAAACAAGCTGATCATAGATTCCTGCAGTTGATTAACCATGTTCGACTAGTATTTTCACCGAAGCCCTGCGCATAGAGCCGCTCATTTGCCAACTACATTTTAAAGTGAGCGGAAAACATTCATACCTGTTGTATACCTGTTGTATTTTGCGTGTTTCACGTTGCTAACGAGAATGTGCGTGCCATGTGTCGATGTTCCCTCGCAATATGTCCGGGAGAGTGGAAGGGGAACACTTTGGTCTCGTCGAGGTATGGCTCGAGCAGTCTTGTTTGCGTAATCATTTCCAGTGATCCCACGATAGCCATGTAGCCACCAAAAACAAAGTTCAAGGGCTGTTGCTTCACTTACGTGGTGGTGAAATTTTCACGATTTTGTACATCAGCTGGTCGTGAGCCTCATGGTGGAGAACCTCTGGCATTTACTGTAAAGCCGATGTTGAATCGGAAAACATGAGCCATTTAGCAGGAGTTCCTGTATCAATGAGGTTAAGTGCACCGCGAAGCTAGTGCCATGAGGTCTGTGGCCATACACGTCACGACAAGTGCTGTCTTGATCCTCTTGTCGACATAACCTCAGCGCCACCAAAACCGGTAGATGTAGTCGAGCAATCAGTACAGACGTCTGTGTGGTTGCTGTAGTTTTCGTACAAAGGACTAAACTAAGTTATTTCAGTGGAAACCATGGTAGTTCAGTCTTTTTAGAAGTGCTGAAGTCATGAGGTTTACTTGAGAACGGTTCAAACAACACCGAAGAAACAACAGCTTCACTGGATGTACGTACTCTGACGTAAGCGAAGGATGATGTGCTCATACAGTTCCGCTGAATGACGGGCGGGGTCTTTGTGCAGGAAGAAAGGCGAGATCGTGGCAGGGGGTCCGGAGTAAATTGCCTGGCGTGAGCGATAATTGCATCAACGGCAATGCGTAGTCCTGAATAATGGCAATAGTTACCGCTGTTGACGTGCTATGCGCTAATCCTAAGCATATCTTGGGAGTATAAGCTTGAATACTGCAGCGCATATGCGCCATCTGCTGTAGCTGTGTCTAGGGACAAAGGCCACAAGAGAGACCAGCCCACAGACTACGAACAGTTAATTATGAACAACAAGTTCCATAAACCACTTACAGTATGCAGCGTCTTCGCGAAGAAGGACAGCACGCATTTCACTTAATATGTATGCCGCGAGGCAAACCGTGCATAAGAAAAAAAAATCACTGACGATTACGATACTCGTTGATGAGAAATCTCAGCACAGCATTATACGTGTTTTCATTTCGCGGTATATTGGCTGGCGCGATAAATCTGTCTCATGCGGCACGTTGCAAATGGAGTGAAGTGTGGCGCATCTGCGTCGTTAATCGGGAGATCGCGAGATCGCGAGATGCAGTGCATATAGGTGACGCGTGGGCATGAGTCACAGCAGCCGCCGCAAACAGACTTCCACTCATGCAGTGCTTTGTTTTCATACGGATGACGCACGCTACTTTGGCGTCATCTCGTATCCATCGTAACCGCAAACCCCGTCTTTCGCGGCACTACGCTTTTCTTCTCATGCTTTCGCCATAACCTCCTCCTCAGCATTCCTCCTCGCGTTCTCTTCGCTATCACCGTGTTTCATCTCCCGCTGCGCTCAGCGTTTGCTTTCATCTTGAGCTGTGCTCTTTCGTTCGGTTACGAACGAAAACGCCAACACTCGCAGCAGGTACGGGTGCCTAAGAGCTGCGCTACATAAAAAAGAGAATACATTGAATTCTACGCAAGTTAGTGCAGCAGCTGTTAAATATTGCCGGTCATCTTACTGTCAACATAACGACAAATTAAGCTCTAGAACATTCTGAATATACGAATATTATGATCCAGTTGATGAATAGGTGCGAGAGCCAAGCTCTTTATTAGCGGCTAGCTGGTGACTTTAGGGCTTGCCGAACGAGTCGTTCAATATTTGCTCGCATAGATGGCAGCTGGTCAGGTCGTTTTCATGCATGTGCTACCAAGCGTGCACAGTTCCTTTCAGATATAGCATGACATTCGCCACCACAAGCGTGTCGTCCCACCTGTTTTGTTTGCTGAAACGCTGATACATCGACATACAATCCTCGAGGTCCACGTCCACTGTGTCACAGAAGGTGCCTGAATTTCGGGGAAGCGACAAGATGACAAAGCGACAAAGCGGGGACGGTTGCTGCGCGGTAGGTGACTGCGCGGTCGGGTGTGCTTGATTGGCCATCGCAGACGCGATAACACGGTGAACGCTTCGGAATTCCATGCTGTGTGATGAAAACGGCAGCGTACCCAACACCTACACCAAGATATGTTACACGGAAACGTATATCTATAGATATTTACAAGGCAAGGCAACCTACAGTAGCGTGACATTTGCCAAGGCGGCGAGGAGCAACCTCTACCTCATCTCCGTCGGTACTGGCCTTGTCCTGCGGTGTTCTTCTGTCTCGCGGCATATTGATATACGGGTGTCCCAGCTAACTTGAACCAAGGGTTTAAAAATGAAATATTGGGGTCAGGAGAGTGAAACTACCTGCATATTGGTGACAGGCATTTGGCGCACCACAGGAAATTTTTTGTATTGCAATTACTTAACTAGTAATTAAGATAATTTTTTTTAAATTTTTAATATTGACTTTAGACACTAAGTGTGATTCGCAAAGTTGGAGAGCACTTTCAGAAACCCCCATTCCATTATTCGCCATAAAGAAAACCTTACGTGTACCTCTTTTTTCGAGCTCGAAAGAAAGCCCGCGAAATACAAAAAAAACCACGTGACGAGCGCATTCGCGCGCCGCGATCGTGCTGCTCTCAACCGTGCTTTCAGTGAACGAAATCAGCTCCGGTATTCATTCGGCGGCCCCGTTTCAGAGGCAGGCCGATATCTTGGTGGTGGTTTCTTCGGCCGTGTCAGCCAGTTCGCGCGTGACGGTGTAAATTGCAGCGAGTGCGCTGCGCTTTGCAGTCGCGATAAAGACTGCCAAGCTCGAAGTTTTCAAATGAGAGGAGTTTTATTTGCCAGTTGCAAAGAAAATAAAAGTGGCGGTTTATGGCTTGGCTGTGCGGCGATGACAGCCGTGGCATGCGGTTGTCCTGACTCCATTTCATTTCGGTTTCTTACCAATTATAAAAAGTGCTCGAATAGGTCACCTTGTGCGACGATACAGCTCTGGCATCTTGTAACCAAATCAGCCGTTGCATTTCGTATGACAGCCTCAGGCATGTTTAAACAGACTTCCGTTATTTTGTCTTTAAGGTCTTGCGGTGTGGAAGTTGGTGTGCTGTACACCTTGTCCTTGATATGACCCCACAAAAAGTAGTCCAGAGGTGTCATATCAGGAGACCTGGCTGGCCAGTTCACGGGACCTAGTCGTCCTATCCATTTCTGCGGGAACGCTGCGTCGAGCCAGGTCCGAGCCTTGGCGCTGCTGTGCGCGGGGGCGCCATCGTGTTGAAACCACACATTTGTGGCCCTGGCGAGCGGTAGATCCGAAAGGAAGTCGTCAACGGGTCCTCTGAGGATATCATTGGTGTAGCGATCTGCTGTCAGCGTCTGGTCGAAAAACACAGGCCCGATCAAACTACCGTCGAAAAGTCCACACCAAACACTAAATGACCACTGGTACTGGTGCTGCGTCTGTAAAACCCAGTAGGGATTTGAATCGCTCCAGTAATGAGCATTGTGCAGGTTCACCTGTGAATTGCGCGAAAAACTAGCTTCGTCACTCCATATCACTTTGTTCAAAAAATCCGGGTCGTCCTGCATCTTTATCAGAATCCAATTAGCAAAATCGGTCCTGTTTTGGAAGTCCCGTGGCAACAGATTTTGATGAAGCTGTACGTGGTACGGATGCAGGCGGTGTTTGCGCAGTATTCGCCAAACTGATGACCTGGAGACTCCGGTATCCTCGCTCACGCTGCGCACGCTTGCTTGGGGTTCCAGAGCGAACAGCGATAAAATATGCGTCTCGAAGTCCTCGTCAAAAACAGGTGCTCTGTGTCGTGTGGACGTAAAACTGCCCATCCGTCGCAGCGTCTCGAAGGCACGCAGGATCGTTACTGAACTTGGCCGCCTGCCTGGGTGCCATTGTTGCATAAGGTCTGCAGCGCGCCTTCTGTTCCCATGACATGCACCTAGAGCCAGAACCATGTCTGCTTTCTCTTCATTTGTAAACGGCATGTCTGCAGTGCTAGTAATCACTACACCAAAGATTCAGTCTCGCATGAGAGTGGCATAAGAAGAGCACACGACAAACTGTGCTTCACCGCTGCTTCCAGCTTTCAAAATCCTCATTAGGAAACTGCAACACACAGCCGCCAACACCTCGCGGCGAAACATTATTCCCTGTATTTCTCTTTTGCTTCTGAGTGACAAAGCAGACTCGCCATCTCAGTATCTTATCAGATTGGGACTAAGTCGTCGTCGCCGGGTGCCAACTAGCTGACGCGGACGAAAAACCCCCGCCAAGATATCGGCCTGCCGCTGCAACGGGGCCGCCGAATGAATACCGGAGCTGATTTCGTTCACTGAAAGCACGGTTGAGAGCAGCACGATCGCGGCGCGCAAATGCGCTCGTCACGTGTTTTTTTTTGTATTTCGCGGGCTTTCTTTCGAGCTCGAAAAAAGAGGTACACGTAAGGTTTTCTTTATGGCGAATAATGGAATGGGGGTTTCTGAAAGTGCTCTCCAACTTTGCGAATCACACTTAGTGTCTAAAGTCAATATTAAAAATTTTAAAAAAATTATCTTAATTACTAGTTAAGTAATTGCGATACAAAAAATTTCCTGTGGTGCGCCAAATGCCTGTCACCAATATGCAGGTAGTTTCACTCTCCTGACCCCAATATTTCATTTTTAAACCCTTGGTTCAAGTTAGCTGGGACACCCGGTATAGGATGTACTGTTCTAATCCAAAGGCCTTGTACAGCTGTGCATAGTATAGAGACAAACAAAAAGACACCCATCTTTGTGATGCCAATTTATACAAAATACGCTTTATTTTCTTTTTCATTGGTCTGACCAATCTCTAATCATGGATGAACTTTACGCATCTATATCTTTCTTGAGGACGATAGCGAATCGCATCAAATTTCTCTAATTCCATGGCAAAGTTGGCAATTTTCAAAAGCGAACACGAACGTATAGGGCATATTTCGACAGTATATAAGTGCAGCGGAGTGTGCCATAAGCATTGCAGTATTCGACTCCCTGTACTTACCCTGATTTACCTGAAAATTTCCATACGGGGTTATTCTCCGGAATTTCAATGCACGAAATTCATTCGGATGCGATGAAAGTGATTCTGAACAACGTAAACTGCTTTGTTTCGCTCTGACAGGTTAATGAGACTCAATTTTAAAATTGACATTATGGGAAAGAAACTTAGTTATCTTACCTGGCTGTCTGCTCTTATCCTTCTGTGTTTCAGACAAACAGGTGGTTTTCCTTTATCTTCTGCAGTATCCTTACTTGACTCAGCCTGCAAGGATGATTTATGCCGCGTCACGTCAATGCTTCTAGCAGGAGTGATTGCAAACTTCCGAAAGTATCTTAAAGCGTGGTGAACCCGTTCAGACACCTTCTATTTGATTTTGTTTTTTGTGGAAAAATGCGTGTTACAGTACGTTGGATGCTTCATGAAGATGGTGCACGAAATCTTGTCTTCTACAAGAAATTTGCCACAGAACAGCGAGTGTAACTCTCCTCCATGAGAAAATGCTCGGTTCCCCACGAAAACGATCTCTTCTCTTCATTGTACCGCTTACGGTATTTCTAAACTATGAAGCATGCGAGCTAATTAATACACTTAAGTGCAAGATAGTAGGAGAACCAAACTAACAAATGACTTATCTGATAGTCAATTCCTTCTATCTTGTCGAAGAAGCGCCGTACGAGTTCGCCATAGATGAATGTTCCTTGTGCTCTATTTATGTGCACCAATTATTACTGATTTCTAATTTTGTACGTCTGATGTACTTATCTATACTGATATTCCAGATTAACATCAAACAGCTGAAAAAATAAACATCAGATGTACTGGCTAAAATAAGCTCCGCAAAATCGGTAGCATATAGATGAACACGCGAAGGGCGCCGTAAATTCCCAGCTAGAGGAAACACTGCCTCTTCTTCGAACACGACTTCATGCAAGTAGCGTGCAAAGGTCACCCTGAATGAGTTGCATTGTAAGTATTTCTGTTGCACTGAAGCCACTATGCGTACTCAAGAACCACCGCAACTGTTAAAAACACGCACAAAATGGCGAGAAGACAAACTACTTCTACAAAGAAACGTTGCCGCGCACTCTGTCAAAGGGAGAAAGACATTGAAGAGGTGCGCACGAAGCAACTTGTAGAGACCGCGGGGCCGCTCACGTATATAGCGCGGTCAAGCGCCGGCGGTCATCTAAAATGAAGCAACGCGAAAGGCGCGAAGAATTAGCGGTCAGCCCGAGGGGAACCGAAAGCAATAAATTTACCGGCGCTACGACCGCGGCTTGCGAGAGCGCCACCGATGGCCCTCCCGCTTATTCGCGGCGTGAAGCCAATTAATTATTTATAAGAGCCAATCTATTGAGTCGTGACCACGTTGTTTCCGATCCCATTTGTTAACCATGACTGCGGGAAGGCTCGGTGTCTACTGGTCGTTTGGAAAGCTATACAGTTTATAGGCACGACACGGTTGTCTGGGCAACAAAGGGACATCACGGCAGACATGGTAATTCGCTCGCCCACGGACTCAGACTCGCTTTTTCAAAGGGCACTCCGAATTGAGTTTCTCGGCTTCCTATGATAATAAAGAAACGCATAGCGAAGAAAATAAAATTATGTATCAGCGCAGGCGATCGCATTCGTACTGGCGTGGAAGTGCTTGCGCTAACGCAGGCAGAGATATATGCGTAACGAACAAGAAAAATGTACCGGCACGAACCTCGAAACTTCCGTACGTTTGTCTCGAGCGCGAGCATCGGTTTCCCTTAGTTTCGCTGTAATGGCAGAAGCGAATAACCCTGTTTATAAATAATACTACGAATAATAAAAAAAGATACTTTCGAAAGCACGACCGTACGAGCGGCTATTACGACACGAATTTCTCATCTCTCCTTGTGGCGTACGAAAACACGGCAGAACAAACCGCGATCGTGCTACCCTGTTGAAATCGACGTCATCTGTAACTCTTCGCTGACGCGTCCGCTTATCTGAAAGAAACGTGGAAACCGCTTCAGCTCTGGGCGACGTCGCTGTAGATGCGTAAGTGCGTCAACGACAACAGCGACTGCGCGGCGTTTGTAGTCACGTGACTTCTCTCGGAGCCGTGGTTCGACGCGAAGCCATGCGGGGGAAATTTCTTGCTCTTGTTTGTTCTATGTCTTGTTTTTTTAAAAATAATTTAGCCCTCTCCCACTCTCTAGCTTTCATCACAGCACGGGTGAGAGCCACCTAATCATCTTCAGACTAGCTAGTATGTTTGCGACGGTGGAGTGCATTTTTCGAAACGTATAGGAGCTTTCGGCGTTCTGAACGCCGCCTTTATAAAACTAACTCAAGTAAAAGAATGAGATTCGGGGCGTCTTAAGATGGAGTAGCCGTGCATCGGTTTTGATGGCACAAGTGCCGATTATATGCCAACCACGAGCTGCGGTGGATGACGAAGAAAAAGGAATCCTGTTTTTGGCGTCCCAATGCTCTGACACTCAGCGAAAATTAATACAGCAGATACAAGACCAGAGTTAATTTCATAGCAGCGCTGTTAAGAAAGTATAGTTTAAGTTTTGGTCATGGTTACAACGTGCGGTATTTTTTTTTTTCGAAATCACCCTAAGTGCTCTTCGGAACGGTTTTCCATGTAGCACTAAATGTGCCGCGATCAATAATCGCGCCAACTTTACGTACTTGTCAAACTGGACACACATACCAAATATGAGTTATACTACCAGTCGAGTTTGCAAAAAAAAAAAACGTCCTTTGAAAGTAATTTATAACATTTGTTAACCATGGCTTTCGTAACAGGAATGCATACGAATGGTTCTGGCTCTCTCGCTTTAATTTCCCCCTGCTCCTTCCTCCCATGGACAGTAAGCCTAGTTAAACTGCGTGCCTTAATTAACTTCTCTCTCTCTCTCTCTCTCTCTCTCGTTTGTGCATAAATGTAAATGAAGCTCTACAGACCAGGAAGGCTCCGTGCAACAGCGCTTGCGTACTAAATTTTACAGGTATAAACGGACTTGCGAGACGCAGCCAGCTATATACGCCGACTTCCACTGCCGTAGACGTGAGACCCCTGTGGTGTGCCCGTCGGCACTGCCATTCCATGTCAACGCATGGCACGTAGCCTGTTCGGCGACGCCTGTCCCGGCGGTCCTACCGATTAGGGACGCGGCGGCATGCCGGTCACGTTTGCTTGGTCCCGTACACGGTGACAGGCGGGGGCAGTCGCGGCCGAGGATGACCACGAGAGAACAGAGACACTGACCACACCCTACGCGCGTCTATAAACAGAGGCGATAAAGAGGCACGAATTCTTGCAGTCAGCGAATGAAACGAAACGGCTGAACGAGTGAAGAAGATAGCCTTCGTCAAAGTGATCTGTTCCTGTCCGGCTGATTGTGCGGAAGAAAGGGAGGGAGGGTGCCCTTTTGTCAAGGTATCGAAATACATTTAGAATTGAGCTTGCTACAACCTATAAAGCCAAGAAACAGGGTTCGCACAATATGTTGTATGAAGAGACTATGTGCCCTCGTAAAGAAAAGGACAAAAAATATAGGACAGTATAAATTTTTTAATGAATATATCTAGCCCGTTCTTACCTTATATAGACTAAGTCTCTTGCGTAGGGCGAGTATACCAATCATCTATTAATAGCAATTGCTAACAAGTCTGTTTGCTTTTGTTTATTTGGTCGTAGGGACTTCCGAACGTCTTTTTTGCAGAACACCTATACCGACCAAAGTCGGCTGGTAGTGCGAGGCTTCAAGTTAGCCGATTTTATATAAATATACTATATAGTGTATACTTACACTCTATACTATTTAGTTTATCATCATCATTATCATCACCATCATCATCATCATCATCATCATCAGCCTGGTTACGCCCACTGCAGGGCAAAGGCCTCTCCCATATTTCTCCAACAACCCCGGTCATGTACTAATTGTGGCCATGCTGTCCCTGCAAACTTCTTAATCTCATCCGCCCACCTACCTTTCTGCCGCCCCCTGCTACGCTTCCCTTCCCTTGGAATCCAGTCCGTAACCCTTAATGACCATCGGTTATCTTCCCTCCTCATTACATGTCCTGCCCATGCCCATTTCTTTTTCTTGATTTCAACTAAGATGTCATTACCTCGCGTTTGTTCCCTCACCCAATCTGCTCTTTTCTTATCCCTTAACGTTACACCTATCATTCTTCTTTCCATAGCTCGTTGCGTCGTCCTCAATTTGAGTAGAACCCTTTTCGTAAGCCTCCAGGTTTCTGCCCCATAGGTGAGTACTGGTAAGACACAGCTATTATAGACTTTTCTCTTGAGGGATAATGGCAACCTGCTGTTCATGATCTGAGAATGCCTGCCAAACGCACCCCAGCCCATTCTTATTCTTCTGATTATTTCCGTCTCATGATCCGGATCCGCCGTCACTACCTTCCCTAAGTAGATGTATTCCTATACCACTTCCAGTGCCTCGCTACCTATTGTAAATTGCTGTTCTCTTCCGAGACTGTTAAACATTACTTTAGTTTCTGCAGATTAATTTTTAGACCCACTCTTCTGCTTTGCCTCTCCTGGTCATTGAGCATGCATTGCAATTGGTCCCCTGAGTTACTAAGCAAGACAATATCATCAGCGAATCGCAAGTTACTAAGGTATTCTCCATTAACTTTTATCCCCAATTTTTCCCAATCCAGGTCTCTGAATACCTCCTGTAAACACGCTGTGAATAGCATTGGAGAGATCGTATCTCCCTGCCTGACGCCTTTCTTTATTGGGATTTTGTTGCGTTCTTTATGGAGGACTATGGTGGCTGTGGAGCCGCTATAGATATCTTTCAGTATTTTTACATACGCCTCATCTAGACCCTGGTTCCGTAATGCCTCCATGACTGCTGAGGTTTCGACAGAATCAAACGCTTTCTCGTAATCAATGAAAGCTATATATAGGGGTTGGTTATATTCCGCACATTTCTCTATCACCTGATTGATAGTGTGAATATGATCTATTGTTGAGTAACCTCTACGGAATCCTGCCTGGTCCTTTGCTTGACAGAAGTCTAAGGTGTTCCTGATTCTATTTGCGATTACCTTAGTAAATAGTTTGTAGGCAACGGACAGTAAGCTGATTGGTCTACAATTTTTCAAGTCTTTGGCGTCCCCTTTCTTATGGATTAGGATTAGGTTAGCGTTTCTCCAAGATTCCAGTATGCTCGACGTCATCAGGCATTGCGTATACAGGGTGGCCAGTTTCTCTAGAACAATCTGACCACCATTCTTCAACAAATCTGCTGTTACCTGATCCTCCCCAGCTGCCTTCCCCCTTTGCATAGCTCCTAAGGCTTTCTTTACTTCTTCTGGCGTTACCTGCGGGATTTCGAATTCCTCTAGGCTATTTTCGCTTCCACGATCGTCGTGGGTGCCACTGGTACTATATAAATCTCTGTAGAACTCCTCAGCCACTTGAACTATCTCATCCATATTAGTAATGATATTGCCGGCTTTATCTCATAACGCATACATCTGATTCTTGCCAATTCCTAGTTTCTTCTTCATTGTTTTTAGGCTTCCTCCATACCTGAGAGCATGTTCAATTCTATCCATTTTATACTTCCTTATGTCAGCTGTCTTACGCTTGTTGATTAACTTCGAAAGTTCTGCCAGTTCTATTCTAGCTGTAGGGTTAGAGGCTTTCATACATTGGCGTTTCTTGATCAGATCTTTCATCTCCTGCGATAGTTTACTGCTATCCTGCCTAACGGAATTACCACCGACTTCCATTGCACACTCCTTAATGATGCCCACAAGATTGTCGTTAGATGCTTCAACACTAAGGTCCTCTTCCTGCGTTAAAGACAAATACCTGTTCTGTAGCTTGATCTGGAATTCCTCTATTTTTCCTCTTACCGCTAACTCATTGATCGGCTTCTTATGTACCAGTTTCTTCCGTTCCCTTCTCAGGTCTAGGCTAATTCGAGTTCTTACCATCCTGTGGTCACTGCAGCGCACTTTGCCGAGCACGTCCACATCTTGTATGATGCCAGGGTTAGCGCAGAGTATGAAGTCTATTTCATTTCTAGTCTCGCCGTTTGGGGTCCTCCACGTCCACTTTCGGCTATCCCGCTTGCGGAAGAAGTTATTCATTATCCTCATATTATTCTGTTCTGCAAACTCTACTAATAACTCTCCCCTGATATTCCTAGTGCCTATGCTGTATTCCCCTACTGCCTTGTCTCCAGCCTGCTTCTTGCCTACCTTTGCATTAAAGTCGCCCATTAGTATAGTGTACTTAGTTTTCACTCTACCTATCGCCGATTCCACGTCTTCATAGAAGCTTTCGACTTCCTGGTCATCATGACTTGATGTAGGGGCATAGACCTGTACAATATTCATTTTGTATCTCTTATTAAGTTTCACAACAAGACCTGCCACCCTCTCGTTAATGCTATAGAATTCCTGTATGTTACCAGCTATATTCTTATTAATCAGGAACCCGACGCCTAGTTCTCTTCTCTCCGCTAAACCCCGGTAGCACAGGACGTGCCCGCTTTTTAGCACTGTATATGCTTCTTTTGGCCTCCTAACTTCACTGAGCCCTATTATATCCCATTTACTGCCCTCTAATTCCTCCAATAGCACTGCTAGACTCGCCTCACTAGATAACGTTCTAGCGTTAAACGTTGCCAGGTTCATATTCCAATGGCGGCCTGTCCGGAATATGAACCTGGCAACGTTTATTTAGTTTATAGACTATGTTGAAAAAACTTTCTGTGGACTGTGGAAATAAACTTGTGATGCTGCATCCGTCAAAAGGAATACGAGCGAGTTGCGTTGTAAACGTCAAGCAATGTTGCTGCGTTTGAGGCTGCAGTGGCGCTTTGTGGCAAATATACTCTACAGTCGGCAAATGTAACGTTCAGCTTATAAAAATAAAATTCCCGGTCTTCAGGGCTCAGTTGCTGTCGACCGGCAGATGCTTTTGCTTTTTGCTCTGCAGTTTGTTTGTGATGTTCTACGTAAATATACATATAGAAAACACGTATTATATAGTGACCTGCGCTTACTTAAACTGAAGCTTTCTTTGCCTTCTGTTTCTTTTATTTGGGTTCTCTTTTTATTTGGAATGCGGGAGCTGAGGGAAGTAATGAAAGACTGCTGAGATTACTGCATACGACGCACGCAAAGAGAAAGAAATGTACCTTTTTGTCATGATACTGCTTTTACACACCATAGCAGATGCCCGAACATCCTTACGCGCAAATTTCTTTACTGTTTTTAAACTACACTAACAACCCTAACGTGCACGAATGGTAGGGTGTTAGCAAGGCGCTCGCATTACGCACGTCCCGTAGTGGCAGCAAGGGCATAATCACAGGCCACGGTTCGCAATCACACCACCAGTCATCCGCGATCAACGTGAGTAGCGCCATTGTATCGTAAATCATGTTCGACACGTTCTGACATAATGATTGCTTACCTTTACGGCTGACTAGCACTCGAATGCAGGCATAACCAATCCGAAGAGATCGCCTGAACGCACTGACTGATCGCGAGTTATCTAATCGGAGCCACTTACCTTATGTTCTTGGCGAACCGGTAAGCGTCTGTTATCCGGTTGATTAAACTTGCAAGCCCTCTCCAAAAGCACGCGCGGTCAATAAAGTTGAAGAGACAAAACAAGGCAAAGGAACGATAGCGCATAGATGCAGCCTTTGTTGCCGCACAGGGAGAAAGAAAGACCTGACACTCGATGCGTACGCAGAAAAGAGAAGTAATTTCACCCTCTCTCCATTTTATGGGTTGTTTCAGGGTCTTCGTACAGGCATGTTGTTCTGTATCTCCGATAGCATGCGCATTTAGCACGAACAAGTAAACGAAGACACAGATCTTGTGCGCTGTAACGATGTGGTAACGTAATTCACTGCACACAACAAGCGCAAATCACACAAGAAAACATGGACGGGAGGGACACCGCATAGAAACATGGCAGCACCGTCGTGTGGTATAGTATAAACTCTAAACGTGTAATCCTGCAACTCCATAGTCCCGATGAAGAAGGGCTGTTACCGTACCTTAACTCGCGTTTCTTTTTTAGCTTATACAGAATAGGAGTCAGGGTTGACCTAGTGATAATTCAACAAGTTAATAAAACAACTTATGAAAATGAATCGTCGAAATTACTTTATTCGTTTTTTTTTATACCGTATACATGAATGAAACTAGCAGTCTACCTGCGTGGTATCTTGGAGAAAAACCTTTTCGACTTCAACAAAGTGACGCTTGTCCCAAGGTCTAGTGTCTGTTCCATTCTCCTTGCTTTTTTTTTCTTTGCGTCCTCTAATAAAACATAGCGTTACAGGTTAAGTTGACATCGTGATTTGCATTCAAAGGCAACCACGCATTTGACATGTTTTGTTAGCTGTCAATAGCACCGTTTATGTTCTTCAGGCGCAGTCAGCCGCTAAGAGCGTCAGATGTGAATCCCCGAGAAGCAACGACTGCCTCAAGAACACTCGTTGTTCTTCGAAAACGAAACAAGACAAGGGAGTGCGGACAGGAAGAAGACGTATGCAGCGTGACGAGGCGAGCACGACCGCGCGAGCCAGAATACTAAAGGCGCAGGTGCTCACAACAATACGGCCAATTTGGACAGCCCCCCATTATGGAAATGTCCAAAGTGCGTAATCGCCTGACTGCCACAAAACGGCACGATCCGAGACCCATGCCAGACTTGTAAACAAGACCCCTTGCGCGGAACCCGTGAGCGCCGAAGCGTAACGGCTCTGCGAAACATATACGCATACGAGAAAGTATATACGTACAAGCCAGTACGAGTGGCAGACAACGTTCCGTGTGAGACTCTAAGCTTCCACGGAGCGAATAAGGCTCATTTCTTCAATGTGCCAAGGTATCAGATTAGATTCGTCCAGGCGCTAGCTCCGCTATATACGAGCGGGTGGGGAATTAAACCGTGCGACCGCATAGCCAGTTCGTGGCCGGCGTTTACGCAAGTCCATGCATATAAACTCAAGCGCCGCGTACTGCTGCCCTTGACAGTAACTGCCTCATGCAATCCAAAGGCCTCGTTGTAAGCGCCATATCTCCCTGTTCACGTAGCCGTACTGCGTGGAAGTGTAACTACAAGGGGCGAGCGCGAGCACGCTGAAAGAACTGTCCTTCGCTACTGCGCGGTAATGCAAGGTGGGATTTCGTCGCACCTATACAGTCGCGTTCTTGGTTTCTATTAAGATTGTTCGGGTAGATAATGTCATTCGCACGGAAATGGTGTCCCACGCGGTTTTTTTTCCTCTCTCCCTCCCCTATTGCGAACTGCACCTACTGTTTCTTTTTTTTTTTGCGTAGCTGGCACGTGTATAGTATGGCAAGGCGAGTGCGTACAAGCCCTTCGGGAAAAGCGTTGTAGTTACCGGCTTCCGGCATTTATTCGAGAAATTATTAGGCGCAGATAGCACGACGTCACCACAAATAGAAGCGAAAAAGTCCAAGCTTTTTTTTTTGTTCAACGCTTCTCCTTTCTTTTATGCAAATCGTGTGTTGAGAAAAACAAATTCGCAATTCGTCACGAGGTAATTATACAGCGATTACGTAGAAATTTCTCGGAGGTAATCAAGCTTATGACCTTGGGTGACCGTCATTTCTGAAATCGATTACTACTACTACTGTGTTTGCGCGAGGTGCTATTCTTGCTCCACTGTGATCTTTATCGTCTTCGGTTCTTATGTAATTATATTTGACTTTTTTATAACTGTTAATGTCTGAGCTCTGACGTTGCTCAGGGATAGCACGAACTGCCATTTCCACAAACTGTTGGCGCTAGTATATTCCTTAGCCTACGCTATATACAGCAATAATAATTTATTGTTTTCTCATTTTTTCTAATTATTGTACGTTAATGTCCTTTTTTCCTAATTTTTCTTGCATTTATATGCCTTTCCGCCTGGCCCTAAAGTCTCTACTATGCACTAAACAATTAAATCAACGTAAACCAGGAAAGAATCTTGATCTTCGTGCGTATAGTTAACTGAAATAAAGTTGCTGGAAGCAACTTGATTAGAATCTCACCACCAGACCATTGCCACGTTCCGGAAATATTAAAATGAAATTCTGGAGGTTTACGTGCTAAAACCACCATCTGATTATAAGGCACGCCGTAGTGGGGGACTCCTATATTGTTTAGACTATCTGGCATTCTTTAACGAGCACCGAGATCTAAGTACACACTGTTTTTGCATTCCAACCGCATCGAATGCGACCGCGATGGCCGGGATTGAACCTCCGACCTGGAGCTCAGCAGGGCAGCGCCATAGCTACAGAACAACCTCGGCCGGTGCCTGACTTTCAAACTTGAAACGGAACGTGGAAAGCGAAAATGGCAACCAGTTAGTTCAAGCTACTGAAAACCTGCATGTGCAAGTTCTAACTCTCCTTCTGTACATGGTGTGTTCTCCACCGCTCTTAACGCAGACCCTGACTTCGACGCCAATCTTTTCAATATAGAATACAACACTTGTGGGGTTCACCGCATTACCCAGACCCGCCGTGGTTGCTTAGTGGCTTTGACGTTCCGCCGCTAACTGCGAGGTCGCGGGATAAAACCCCGGACGGAGGCCGCATTTCGATGCGAGCGAAATGCAAAGACACCCATGTACTGTGCATTGAGTGCCCATTAAAGAATACCGGGAAGATAAAATTAATTAAGATCCCTCCTCTCCTCCCCCAGGCCACCCCCTCCCCCTTACCATGTACCTCATTATCAGATCGTGGTTTGGCACGTAAACAATGTCATCTAACCATGTTAAATAGAATAGAGAAGTTTAAAGAAATGCCATTCTTGCTTCGCCTTCACAGGAACTGTGTGAGGTCTAAAGAGAGACAGACCAATTGACTGTCACTAATTAGTGCCAGCGCTTAAATAAGACAAAAATAACAGGGTATGAAAAGAAGTGACTGATGGGATAGCTACTATGGCCACTGCAAACTCAAACCAGTGCTTCGAAGGATAAGAAGTCTGTGTCGATAAGAAGTCCCTGTATGGCAGTCAGCAGCCCTTATTGAAGACTTTGAACAGCACATGGCGTGCCCATATTGCTGTAGGACACTTAATTTTTACCACTGACCACACGCATGGCGTTGCGTTTGTTGATCAGTAAATAGTACAGTGGGCCGCACATTTCATTTAGGGACTGTTTCGTGTGCCTGTTAAATTGCCTTGTTAAGCAACTTCTGCCGACTCGCTATTAAATAATAAAGAAAACAGTGGACACGTTTATTTCTTCTATTTGTTGTCTTCGTATACCCAAGAGACCGTAAGCACGAAGGATGTCACCCTGTTGACTTATTGTTTAGAGTGTCGATGGACAAACGCACCTCAATGATAAATTTGTTCTTATGAACAAACATTTACAACGTTTCTGTAGGCTACTTTTCTTGCTTTTTTTTTGTAACAGTTACCGTCTGTGATGTGCAGGGCTCAGACAGGCGAAATAGGCCGATGTACACTTTAAGTGCAAAATAATTTCTCTATGCTAAAGACAACGACGAGGCGATGAGACAAAGCTTTCACAGCACGCGGCGAGCTAATGCGCTCGGACATTCTCACTTCACCGTCCACTCACGCACCAGCGACTTCGAAGCTACAAGACAGTGGCGGAACGACCGTACAGTTTCGGCTCCAAAGAGGGCGGCGGTTCGATGGGGCGGACTGCGCGAAAAAAAAAGACTCCGAAGGTGCACGCGTTTATAAAAGCGCCGACGGCCGAAGTTGATGCATGGTTCGTTCGCGCTGCGCCAAGAGGACCGTCGAGGCACTACGTGCACGTAGAGGCACACGCGCGCACAAAGTAAGCGAATAGGCAGACATAAATGTGAGAGAACGAACACAAAAAGCGACGCGGCCGTGATAGTCGGCGCGGCGGGCAGGCAGGCAAGCAAGGCAGGCAGGCAAGCAGGCGGGCAGCGTCGTTCGATCTGAGCCCGAGGGCATCAAGCGACTGGGGGGCTGGTCTGCTCACGCTCACGCAATTATGCGTACTTTATCAGTCAGTAGCTGGAAAATGCGGCAGGTCCTCCGATCGGATAATAGAAGGAGGATCCCCCCGGCCGGCCGATGCCGCGAACGGGAAGCGCTGGCGACGAAGCCAAATTGGAGAAGCCCCCGGGAGCGTTGCCAGGAGGCGCCGGCAGCCGACGGTGTGACGCGCGGTGCTGTAGCACGCCGCTGGTTACAGGCGGCGTGCAGGCATGCGAGCGCACTTGGTGCGGGGACGCATGGCGTCGAACTCGCACAATGTGTTAACCCTGTCGAGGTTGTCCTTTTTTCCGCTGTGTTCGTGGACTATAGGTGCAACGGTGTTTGATATGTTACACACCTTGAAACGTAGCATGCCGAAAACGGGGTTTCAAGCAACCATGGGCTTGTATACGCTGAAATTTAGAGACACAGCCCTTGCCTTGACTTAGTTATTTTTTTGTGAAGAGGAAACATTAACCGCCGTGGTGACTTAGTGTCTACAGCGTGGCGCTGGAAGCACGAGGCCACGGGATAAAATCCCGGCCGCAACGACAGCATTTGGTTGGGGGCGAAATGCAAAAGCACCCTCGTACCAAATATTGGGTGGAAGTTAAGGAAACCCAAGTGGTCAAAGTTAATCCGAAGTCTCCCACTACGGCGTGCGTTATATTCAAATTGAGGCCCTTTCTTTATTTAGTTAGATATAGAAGCATGGGAAGGTATAGGCTGTCAGAGCTCGCTATTCCAAAATCAACAATTCTTAAATGAAGGAAAAAAAGAAAAAGAAAAGCAAGAACAAAATATCAGAAAACTCGATACATAATCGAGGTTTTGGCCACGTAAGGTTCCCAGAATAAATTTTTAAATAAGAGAGACATTAAGTGAAGCGCAGGTAGCTTAGGGCTAAAGGTCTTCTGAATAGGCTGGGCCTCTTTCTTTCTATTAATTTCTTTCCATTAAAAATGGTGGGGTCAAATTGCTTATGTTGAGCCTTGCTTTAATCTGTTCATGCTGAGTAATGTAGCTGAGGCGCTGTCGACCAGGCCTCCACATGGTGACCTTAGGAGTGACTGTGACCTTAGGCGTGACTATTTGTAGTTGAGAGGTCCGTGTCTGATTTATGTGATTTATGTATTTTAAGTGTCGCTACGGTGGAGCAATTGCCGGCAGCAACTGCAAGGCTAATCCCACTAGTTCAACCTGCTAGGTGTTGATTTGTCTAGTTGTTCCAGAAGTAAAATGAACACGTAAGAAAAACGCACTTATAGACCTCTTCCCCCAGTAGACCATAACCGGCCGAGATGTTCATGCTTTGCGCTAGGTATACGGCTGCCCCATAAAGCTTCGCCTTACTACTTTCTCGGTAAATACATGTCGACTTGCACGATCTTCTTTCACCTGAACCTTTCACCGACAGTGCCTTATGTGTGTATTATGTCCATATAGAGCCTGTCCGTGAGCCCTCTATAGTGATTCACAATGTCCGTATTTTATGAAGGCGCCTTATTCTTATTGAGCATTGGCCTTTGTTTCTTGTGCATGGATAGCCAAGACACTTGCTTCAGTCCTTCATGAACACGGTAAGTTTCCGTCGAGTATGACGTATAGGTCCATGCGTTTATACGCAGAGCAAATACCCTATAACTAGGGAGTCATGCAAGCACTGTACGAAGGCTCCCTACCCTTAAGGCCCCTCTATTGAGCCATTCAGATAGCGACAAGTTTGCTTTTTGTGCAAACATTAATGCTCTTTTCGTCCAAAAGTAGGTTCTACATGATGAAAAAAAAAGAGCACATTACAATTATAAGGGGCTGAGACAACTCGGAATGGCCACTGCCGCTTTCGATTACGCTTCCGCGAACCGCTTCTATTTGGCAACAACATCTTCCTTCGTGGCTGGGGATCACAACAACTAACTCTCGCTCGGATTTTCCCACGCTATCCGCGCGCAGGCATAGAGATCGAGAGCCCTCAAGAAAATTGCCCGCGTCGCGCGCTCCTACCAATATGTGTGCCACACGAGTGCTTCTACCGCGTTAAGCGCCAATTAGGCCGTCGCGCCCGCCGCGACTTGTCTTCCCACAGCAGCACGAGCGCCCCGTGCTACGCTCGGTCTGCGCGAGGTGCGCTTATTGAAGAAGTGGTACCGGCTCTGTCAACATAGCTCCAAGCCCCGCCGTGGTTTCCCACGCGAGACCTATTCGACGAGATTTGCAGACGCGATCGGCGGCGGGCGAAACCACCGCTCACGGCGCAATCGTCGCGCGCTCATAATCACCCTTACGTGCGTCATGGGTATTAGCCCGCTTCGACGCCGTTCGGGATCCCGAACAGAACCGCATTCTGTGACAAGTGTCCCACAAGAGTGTCAGTTCTTGTTGTCAGTGGGTGCGAAAAGTGAGAAATTTGGGTTGCGTGGGACAACAAATAAGCCAGATATAGAGGGCGCAATTTGACTTGCGTCATTTGTTACGCAAACTGAACGTTTATCAAACAAGGAAAGTAAGCTTGCTTACGCATGTGAGAGTAGCCCATCATGTGCATCAGACTGCGAATTTGAAGTGATGGAAATAAACGAGATATGGAATAAAGGAGAATCAGCGTTGTCTACTTGAACGTAACCTGAAAGCGAATATTGCCATCGAGGCACACCATGGATCCCGGCCTGTTGAACGAATGACTGAACTCGTTGGTACGATAGACGCTTCCGTTGAACATTGTCTCATTAAGTGCCCATAACATGACCAGCTGCGAGATATCTTTAAGGTCGTCTGGACACTTCAGATAGGCGCCCTCCCAGTGCAAAAACTGTTTGAACCCTGGTCGTACCCCACCAAAGAGAAACCAACTCTGAAGGCTCCAAAATGCTTTTGTTGCCCTGACTTGATCATTTTTTTGTGAACAGTAGCGCATATGCATTTTTTTTCGCTTTATGTTCTCAAGGCCTATTCATGCTTGTGCTGCTCTTGAGGTCTTGCGACCTTTTCTTTTTTCCTAGTGATCCACGGACTTGTTCCTTTAGTGTATACTGCCTGTAATGCTATCTTGTTATAGACCTCTAAGATCGTTTTGCATTTTGATTACCTTTTTAACAGGAAAGTGCTCTCTGCCTAACTCCAGAGAAAATATGTCCCATGTACGTATGTCTCGCTATCATCATCACGAAAATCCACGAGATTACGATGCCTTTCCTTTCCCCGCGTACCTAATGATTAGGAAAGTGGGCCTAGATATAGGTTAGAAATGTTTGCTTTATTAAAGAAATAGTGCTCTTAATGACGTATATTTGTTGAAGATGAGAATATTTAGGTATCATTTGTTTCCTCACTGAGTCACTCTGTAGGAAACGAGCCGACAGCCGGGACATATATAAGGGCAGTAAAGATGGCCGTGCTTGGAAGTGTGTCTCGCTTTACATGTTGTGGCAGCTAACTTTAGCCAAACATTAGAAATGTGCAAGTGCCACGTAGCTGGACAGAACAAAGGTAATGTTGTTTGACGTCGCTTGGAGATACTCATATTATTTTTTCATTCCGCCTAATTAGATAATTAGTTCAAGTTGATTAATCAACTTCTCAAATATTGTTATTAGGTGAAAAGTGTCAATGAGAAAGTTGTGAAGCAACACGAAAAACTCCCAATGTAGCTTTCTGTTGCTCAATACGTGCTACATAAGCGTTTTACAAGCGTAAAAGAAGCCCGCAAATTCACGCAAAATTGCCGCGCGGCTGGCCGCTCGAGGCACTATTCGCAGGCTTCTTTCACGTTCGGAAAAATATTTTTATGTAGCACGTATTGAGCAACAGAAAGGTGCAGTGGGAGTTTTTCATGTTGCTCTACAACTTTCTTATTGACACTTTTCATCTAATAACAATATTTGAGAAATTGGTTCATTAATTTAAACTAATTATCTAATTAGGTGGAATGAAAGAATAAGTTGAGTATCTCCAAGCGACGTCAAACAACATTATCTGTGCTCTGTCCAGCTACGTGGCATTTGTATATTTTAAATATTTGGTTGAAGTTAGCTGGGACACCCGGTATATCGGCGTCTACGCGTGACGGCGTTCCTGGCGAGTGATGGTATACAGCAATGTGATAGAGAATTTGAACACGACAAATAGACAAAGGCCTAGATAACGACAGATGTAGTAAACCCTGAATAAATCAAGCAGGTTAGGGCACTGTTTGTGCCCACCCTGTTTCAATGGGAGTGCCAATAAGCATCATTATTCCCCGCTTTCGCACATCTGCTCACCTGTAAAAAGTGTGTATGGAAGAGCGCGTGCGATACCACCGGAGCTGGTTTCGCCACATGCATACGCACTCACCGTTGCGTCTGATACGCCTATGACGCCAAGTAGCCACCGAGGGGGAGGAGTGGGGGGGGGGGGCGTTTACGTTGTGCAGCAGGACAGGCCTCGCTTGCTTTCTATCGCTGCCGTTGCTTAGCCATTCGAGCGAAGCTGTAATTAATAAAACAATGCGTACATTCGTGGACTTGCATTTGGGAATGTGCAACAAAGCTGTCGCTGCTTCCTAGAATGCACATTTCACTTTCGTATTATAACCAATTCCCCTGAAAGAGGCATCAGCTATTTTTCTTGTTTTCCTTTTCTAGCCAAGATTTTCCGATCACCGGCCCTTTCTGTCGCCAAACTTCCCGGGAGTTTCACATTTAATAAAGAATGAAGGTTGTCCATTGACTCAAAAAGAAGCAGTAAAGGACATATCTAACCACTCGAAGAAACCAGACCAATGTACAAAGTGTTGCTTGACACATTAGCTTACACATTTTCCATGTTTCTAATACTCTAAAATCTCGGAAAACCATCGCCGTTGCGTCAGATCGGCTCTGTAGCCACGTCATGTGCCATGTAAATTTTGGCTTTACGTTACACGAATGCCCCCCCCCCCCCGCCCTCCCACCCCCCACCATGCTACTGTATTTTTTTCCGACCGACTTTCGTCTCCGGGCACAGAAGCCATAGCAAGCAGTCTACCAAAATTCGATGGCCTGGGCACCTCAAGAAACAAGAACAAGGAATACAGCAAATATTTTGATGGCCTGTGAAAAAATTTGATGCTTGCAACGAGAGCCGATCAGCTAATTACAGTAAAGTCACCCTGCACTATGTCATTGTTTAAGTAAACTTGAAGAAAACTTCAGTTTCATATTGCACGACAAAATGCTCCAGCTTAATAACATGGTGGTATACTATAACGGCAGAATTTATCAGCCCTTTAATACATTCCATAGCAATGCAGATGCATATAAATTCAGTGGCCACATTTTCGCAACTGTCCTTTTTTGCTTTCCTCGACGACAGTACAAGGGTCGCAGCAGCCTCCTGCTGAATCATCTTTCAGTTTCTGAGTCAGAATAAAGGTAAGATACCATTTACAACAATAATCACAAGAGTATGCAAAGATAATGTGGAAGTTGGCCCGGTGAGAACTTACGTGGGCATTCGTGGACGTGTCTTCCCAATACTATTTTGTCCAAAACACTGGAAGCACTGCGAGTTCACCGGCTTTACGGCTCCCGTAATCTTTCGAGAGGAGGCGTGTACCATTAATTTGCGCGGACGGAATCTAGACTCCTCGAGACTGTTGCCGAATGAATCAGCAGGAAGCACATCTTATTCAAGACGAAATCCTGCAATCACCGTGACATCGTCCATAACTAAAAAGACAAGTGGTGATGGTATAAAATAGTACGAAACCGTAGGCAACGCTGCGTGTGCACTTGGGGCTCCTTATTCTCCTTCCTTCAAGCGATAACACTCGGCTCGAGCTTTCTCGTGATGGAAAAGGCCTCAGCGTCGAGTTCAAAAGCGGCCGGACCCGCATCTCTTACGTCCG
This sequence comes from Dermacentor albipictus, assembly GCF_038994185.2. Taxonomy (NCBI): domain Eukaryota; kingdom Metazoa; phylum Arthropoda; class Arachnida; order Ixodida; family Ixodidae; genus Dermacentor; species Dermacentor albipictus. The sequence goes on from NC_091824.1 coordinate 130,048,442, forward strand.
CGAGACGATTGAGAATTCACCGGGGGACGATAATTGTGATTAATGGTCGGAACAGTCAGGCAGGGACAGAATGTGACACACGATCGAGCTCAGGCGCGCGCGTATACCTATCCGCAAGCGCACGCCGGAGGAACCCGATTATCCAGACCCGAATCGGCAATGCGACCGACCGATAGCATCTCGCGTTTCGTCGAGTGTCGACAGACGGTCTGCGTCGCCGCAGAGGAGAGAGAGTTCGCGAGAAAACGAATGCCGCCGATTCCAGCACGACTCGAGCAACGACGGTGAATGCGCGCACGCATACACCTCTTGCGGGCCGCGAGCCGTCGCTGCCGTCCCGTTGGCCATATGGTGCACTGGCCGATAAGCATCGCGGCCATCCGTGCAGTCTCTTACGTCTCATACGCGCAAGAAATATGCTGGTAGGAAACTGCGCCGCCGGACGCTGACTAAAGCGGACAGATCTCATCAACGGCTGTTCTGCAACCTGCAGGTTTCAAATGGGGCAGGAAAAACGGCAGTGGAGCCTACGAGTTTTCTCGTTGGGCGTCAGAAATGTTCGTAACAAGGCAAAGAAAGTGACACTATGGTGTATGGAAGTCGGAAGGCCTCTATCAGTGGCCTAGACGGGCTGCCCACCTTTAGAGCTAGTGATCGGCGAGCACCAATATACCTGAGTACTGCGGTGCAAATGAAAGCTGGTTCCGGTATGGTGCACGGTAAGGGCGCACCACAGACACTATCCGAACTTATTCTTGCAGCGCCTGTGTCTCGTGGTTGGGATCCTGTGCAGGAAGCACAATAGCGGTGTGCTATATAACTCTACAAGTATTACGTACGCCTTTGTCATTGTGCGAGTGGGTTATAAAGTTTGGCGCCTCCGCGCAAGTGGTAAGAAAACGTTACCGCTAAAGGGTCAAGTTGTTAGTGCGTTCCGGGCACTGACGCTAAATTAGTCCATGATGAGCTGACGCGTCTGTTTCAATGATACCTAGTACAGTAACAGGCGCGCGCGCGCGCGCGCGCACGCACGCACGCACGCACGCACGCACGCACGCACGCACGCACGCACGCACACACACACGCACACACACACACACACACAAACGCGCACACACACACGCACACACACACATGCACACACACACGCACACACACACACACACACACGCACGCACACGCACACGCACACACACACGCACTCATGCAATTAAGGGAGCAGCGCACTGGTGTCTTTGTTAACATCGCCGTACGTGTATTTCCGTACTCTTAGCTTTAGTTGCCGTAGGCTGTCACGCATATCTGATATGTGCTGGACACCCGCTCATGTGTGAAAGTGGGACACGGTTTGTTGTTAGACCCGTTAACGTCAAAGCATTCTCGGAATAAAGCTCGTAGCACTAATTTAACGGCTGGACAGCCATGCCATATGTTGCTACTCATTATACGCGTCCTTTCTATTCGGGATCGTAAGATACTTCAGGTGTGTCTGTTCAGTCGTGCTACACGAGCGCAAAGGAAAGGGTGTCACTACTGCGCCAAGTCCTGCAACCATATTGTTATACCTATGTCATAACCAATCATTACGGAAGGCCTATTCCGTCGCTGTAGTAGGGCGTTTACAAAATGATTATGCACGGATCTTTGTGACGCGGCTTGCAGGTACCATTCGAAACTTTTCCCTCGACTGGGAAGCACATGTGCTATGGAACAAAGTCTATGAGGCATAATAATGCGAAATATTGTAACTATTATTTTTGCGTTTTTTTTATTGAATACTTCATTCCTGTCTGATATCACGGATAAATGCTCGCGTGTATCTACGAAGGTAGTCAAAAAGGACGAAGGTTTACAGGAAGAGGAAACGTCAAGTAATAAAAATTAGCCCGACATCAGAAGCGTCATACAGTCTGGAGCAGTTGTTGCCCTGACGAAGACAAGTACCGTTAATATGGCAAATCGGTTCAGCCGAGGCCCGCGAGAAGGAGAAATGTTCATGAAATGGAAAGTTGTCAGTCATTCGAGAGTAGCACAACTCTTCAAAGGATACCCATACGGGTTTCTGAGAAAGGAAGCCCCGGAGCTAAATAAGAACTCCTCCAGATCTGGGAGAGCGAACCTGGAATCACCGCCTTTCCTTGCTGGTCACTGTACCGTCTGAGCTAATTAGAAGGCGAGTAGACCGTAGAACTCGAAGCGCGCGAGACAATAATGAACAATTCTGAATAACACTGAAGTCTGAATAACGTTGAATATTAAGCGTCTCTGTGCTTCGAGTTGTCGATATGTCCACCCTCGCTGTGCGATCTGCTGGCCTACTCGTATATAGCTCAGATGGTAGAGGGACCACTGTGGAAGGGCGTAAATCCCGGGTTTGATGCCTTGACTGGGACAAAATTGTCAACTGTGAAGCTTTTTTTTTTTTGAGAAAGGTGTGTGGGTTTCTTCTGTAGCTTCGTGCTGCTGTGGAATGGATGAGAATCTTCCCTTTCACAAATACGCTTGTAAGAACCTTCACTGAGCCTGAGCTGTCTCTAGTTCGGTCAATTTTCAGCATGCCAATACACTCATTATATCTTAACAGTAACGTTTCCTCGCAGGCATTAGGAAAGGCAAAATTATGTCCTTTTCCCGCGTACCAGTACAAGGCACGTTACAAGCGAATACGTATCATAAGATTGTCTAATGCGTAATGCGAAGACGTGGGATCGTTCCCCACCTGCGGAAAGTTGTTTTTACATTCACTTTCAATTCCGTTAATTTAGACTTTTTTTATTTCAGTTAGTAAATACAAGTAAATTCCTCTGTGTTGTTCTTGGTGCCCTTGTTTGTTGGCTCCTCATGATATGATTAATAAATATCGGGACCCTCGGTTAACCCCCTTTCATCTCGTTGAAGTGATTACGTAGTATTTTTGCAGAACGCACTGCACCTCTGAGTAGATGACGACACTGGCGGAAAATGCTAATACCATGCCAATACAACACACGTTCACTCTTGAGGCGAGCAACGCCAAAGAAATAATACGAAGGAAATATAGATGGAAACAGCCAAGAGCTACGCAGTCTAGACTGTGCAGGATGGAGAGGAAAGGGCGAGGGGTTCTTTAAGTGCATACACTTCTTACACTCTAAGAAAATGTACAGTCTGCCAAGAGAAAAGAGTCATTAACAAGTTAACTTTCTTGGTGCTCCACCGACTTCCCAACGGCCTTTACTAAAAATATTGCAATCAGCAGCCGACAAAAATGTGGAGATAATGGTCAAGACAGCATGTGGACTTTGGCTTCATACTTCACTGAATATACACCCGCAATTACTTTATAGACCACCCAAAGAAATTTTCGTTAGTCACGTATTTAAGGGCTATTTGGAGGCCACAAACCTGTTTTACATTCTTCCTGTGAGGGAAAGATAGGGTGATGGAAGACTATAGGGCCACTTGACACGCGCATCTAACAACAGAAAACAACATCGGAACCCATACGCGCAGCTACCGCGAGTGGCAGTGCCGTCCTTGAGGCATTTAAACATTAGCGCAAAAAGGTAGTAACACGAAAGAGCGGTAGCGTACGCACCCAGGGCAGTACAGCACGGCCCAGGTGTGTGTGCCAATGCCCAAGCCAAGCCTTCCAATCATCTCTCCCCCTCACACCGCAAGAGCGTTCCTCGGCGTCCTCCGCACGCTTTGCAGCGGCCGCCCGAGCGTGGCGGTGGCGCAGCGGAGAAACAAAAGTGTGATGAATTTGGCTGTCAAGAGCACGTACGCCGGTAATGTTCCTAGAAGCTCGACAGGGCGCTCGCACAGCCTGAGAAACTCGGGCCCCGCATCGTCGAGGAAGGGGCCGGGACGATCACGCCTTTAGCGTATATCCTCAGGTCCACCTTCGGTCGCAGCCACGAAACCATACGCACCTCTCTCTCTCTCGGTGAGACAAAAAAGTAAAAGCACGCAAACGTGCATAGAGCTAAACGGGCTGGGGCGAAATAGAAAGTACGTTCTGCACCATTTTGCGGAGAATACGGGGCCCGCGGATGCCACCAAGGAGGTTTCATATATCTCCTCCACTTTCTCAAGAGGCGCAACGGAAGCCCACGTGTTTCACTCCCGAGGGCAGCTTTCTTTGTGCGCGAGCCCCGTGAATGAGATAATTGGACCAACCCGGTGATCCGTGACCCCTAGGCAACCCCCACTACTACCCCTCCCCTCTCCCCCACTTCTACTCCCCCGAAATGCACGCTAAGCGCTGAAGCTCCATCAACAGGGGGTCGCTTTTTCTCTTCGCGAAGTTCACGGTAAGGTGCGCGGCCTTCGCTTGTGCGCTTCATTTCTTGTTCCTTGGCTTACTTCCACAGTGCCTGCAACAAAGCGAAGCAGAGAAAACAAAACGGGAGCAAGCGCGAGGCAACATCCACGTTGCTGCTGCCAGCGGGGGCATCCATCGTCTCGCGGCTCGCTCCTGTGCCTGCAAGCTCCGTGTACAGTGCGGTGCTCTAATACGGGCCGTGCGGTAATTGCGCACGCCAGGAAGCTACCTGCCGCTGGATCCGGCATCCGGGGGCTCTGCAAACTTGCACAGCGCAGCAGCCGCGGCTCTGGAACTTTTCTTTTTTTTTTTCGGCAATGTGCCCTCGAATACGCACTGTACCTTAGGTATTTCCGTTCCCTGTACGGCACGATGATTTTCGTGTGTTGTTGCTGCACAGCTCTGGAAGGAAATTAAATTGGACTACCTGCACTCACGACAGGTCACGTTCGCACGCCTCGCAGTACACAGTGTGTTAAGAACGGTGCGGAGAAAGGTCGTTTATTCTGCCCTACGTATTGGTACGATCCTAATCATTCTGCGTACGTGCTACTGGTACAGCTAACACGTCATCGCTCTATTTTTTATTGTAGGCCCGATTTCATTTTAATTGCAAAGAACTTCAATTTCAACGCCGGTTTCGGTCAAGCATGAGACATCTGCTCCCTGGGATAACCACCCCTTCATAATGAAGTTCCTGCAACAGATGACATTCGACGTACGACAAGCATCTTCAGTGCTTGTCGTCGTAATGATGACTGCGTCATGTAATAAACACCATGTGTAGAAACATCAGTTCTATGCACAACATTAAGCACTCTAAAGGTGCTTTATTGTGGGTTTTCGAAACCTTTTGTTTGATGATGCAAGTCGTAGTTCTGACGCGAAATGTTACCAAGTAATAAGTTCTAGAACCCACGCGTGTAAAACGAACAGCAAAGTCGAAGGGAACGTGTTCATACCGCCCTTGTGAAGACGCTGCTGATACGGAAATAGTTGTTTCTTATAGTTAAAATTAAATTATGGGCTTTTACGTGCCAAAACCACTTTCTTAGTATGAGGCACGCCGTAGTGGAGGGCTCCGGAGATTTCCACCACCTGGGGTTCTGTAACGTGCACCTAAATCTAAGTGCACGGGTGTTTTCGCATTTTGCCCCCATCGAAATGCAGCCGCCTGGGCCGGGATTAGATCTCGCGGCCTGGTGCTCAGCAGCCTAATGCCATAGCCACTGAGCAACCACAGCGGGTTTTTTTTATAGTTATCTTTTCCTCTTCGTCATTCCATTAATCTTCTTTAAGTAATCTTCATTTAAGTCGGCTACAAGCTCTATTCCCAGCGTTCAAAAATTTTAAAGGCACTGGTCTGTCACCGTAAAGGAAATAACACCTACCGTAGCGTCGCACTAAAAGGTCAGCTATAACAGCACACACAGCTAACGTGTTTGATCTTCACTTCAGTCTCTTTGTCTTTCTCTCGCTTTACTTTTAAGACTCCTGAGGTCATTATCTATCTGCTGCTGTCTCTACGAGCGTGCCCTATTTTTATATTCCTCTTTGTTCTCATTTTGTTATACTGGCCATACTAACAAGGCTAAAATACCCAGCCACCGCGGCACGCCACGGTTACACGGTTCGCGCTGAGCGTGTTAAAGAGGCGCCTCTCTGCGCAGGCGCTTCGACAGTAGGCAGCGCCAGACCAATTACAGCGAGTACAAAAATAAAGTGATACAGAAAATGCGAGCGAATGAGAGACACAAGTGGTAGCCTTGTGATTATTTTCAACCTGCCCACACGAGCGTTATACTCCGCCGATAGTCGGCCGGAGCGTGATCAAGAAGCCACTCTGGAAGATATGGTGGTGGCCGGTCTCCAATGATGGAAGCAGAGCAATCGGAATCTTTCGTAACGAACAGCCCTCAGTACAACGCAAGAACAAAGAAACGCGAAAGAACTCAAGGGAGCTGCAGAAGGCAGAGGGAGAAGCTACCTGGGAACGAGAAATCGGGAGAGAGGCAGTGAGCAACGCAGCGGGGCGCAGCTCTCACGCACACGCGTTCAATGAAGCGAAGTGCAACGGCGCTGGCGAACAGAGCAGGTGACGGCGAATGAACTCGTTTGGAAATTTAATGCGCTCAGCACAGCGCAAAGCACGCTCGCTCGAAGCAGCGCGAAGATACGGCGTGGCCGTCGCCACTGCGCCCTAAACATTGCCGCTGCGTGCTCGTACACAGCCCGTTCGCGCGCGTCCAGAAGCGATGGAGAGCGGCCATGTCGGCGGGAAGTCGTGCCAGGCGGCAGGCCGAGCAGATAACCGCGGCAAGGGTGCCATGAGTGCGTGACTCGATGCGAGCCAGATAGAAGAAGATGCGGCTCGAGGAAGAGAAGCGAAAGAAGAAAAAAGGAAAAACGTTCAATTACTCCGAGGCTCCTCGGTATCGTATGTTCGCGCGCGAGATAGCATCGTTCGGGCCACCGCGCGGGGACCGACCGCGAAGCATCGCGTGGAAGAGGAACAGGGGACCACTCGGAGCCGCTACTGCTACACCGAGAGCGCGTTTCCGAAGCGCGCACAGACCAGCGAACAATGCGAGTTAGGGGCCGTAAAAAAAACTTGGCTACCGGCCTCCGCGCGGGACCACCTGTGGCATCATCGTATCATCGCGTGTTGCATGCGTGCGCTAGCCTTACGTGTCTCCTCCTTATTCTCGTCCCGCCGCTCTTCCTTCTCGGTGCGCGTTGCATAGCTGAGCGTATACGTGCTGGCTTTAATTGGCGCTCTGCTACACTTACGACGAAAATCCTCGGCGTTTGCAGCCGCTTGTTTATACCCACTTGCAAACATTGTAAGGGCCCACACAACTGAAGAGCCGCTTGGTTGATGGGCGCAATCATCTCGCGTTATATACTGTCAAAAAGAGGACGCCCTGAATGAGCGCCACTCGCTGGAAGGACGCACGCATTTGCTAGCGCTCAGCAATTATCAAAGCCTGAGTGCCGTGTCTGAGAGAATCAGCCCAAGTAATCAGGTTATCACCAATCAAACTCTGCTTTCAAGTTATCTGTCTAAAGGTATCTCTGGTGCAATCCAAATTATCGTGCCTTTTGCGTTGACGGCTTAGAGAAGGAACAGGTGCGCGTCTATAGATGTAACACAAAGGAACGGGGTCCGCGGTACGCTAATGTTTGTTTACAACTATGACAAGAAATGATGTAACGTCTGCCCAGCGTAAAGGGTATCCTGCAGCCTTACAAGACTTGTCGAAATCGGCCTCAAGCATCACCCAAAGCAGCTTGTCATTACAGTAAGTTGGGGGAAAGAGAACAGAAACAAACACCGCAATTGCCTGCGCAAGAAGTCAGTACGTGAGAACGTGTTCAACGATTTCCGTATTATATCATGTCTTTGAGGTACCTTCCTTCGATGTGACACATTTGAGCTAACTGCATGGTAAAAGACGTAATATTCGACAGGGAACCGGGGCCAATTATTTTGACACAGATAGTGTATGTTATAAGAAAAACAAAGCGATAAAATTGTGCAGTAACCGTTAACGAGCGTTGTTAATATGACAGAATACCCGAACGCTTACAGAACGTTATTCGCCTTATTTAGAGATTAATGCCCTTGTAAGCTTATGTTTGTTGTAGTGAGAATACCTAGACAGTACTTGAGATTTCACTATGCAGTTTCGTAGAGATGAAAGCCATTAACCAGAACATCTGGGGGCAGATTTACAAAGCAATTTGTACAAAGCTATTGGTGGAGCGCCTTGGCTAAATGTGTTACGGCGTCATCCTTTATCTAGGCGCTCCTGAACAACATTTAAGGGTAGGAGCCCACAATTTTTATCTAATGTGATCGTCGAAATTCTCGGATCGTGAGTGATCCGGCACAAAGTTATATCACCAATTAGAACAACCAGACAAACGGGTTAACAGAACGCTTGAATCGCACGCTCACCGAAATATTGGCGATGAGCGTTTCTGCCTACCACCGCTATTGGGACGAGATCCTACTACTCGTGATACCCGATTAAAATTTGTCATGTCATGATGTGACCGCGGACTCTCGCCGATCAATTTGTTGGACGGTCGTCGCGATCCTGCTTTGCCTATGGACACCCTACTGCCTTGCGCTGAGCGTAGAACACCAGTCACTATGCTTACGATGACACGATTGTCTGAGCCAATCACGCCCGTCACGTTGCCCAGGAGGGGGTGGGTGGGAGGGATAGCCACATCGCAGGAACACTACATTGACACTAAACGACAGGACAGATTGCCTCGTCCTCCTCTGGATTCCAACGGGCCGCGTTGGGCTCTGGCAAAAACTATTGTCTCCCTACAGCGGCCCTTACGCCCATACCATGTTCTTCACTGACTCCAACTAAGAAATCGCACCATTGTGCGGTTCGAACCGTATATCATACGCGCGAAACAGCCGTGCTCATCGTAGGTCCCATTAACCGTCCTTGAACAGCACTGCGTCGTTGCTCCTGTCGACGGAGTGTTGTGTTAGCGATTCTTCTGGCGCTGAATTCATTACTGCGACATCGGGAGAAACATGGAGATGTTAGCTAAATGTGGGTCTAACCTTCCAAAGACAGGTTGGCAATTGCTCCTCCTGAGTTTATTCTTTTAAATTACAGGGCTAAAACGACACAATATCTGGTAGACTGCCCAGAGTTAGTCGAATAGCGCAAAGCATTCCTTTGCGAATTGCAAGGCTACGTGCACTGTCATGGATAACTTGGCCTTCCGGAGGTGCTACTCGGTTTTCAGAAAAGAGCTATTTCGCTTCCGTTTAAAGTTTCTTAAAAAGATCCGCTTGTTCAGAGAGCAATGACGCCCACAGTATTGCTTGCTAAAGTTCAAAAATCCCCTTGCTATAATCTGGGGACGGGGTACACTCGGTGCTGTAGAAACATCTCTCATTGTGTAGTTTTCTTGCTGATATCTCGCGGTAACGTCATTAATACGGGACATGCTCACGTTACGTGTAGCAGCCAGCTCTCATAGCGGAGAGCGCCATCTTCCGAAGAGCAATTTTTTCTTGCGCTGCACACGTCTTCCTCGTCTGATGTATGGAGAAGGCGGGAAATGGAAATTCAAGGCGATGAACAAAACACGAAAAAGGTAAAAGTGGTCCTTAATATAAAATCGGAATAAAAGAGGACCTAGTACTGAGCCTTGGGGAAACCCTGATGAAACAGGCATCAAGGGTGAGTTAGTAGAGTTGAAACATAAATATTGCGAACGCTGGGAAAGAGAGTCCGATATCCAGCCAACCAAAGATGCATTTTTAGTATAGCGAACAGCTTGTGCATAAGTTTAGGGTGTAAGACCGTGTCGAAAGCCTTTACAAAGTCAATAAAAATAGCATCAATCTGGTCACCTAGGTCTAAAGAGCGGCTGATGTTGTGACCAAATCCTATCAGTTGTCTTATAGTGCTAAGGCCACGTCTAAAATCATGCTGGAAAGTGCATAAAATTTTGTTAGTTTCAACAAATTTGATAATATGTTTCAGAGGAAGTTTTAGCTCGGGCCCAACTCCGACGCGGTCTATTCAAATGCATGCAAAACGAAAAAACGTCTTTCTGAGATAACCTCTAGACCGATTTTAAAGAAATTTGTTGTATTTGAGAGGCAAAGTTAAATTCTAGTGACTGTTGGAAACGGAATTTCGATTTAGGGCCTGAATTTTATTATGAGAATTTTCAAAAATTCTAAAGGTTGAAAAACGTAGAAGCACAATATTTACAGATTAATAGGTCTGTATCAAGAACAGATATCGCGCTTCCGTAAACGGCATGCATGAGATCATTGAAAGCTCACGAATTCGATATGTCATTTTATATCTTACGCGAATATCTCACGTTGTTTACGAGGGTTCTGCAAAAGCTGTATTTCCATAGTACAAATTTTTTTTTTTTAGATTCATGTGTAGCATATCAATTTTGTCCACTTCATATGTACTATTCCATACAATTAAAAAAAATTGTGGTATCGTTTTTTGTTGCTTAGTTACAGAGTTGTAAACCTGATAGCTTTGTTTTCTGAAAATTTTCGTTTTTTGCAAATTTTTAATAAAAAATTGACGACCTAAATCAGAAATTCGAAACCAGCAGTCACAGTGAGAATATTTTAAGTTTTTTTTTTGATGCTACGAACCTTGTTAAATTTGGCGCAGTAGTTATCGATGAAAACGAATTTTTCTTTTACATGTATATAGATAGGAGCTCCAGAGCTAAAGCTTTCCCGTAAAGATAATGTGTTCGAGTAATTTATATGAGTGCACTCTTAAGGAGATTGGCCTGTAGTTAGATAACAATTGAACGTTACCCGACTTAAATAAGGGCAGAATTGAAGCAAGCTTTCACGAGGGAGGAAGGGTAATGGTTGAGAGTGATTTTCTAAAGATAATTGTTAGATATCTGCTGCACCAAAGAGAGTATCGAACGAGAAAAGCAGTCGGGATACCGTCGGGACCGCACGACTTCTTGGTGTCTAAGTTTAGGATTAAGTTAAGTACACCTTCAGGAGACAGTGATATATCGTCGATGGGAGGGTATGGTTCAGAATTAAAAACAGAGATTACCGAGTTATCAGCAGTAAAGAAAGAGTGGAAGTAGGTGTCAAAAGAGCAAGCTATTGTCTGCGTATCAGAACTGCAACATCGTTAATTATCGACGTGTCCGAGGATAACCCATTTGGTAAGATGGCTTTCCAAAATTTAGGGGGATTAGTCTTCATTAATTTCGGCAAGGTTACCTTGTAATAAAATTATTTTGCATGAACCATTTTAGAACAAAGTTTTTTTTTACTACTATGGAACTGAATGAGTTTTGTTGAGTTGCCAGAGCGTTTCGATCGACGTAATCTGGCCACACGATGTAATAAAGGCAAAAGGTCCCTAGTCATCCCAGGAATCCCAGTGTTTGTTCATAGAACGTCGCTAAATGTAGCAGTTGTGCCAAACCTTTTCACTAAAGCGATGTAACGAAAGTCGTGTTTGCCTTTATTGGTCAAGATGTCCTGTCCATGTTTGTGAGAAAATGTGCGAAATTATGTGACTCAATCGGCAGAGCGTCGGGCTGTTGCGTTTGGGACTCGGCTTTGCAATGCACCATCCGACGCGCATTCTTCAAATTTTTATTCTTGAGTAACGACTTCTGCTCAGCGAGACAGATGACAATGACGACACGTCCAACTCCAAGTGAATATAAGCATAGTGCCTTTAGGTCTAAAAATCTCTTTCCAAAATCTTACACTATTCGTTTCGAAAAGGCTACAATTTCGTAACGCTATCGATGCCATGCACATAAGCGGCCATAGAAAGCAGTTAACATTTCACATTAACGTTATGTTTGAGTAGCATCGGCCAAAAGCGATGTTTTGGTGAAGCCTGAACTGAAAGGCACCGCGGCTCCGTCGTCAATATACGTGCTGAAGAAGACCTGCCAAACAAGAGCTGGTGAAGTATAAACTACTAAAGGAAACTGCACAACGCTGTTCGCTCGTAAATAACGCCGGCGCACCACACCCTTCTTTCCCCCAAACTCTCTCTTCTCGAAAACAATGCTCGCGCCTCGGTCAGTCACCGCTGCACGCGGAAGCCCTGGCCCAGATCGGTGGCGCCCGCAACCTGTCGGAAGGAGCCAGAAATCAAACAACACAGAAGCGAGGAAAATAAATTACGTAGCGAAATGAATATGAGAGAGGAAGAAGACTCGGCTACGACGCGGCAGGAGACGTGGCGCCACCGCAGGCGGCGCTATGCGACCCGCCGCCGACAAGGTGTGGCCGCACGGACGGCGACTTGCTGCGGCAGCAAATGCCGCAAGGCGAGCCGCCGCCGACGCGTCGCCGCCACCGGCCGAGCCCATGGTATATACCGGCGGGCCGGGCAGGGTGCTAAGTGGCGCCGGCCATTTATATGGCAGAGTGCGTAACGCGGGTTCCCCCGAAACGGGTGCGGAGAGCTTATATTGGAGAGGCACCCCCCTTCCACACCTGTCGTCCGCTGACAGCATCGCGTTCGCCGCCATAGCCGCAGCGCGTTGTGTGTGTGTGTGTGTTTGTGTGTGTCCGTGCGTGTGTTTGTGCGTGCGTGCGTGTGCGTATGTATGTGTGCGTGTGTTCATGCGCGTGCATGCGTATGTGTGCGCGTGTGTGTGCGTGTGTGTGCGTGTGTGTGCGTGAGTGTGCGCGAGTGCATATGAGTGTAAGCATGCGTCTCTGCCCCCTGTAACCCTGCTGCTCTAGGTGGTTCGATTGTACTCCCGTCTTCCTATTTTCTTTGGTCGCCGCTTCTGCTTACTTCTTCGACAAATGAGTTGGAATGTGCTACTGACTACACGGCAACTGTCTCTCACAGCTGTTTTCAATTATAAGCGCAGGGATATTATAGTAAGGCATATTAATCGGTCACCTCTCTCTAAACTCTATTTTCGGTGCGCGTGCCCCTAATTTCTGTGCAATGTGTTCTGAACATGAAGTCCAACCGCGGTTGCTTAACTGCACGCTCTGGATTGCAGCGACAGTACTTACTAGCGTGGCTGCGGTGTCTGAAAAGTTTCGTAATGAGCACACGCTTCTTTTGATTTGATTTGATCTATTTGGGTATGTCGTAAATGTCGGCAACTGTCGTCGCCGACTTTTTCTAAAACTTCAGTGTCTAATATATTCATATATGTGCAGGAAAGAGACGACGAACTTTCTTGAAGACTTATTTACTAAACGTTTTCGGCTGGTGGATCAGCCTTCGTCAGAGTGCAGCAATGCATGTACAGTAGTGCATGTTCACGGATTACTGCACTCTGACGAAGGCTGGTCCACCAGCCGAAAACGTTTAGTAAATAAGTCTTCCAAAAAGTTCGTCGTCTCGTTCCTGCATATGTTACGTCGGATCCTGCGTGCTGAACTTTGAAGACCCCCCCCCCTACATATATATATATATATATATATATATATATATATATATTGATGGATGAGAAATAATTGCCTCTGGCAGAACGCAGAATTCCAGCCTTTTAGCTAAAGTACTAGATGAGGGGCCATTACTTTTACGAGAAATCAAAATGATAAATTGAAGAATTAGCATAACTACGCTAATTACATTGAAATTATTTACTTTACGGCACGTATTTCAATCTAAGAATTTCAGCTACTGAATATATGAGGCACGTGTAATAATGCAGTTAAACAAAACTGCTGTCAAAATATTTGCAGTTCGGTGGTGCATTGCATCCCACGATGATCGAGGTGCAGGAATATCTGTATATCTATATAGAGACGCTTCTAACATAGCGCACCGATACTAGTTGCGTTAAATGCAAACACTCTGCTGAAATTTACCCTGCACTCGGTTTCAAAATTTTCAGTGTATAACCTACGGGCATACAAACGTGAAGTAAACCCAAGCGAGGATGCTACTCTGAACGACCATGGATTCCGGCATGTTGTCTAATTGACAGCCTTGTCATTTCTGATGGGCACGAAACGCCAACATTGCGACACTTTTACAAAGATCCGGGAAGCCACATCATCTGGTACTTGCGTTAAGCCCCGCAAGAATTGCTGTATATATTTTCGGACTACTTTCGGCTGTACGGGCAGTTTTTTCTTTCATGAAACGTCCTCCACCTTAGATTTCCTCAGAAATGATTCACCACAATAAGCCTCACAAGTTTCTATAAAGCTGGCATATATATATCTATATATCTATATTGCTAGCGTCGTCGTCTTCGAGCCACTTGAAGATAGATTTTAACAGCACTTGCTGCTCGTTAAAGTTCTTGCTCTAGGGGTCCTTCCAAGTAACTGTGCTGGTCGTATTAAGGTGGCGCTGGAAAAAATGAAATATGCAGACACATTGCCTCTCTGATTGAGAAAAATTATCTGATTCGGGCTATTTTCCAAATTTCTTGGAGAATTTCTTACATCAATTAAATTAATGTCTCCGAGGTTGATGGGCATACAAATCTACCATCTTTTATCATGTGGGCTAGGTAGGACTCTTGGATCTATTCCCCTGACCATTCCTTTTACAGTTGGTTCAAATTGTGCCCAGAGTCATATGGTATCACTCGAAGGCTTTTTAAACGTTTTGCAGTTGTCCGATTATATTATCCTGCACAAGCCCCCACTTGGATATTGTTGAAGGCCCAGAACAAACATATCAAAAGAAAGGTCTCCCGCCAGCTCGAGATGAACAGCCATGACAACCGCACACGCTAAGAACAGGACATGGGACTTCAGTATGTCTTTGCTGTTCTTGCAATCTAAGGATCCTGTGGTCAAACTTACCCAACTGTCACCTAACTGGTATCCCCCAACTAGACGGAGTATGTCTAGTTGGAGGATACCAGTATGCCCTGCATGTCTGAACTATGGGACTGGAACGTTCCTTTCGCTTAGAGCCATTCCAAATGGTTCCTTGGTGTTTGGCGTACCCAAGAGTATTCGGCTTCCTGCAGTTCCGCTGCTTGTAGAGGCGCTTGTAATCTAGAGAGCCGGCATCCGCAGCTCCGGACGATACTCTTCTGACTGGCATGAGTTGGTTGTATCAGCTGTAATAGAAGCGAAGCTCTTCCTTGAAAACCTCACGAGGTTTTGTGACCGTGGCTGCGGCCTTGCTGTTCCTTTGCCGAGTAGGCCAACCAATCCTAGCGGATCACGTGCGCAGTACGTCCCGATAGGTTCCTTGCAGCACCACCCGATGACGCTCACCTCCGCGCATCCTCGGCAGCGGCGACGCGGGCCGTATGGGGGAAAGAAAAAAAAAGAACCAGAAAGTTCGCCTTCGCGCATATGCGTCTGCACGATAATGAGGAAGCAAACGCTTCTTGCGGATAGAATGGATTCGAATTGCGCTACGTACGCATGCGCGTACTGCTTCTGAAACTATGATCTGTTCAAGACGTCCGTCGTACTCGATAGTACCCGGCAACTCCGCTTAATAAAAGGCTCGGTATAACTTTTCTGGCTGTGTGTGTGTGTGCGCGTGTGTGCGTGTGCGTGCGTGTGCGTGCGTGCGTGCGTGCGTGCGTGTTTCGACTCCATATGCACTAACCCAAAGCTTCGCTCTATATAAATTCAAACTCGACAGATCTGCTGCAATTTTTTTATTATGTCTACGACCGTAGGAACAGCATGAACACTTGTAAAATAATTTGAGTTTGCGTTTGTGCAAGCTGTCTCATCAGTAGAAATAGGCCCTGGTTGGTTGTCGACGCCGAGAATCGCTTCTTGTTTACCTCGGTTCCTCCAATGACTCGAGCATATTTTGTTGCGATTGTGATTATATGGATACTCCAACAGAAGTTATTCCGTTGTCGTTGACGTCACCGTGAGGTTCCATATATATTCATGTATATGTAGTCTATATATCATGTCAAGCTGTATGACATGCGATATATGCGGGCTGTAATGCCACACCATTCTATCATAAATGTTGTTCATGCCAGTCTTCCATTCTTGACAAAATTATACCTCAGAACTTTGATAATGGCAGTCTACAAACAAATTTCATGAAAGAAAACAGCAGCAGCGCATGTCAATTATCTTAAATCTTCTCAGGCTAATAAACAGTAAAAGTCCAAGGAATATAAAGGGTCAAACCTGAAACTAATGTAACTTTACTTGACTTTGGAACCCTCGTCTGTATATTGTCTCTTACCAATTTATTGTATTTAAAAATAATAAACTGAAACTGAAGTGGCAGGCTGCACTGTCTCTGAGATCGGCCCACAAAAGAGGTTTGAAACGAACCCGATACGGAAAAGTGGTGGAAAAGTCGCTGAGAAAGACGTTGGCCCTGATGATTAAACTTGAGTGATATCCGGTGAAGGGATCCAGACAGAGGACCCGTAGCGCAAAAGCTCGCTTTTACTTAGCTTACATTTACTTCTATTCATATTGCCACTACAGCCAAAACTCTTACATATCGTGTAATATTCTAACTTGTTCCATCGTATTCATTGCTTGACCCTAATGACGAAAGTGTCATATTTAAAACAAATTTTCAACGTGCTTGCACTGATATCCCTGAGCAGTCCCAAGGCCTTTTCTTTTCCAAAGCGTCAAAATTGAAACATGTCGCCTCTCTGCGGTAGAGGCCGTCGGGATGTGCACTGTTGACTACAAGTGCGACCTTCTTGGTGAAGTCATTGTTCAAGTGCATCGTACTCCTTTTAAAATTACATTCCAGATTTTGACTAAATTTTCGTTACAGACTTTGTGACGCAACTTCTGGATCGCCTTTCAGTTCGCGAAGGTTTGCATGTCAAGGCAGTTCGACATGGTACTGCCCTTCTAATTTCACGGTACTGTTGCCAGAATTCTTCAAAAAGTCATTGTGCTTCTTTGTAGATCGCTTTGATTCGTCGCCTAATCTGAAGTATTCAAGTTTCCTGAGTCACGTGATTGTTTGATTGTTTCTTCATGCAGTAAATTCATGTGAAGACTCTTCACTGCGTTCGACCTGATGTGCCTAATACAAAACGGTTTCGAGAGAGGTCAGGATCTTGTTCATGCGTCCTACTCGTTCAGTGACGAATTTTCAGCAGTAAAGTGCCCCGATGAGTAAAAAGTTAACAGAAGCTTTTTGTTCTGGTTTTATAAAGCATCCCTCTCTTGTTGCACGGGCACGTTGTTGCAGATTTGTGGTACTTCAACTACTTGAATCTCTACCGTGTTTGAGATGTACTTGCACTGCAGCCGTACTTGCACTGCAGCCTTACCTGCACTTTCCTGTAAACGTTTCAGCGAAACTTCCAGCTTCGAAATCCCGAACTCTTCAGTTGCTCTTCAGATGCGCCAGTTTAGACATTCTTTGACAGGATTTCTGTAATTATTCCGCCGAAGAGCATGCTGACGGGTGTCTATGCACGGTGCCTTGAGCCCAGGCTTGAGCGGTCTGTAGCAAAATTCTTCGTTGCAATAAGTCTGTCGAAGAAGTGGAAACTGCAGTCGAAGTTTCCGACTTTTGCCTGTTTCTATGGCACAGCTTGGGTCACACATAGGCGTTACATGACATCCTTTACAGTTCGGGCACCAAGGTCTTCTAGAATTCTTGCATTCCCTCGGGTGATTGAGTATGCCTCGGTATGCCTTGAGCGCCGGAAAGAGCTGCCCAGCTTCTCTCGCTTATCTCTCTTTTCGTTTATTAGAGCTCAGCCGCACAAACATCCACTGAGCGGTTTTTAGCATGGTAGAAAATACAAGTCCGATGGGAGCTTGAAGACTATCCTGGAGGCGGAGACTTGCAGAACGTCCTTTGCATAGATTTTCTTTGGCGTTCACTTGAAAATAGAATTGCTTACACTTGGTGTTATCGTCAAAGCATGCTCGCGGCTTCAGACTTCAAGGTTGCAGAAATCAAGAATTGACACTTCGTTCCGTTCGCAGCCAAATGCCCTCACTGATGCTGGTGGCACAATGCGGTGGCTGTACTTTTATGCACGATCTCCTGCGACAGGCTTTGAATGATGGCGGTCATAAGCAAAACAACGGGTCCTTTATTGTCTCCAAGGCTCTGAAGGAACCTTTAATGCGTCGGTATCTGCACGTTGTTGGAGTACCTTCAAGTCATCATAACTTTCTAGCTTGCGCAAGTTCAACAGGCGGCTCATGTAGTTATTGCTAATAAGTGAAGTCTGCTCGAATCATTATTTTCAATGAGTTTACGGCAGTATGATAGCTCGCATTAGTAGTCGGCAAGCCTTTGATCACTGCTTTAGCTTTAACCGTCCAACAGCTGCGAAGATATTTCAGTTCGTCGAAATCCGCTAAGGAATCGCTCTGGTGGCTGGTCGACTCAAATTGGTCCCAAAATTCTGGCCGCTCGATGAAACCGCCGCGGAATATGTGCACCTCAACTTTAAATAGCCTGACACGGGCACGTGCTTGTTTAATGTCGACATTGCCTGAGGGACATGTGACCTTGAAATCTTAAGCGAGTGTACACCAGTAAGCTCTCAGTGCGAGTCTTCATAACAGTGTTAGATTCCTGGTACTGCCCGACGCTCGCAATCTCTTCCTTCAAGTCTCGTTGCTCGACAAGCTCTTCAATCTGGCTATCAAGTTCTGCGAGTGCAGCTTTCTTTTGCCGCAAGACATTTACGCGTTCAGTCGCTCAACCGTTGGTGCCGCTGTCGTCCTTATTAGGGCTTTCATTTCGTTATGATCGTTCTAGTCGCAACTCGAATCGTGCCACGTTTCAGCTTGAGCCGATCCCTGGCGGACGTTTGGAATCGATGTCCCGTGGCAAGATGTCCCAGGGCAGGATGTCCCGTGGCAGGATGCCCCATTGGCCGTAAGGTTGCTGGGTTGATTAGAGGATCCTTGACATTAATCCAGTTCTGTTCAATGGGCTCACTTCATGTGTGGGGCCCGTCAACGTTTAATCTTCATCCTATAGTCACGGCTGCATTGTGTTGAAGGAAACATATCAGGTATAGAAAACATGTGTTTATTTAGGGCTGAAGAAAACAAGAACAAAAAAGAAGAAAAAAATAGAAGGAAGGAACAAATAGGATGCGTCACTCGTGATATCGCTGCGACCCACGCACTAATGCTGACGTCGTTGTCTTTGAGCCACTCGAAGTAAGCAGGTCTTAATGTATATCGTTAAGGTAAAAGCATTTCCTTGGCAAGGACACAGGTTGCACATATGGCTCTTTCTCCGCTCGTGAATAAACAAAAGGCTTGGAAGACGGGTTTCATGGGGACAATTCATTACACTTGCAGCTTGTTTGCCACAATTTCTGACAGTAATAACAGCCAGCGAAATCATTGGCACCACAAGAGGCGCTTCCAAGAATTTGTTATGAAATGATACTACCATAACGCGGCATGCAATTACGCGGATTACGCGGCATGCAA